>NC_065585.1:134266431-134566431 GCF_024542745.1 Macaca thibetana thibetana
CCCTGCCTCCTGCTCCCCCTCCTTCTTTCCCCTTTCTTCTCTTCTCCCTCCCTCTCCTTTTCTCCTGCCTGTGTTCTTCTGTCTTCCTTCTCTGCAGACCCTTGGACACAGCTGTGTGGAGGAAGAACAAGGAGGGGGAGGGGCACAGGTAGCCCCTGTGTCTCTGATGCCCACGTCGCTGCGCTGCCATTCTGGGATTCTAGGAGAGTAGTTTATTCGGCTGAGGAGCAACACAGCCACCTTTCTACTCTGCCCAAGAAGCAGCTCCTTCCCCAGCAGCCCACAGGGGCTGTGCAGGGGGCACGGGATGGGCTTGGTCCTGGCGTGGAGGCCTCCACGCTGTCCTTTACCATGTGCCTGTTCCCTCAGATTGCCGAAGGGATGGCTTACATCGAGCGCATGAATTCCATCCACCGCGACCTGCGGGCGGCCAACATTCTAGTATCCGAGGCCTTGTGCTGCAAAATTGCTGATTTTGGCTTGGCTCGAATCATCGACAGTGAATACACGGCCCAAGAGGGTAAGCACAGCCCCCAACCACAAGGGAAACCTGGGACCTTATCTTCCCCAGCTCCCCAAAGCCCCCTTTAACTTCTCCCAGCACAGCCCTGACGGAAGACACGAGGGCTATACGGTTCTACAACTCTAGATCAGCATTTCCTTCATTTCCCCCAAATGTGTTCAGCAGAATGGTAGTGCCCTGAGACCTCCCATGGAGGAACAACTTTAGGATAAAGTAGGTTTGGAGAAACAGCAGTCCACCCCAGTCACTGCCTTGGAGATTCCCAGTGCATATCAACATATTAAAGGCACTGAGAAGTCCTGCAGCAAAGAACCAGTTTATGTTTGCCTCACCTAGTGCCTCCCAAACTAATTTGAGCTCCAAATACTACCTTTCTTTTTTTGAGATGGAGTCTCTGTCCCCCAGGCTGGAGTGCAGTGGCACAATCTTGGCTCACTGCAAACTCTGCCTCCGGGTTCAAGCAATTCTTCTGCCTCATCCTCCCAAGTAGTTGGGATTACAGGCGTGTGCCACTACAGCTGGCTAATTTTTGTATGGTTAGTAGAGATGGGGTTTCACCATGTTGGCCAGGCTGGTCTCGAATTCCTGAACTTAGGTGATCTACCTGCCTTGACCTCCCAAAGTGCTGGGATGACTGGCGTAAGCCATGCCTAAATACTATTTTTATGTAGCACCTGTTAACCTTCCACAGAATTAGGCCTTCACAGTGCACACTGTGAGAAACACAGCTCTCATGTGCGAGCAGCAAACCAACCTGAATTAGGGTATCCACGGAGCACTCTGTTTTACTCTGTGAATGTAACTGAGGTGGAAATCTACGTCACAAGAGAATCTGAAGCGGTCACACACATTTATCAAGCAAACAAGCAGTGTCCGATGAGCATACGAGTCAGATGACAAGCAGACAGGATATGGCTTGTTCTCTCGGGAACTTCAGGCTGGCTGGGGAGACCGAGAAATGGAGGCCAGGGGAGGCCGTGAAGTGCCAAGCCCTGAGGTCTGCTCCAAATGCTGGCTGGGGCTGCAGCCATTGAGTTGCTTCACAGGGCAGCCGAATGTGAGTCCTTTCTCATAGTGGCCCTCGGAGGTACAAGTGTCACCGTTTCCATTTTGCAGGAAGGGACTAACGGAGGCGCGGGCAGGTTTAAATGGCTTGCCCAGGCCATGTTTTTTTTAATTAAACAAGGTCCCTGTAAGGTGAAACAGGCCCCTTCCATCCCAGGTGGAAACATGGTGGCTGCCATTGAGGTCACTTGCTCTCTTTTTAAAGAACCAAAGTGGGTGACCACGTGTTATTGGTGTCCATATCCTCTTTCTGTGCTGCAGATGCCGTGTCTGCACTCACCTGGCCATGTGTCCTGGTGTGTGGTAATGGCTCCCACCATGCCAGGCCGCCCCGCCTTTCCAGGCCCCGCAGTGAGGGCTTGAGGGAAGGACAGCAGGAGCAGGGGTAGGGGTGAGGATGGAGGGTAGGGGCTACCGGCCGTGGCCTCCCAAAGCTGTGCATGGCTTTTCCCACAGGGGCCAAGTTCCCCATCAAGTGGACAGCCCCAGAAGCCATCCACTTCGGGGTCTTCACCATCAAAGCAGACGTGTGGTCGTTTGGAGTCCTCCTGATGGAAGTTGTCACTTATGGGCGGGTACCATACCCAGGTAGGCGGCTCACCCCGCAGCTCTCACGGCTCCCTGCTTTCCCGGCCGGCCCTGGCGGCAGGTCACCTGTCCTTGGTGCCTGTGGCTGCCCCGTTCTTTTCAGAGTGAGTCCCAGGGCAAGGACGGAGACCCAGGCATGGAATCTGGGGTGGAGCTCTGCCCCCTGCATCACTATTGCTCTGGGCCACAGGGCTGCATCGCCTTCCTCCAGCAGAGGTCAGATGAGTCCCACAAACTGGAATCAAGACAAAGGCACATCTGAACTCAAGTTTACTCCCAATGGCTTGTTCTCAGCTGAGGACAGGTTGTGCCCACCGTGGCATTGCACCCATAGCAGATCCCCAAAGCCCCATTCTGTGTGAGCAGAGTCGTGGACGCCAGCCCCCAGCCCCAATCGAAGGGCTCCGGCCGCGTGGCCCCTGCAGCTGGGCAGGCTCCGGGTCACCTGCTGCTGCGTGCACCTGGCAGCTGCCCATGCGTGATAGGCTTGGCTGTGCCCTGGTGGTCACAGGTAATCAAGAGGGGGAGGGTCCCATCTGCAGAGGACCTGCCCCCGCACTCAGGAGAAAATCGACAGCCTCATTTCTAGGCGTTCTCCAGGCAATAAAAAGTAAATAAAGGGTTGTTTAGAGGCTGGGCGGCCGGGCAACCTACGAAGCTGGAGAGGCGGTCTGGGCCTGTAGGTACTGCTGTCCCCTGCCTGGGCCCACTGTGCCCCGCGGGCCGCTCAGGTCGCCCCACCACCAAGGATCCCCGCCCCTCACCCGCGCTCGCGGTCCCCTCTGCCGCAGGGATGAGCAACCCCGAGGTCATCCGCAACCTGGAGCGCGGCTACCGCATGCCGCGCCCCGAAACCTGCCCGCCCGAGCTGTACCGCGGCGTCATCGCCGAGTGCTGGCGCAGCCGGCCCGAGGAGCGGCCCACCTTCGAGTTCCTGCAGTCGGTGCTGGAGGACTTCTACACGGCCACCGAGCGGCAGTACGAGCTGCAGCCCTAGCCAGCCGCGCCCGCCTGTGCCCCATGCCCACCTCTGCGCGGACGACCCCGACTCCCGTGCCAGCCCAGACTGGCCGCGAAGGCGAGGGGGTCGGCTGTGCCCATTTCTCAGACCCGGAAGCCAGCGGGCAGAGGCAGCTTCGCAGAGGGTCCCCGGACGGACTCCTTCACCGACTGTGTGCCCTCGGCGAGTTACGCGGCCTCTCTGTGCCGCCTCATTTGTAAAGAGGGCTGTAATAGTGACCTCGCACGGTGACCCGGAGTACTAAGCCCCAGTAAGGTGTTCAGGACTAGTAAGCCACTGACATCACGTAAGCCCCCCGTGCTGGGCCCTGACCGAGGAGTCGCCGCCTCTGGTCGCGTGCCCGCCGCTGCGCCCTGCTGGGACCCCGCCCTGCCCCGCTGCAGAAGCCAGACTGGGTCCCCCGGCTCCGGCACTGCGGGGCTTTTCCGCAATAAAGTCACGAACGTTCGAGCTTTTCCGTGTCGTTACCTGTGACAAGCTGAACATCGCGTGCAGGACGAGCACCGGGCGCAAGCGAGGCACAGTCGGGGAGTCCCGCGTGGCCCAGGCTCCGGGCCGTCGAGCGGGGCCAGCAGGGGGCGCTGTGGCCTCATAAATCCCTGGCTCGGGCCCGCGCCGGGGGCCCTGCGCCTGGCAAAGCCAGGGGCTGATGCTGGGAGCCGGCGCTTTGGGGACGGCTAGGACAAGAGCCCAGCTCCCGAGGCTCCGGCTCCGAGTCCTCAGGCCAGGTGCATAAACAAGGGTCGGGTGACGATGGGGCATAAAAGCGAGGAACGCTGGTGGCTCCCACTGCACGGGGCCTCTTAGCATGTTTTTGTTTTTGTTTTTACGAGACAGAATTTTTTTTTTTTTTTTTTTTTTTTTTTTTTTTTTAGCAGTTAGGTTTACAGAAAAAAAAAAAGTAGGAAGTAAGTAGACAGTCTCCATATCTCGCCCATTTCCCCTATTACTGACATCGCGCAATGGTGGTGCGTTTGTTAACATTCATGAACCAATAGTGATAAAATATCATTAACCGAAGCCCACCTTTTTCATCCAGGTTCTCGCTGCTTGTTGTACATGCTGTGGGTGTAGACGAAAGGTGCAGAGACTTGAACCTACCGTTCTGGATCCCCCATTCGAAAGACCCCTGGCTCCACCTGTGCACCCCCTTCCTTCCCCTTGAACCCTTGGCACCCAGCTTGTCAGTGTTGACTCCTCTGACTGTGAGAACACCCCGAGGTAGGACTATAGCCACGCCGAGTACAGAGGTGGAAACCAAGGCACAAAGTGCTCACACGCACAGCTCATAAGCGGCAGGATGGGGGTGTAGCGGGGGGAAGCTGCAGGATGGGGGTGTAGGTTGGGGGAAGCTGCAGGCCTGGGCAGCAGAGGATGAGAGTGGGGCCTTGACGGAAGAACCCCTGGAGAGGGGGCAGTCGCTGCAGGGGTGCTGGGTGAGAGCCACCAGTTTACAGAGCGTGATCACCTATGGTCTGTGGATTCTCCAGCAGCCTGGGGTGGGAGCACCACCATTGCTACCACAAAGCTGTTTCTGCAGATGAGGAAACAGACAGACTCCATGCCACCAGGTTCCTCTCAGCCAGTTCTTGGCCCTCACAGCCCCCACTGGCCGTGGGCAAGCACTGGGTGGGAGCACAGCACTTTAGGGAGGAGGTCTGCAAGGGCAGGCAGGGACAGGCCTGGGGCCTCACTGAGGAGCCCAGGGAGACAGGTGTCCCGCAGCTGCTCCAGGATGCTGGAGGCGGAGGAACCTAGAGGTGGAACTCTGTTGTCCCAGACAGTGGGGGCTGCAGAAATTGTGGGTCCTGACCTCCTCCAGGACCTGGTCACGCCAGGGTACTGGAAGGAGGAAACTGCCTGACCAAGAACCTGGTGCTAGGGGGCGTGATTGGTGGGGGTAAACAGGAACGTGGGACAACAGGGTCAGTGGGGACTCCTGCCAGTGGGGGCCACTGGGACTCAAGAATGGGAGGGCCAGGCTGACCTGCTGGAGCTCCTGTGGGGTGGGGCTGAGGAGGGAGTTAAGATCACAGGATGAGGATGAGCCTTCCTTTCCCTCATGAGCAGGGACCATAGGCCAGGGCACCACCTCCCAGGCCCCCACAACCCCTCTGAAGTGGCTGCCATGACTTGGGAGCTGTCCTTGAGCTGCAAGGCTTGAGACTGTCTCCTCACCTCCCTGGACCCCACAGTCATCCCATAAAGATGAACGAGTCGCCCAGTGCTTCACCGACGTCACCTCAGGTTTTTGGTTTAAAATGCAGGCTGGGCGCGGTGGTTCATGCCTGTAATCCCAGCACTTTGGGAAGCCAAGGCAGGTGAATCACCTGAAGTCAGGAGTTCGAGACCAGCCTGGCCAACATGGTGAAACCCTGTGTCTACTAAAAATACAATAATTAGCTGGGTGTGGTGGCGGCTGCCTGTAATCCCAGCTACTTAGGAGGCTGAGGCAGGAGAATCGCTTGAACCTGGGAGCCGGAGTTTGCAGTAAACTGAGATCATGCCATTGCACTCCAGCCTGGGCGACAAGAGCGAAACTCAGTCTCAAAAAACAAAAATAAAAATAATAAAATAAAATGCAAGTCCTTCAGCCTCTCCCTCTCCCACAGAGATTCTGATTCAGTGGGTTGAAGTCTGGATCTGGAAACGTCCTCTTTTATAAGCACCCTGAGTGATTCCTGTGCAAGCATTTCCAGCTTGGACCAGCAGCTCTCAGCCCCGGCTACTCACTAGGATCACCTGGGATAGAAGGGGTGGGGCAGCACATTAAAAAGTCCCAGTGCCAGGGTTCCAGGTGAGCATACTTTATCCAGGGCCTCTGCATACTTTAAACATCTCAGCTGATGCTAATGTCTACCCCGGATTGGGAACCACTGGGCATGGTGTGAGCTTGGAAGTGCTGCATCCCAGTAGGGCTGGCTCCAAGCACCTGGGGGCCAGGCTGATGTTCAGGTCCTGAAACTGCAGGACCAGCAGATGCCTGTGGCTTTTTCCAGCTCTGGCATGCAAGTAACAACCTGCGGAAATTAGAAAAGAAACTCAGAAGACCAGCACATGCTCCAAGGCATGTTCTCAGGCAAAGTGGACAACCGCCTCTCCTCCGGCTTGGTTTTCCTGGGAAAGGTGAGGCTGGGAAGTAGCTTGAAGGACAAGGGAGAGTTTCTCCTCTAGGGGGCGCACTTGCTCGAGGGGTGCACGGAGCTGAACCCGTGTCCTGGTGTGTTCTTGTTCCGGACATAAACACGTCAATAAAGGATGAGGAGCCCAGTCAATTCCCAGCCGGAAAGTGAAATGTGAGAGTGTGTGGGGGAAGAGAGATGGAGAGAGGAGGCAGAGGGCGCACGAATGGACGAAAGCATCATTTCCTGTTCTGGGACTTTGCCTTCCTGGGGGAGGGAGGGTATTTCATGGCGTGGAGTCTGCCTTCTCCCAACCATAAATTTGCATACATGAGGACACTGCCAGGGGGCCCATGCCTGAGCCGTCTGGGGCATATGATTGCTGTCCTGACACCCAGAGCTCTGGTGAGGGGGGCAGCCCAGGTCTAGGGAACTCAGACCTCTCCTTGCCTGTGAAGGAGCTGGTGGCTTTCCCTCTCCCTCCATTCCTCCATTCCTCCATTCCAGAGCCAGGACACACCCACAGCGTTGCTGTGAAGTGAGCAACAGCAGGGTCTCTGAGTCAGACAGACCTTTCAAAATCAGGCACTTCCTCTCCCGGGATGTTTGCTCTCAGGGACTTTGCTTCATTTCTCTGAGCCTCAGTTTCCTCATCTGTGCAATGGGCACAATGCTGACACCTGCATCATAGGCTTGCTGCGAGGTTTACACAAAGCAGCACACAGGAGGCATTTACCAGAGCGCCTGTCCTATGCTGAATACTCAGAAATGTTAGCTCTCATTAGTGCTATAATAACCCCCGAAGAAGGGCCTCCAGAGACCCTGATCCCAGCTAAGTCCTCTTAGCCAGTCTTCCCTGGCCTCTGTCATACCTCCCCTGCCTCAGGCTTCTAACTCTGCCTTCAGAGCTTTGCTCTCTTTGCTGCTGTGATCTGTTTTGTCTATAGTAGTGGCCCCTTATCTAAGGTTTCAGTTACCAGCAGTCAACTGTGGTCCCAAAATATTACATACAATAAGATATTTTGAGAAAGAGAGAGAGATGGAGGCCACATTCACAGAACTTTTATTCTAGTATATTGTTACAATTTTCTGTTTTATTATTATTGTTGTTAATTTCTTACTGTGCCTAATTCATAAATTAAACTGTATCATAGAGATGCGTGTATAGGAAAAACACAGTATATATAGGTTCGGTACTATCTGCAGTTCGGAGCATCTAGATAGTATGGGGGTCCTGGAACGTATTCCGTGTGGATAGAGGGGACTCCTGTACTTTCATGCTCTTCCCACCCACAGGGCAGAACTTCCAAAGGAGCACACAGGGTCAGAAGCCAAGGACCTAGGCAGCCTGGCACTCTCCAGCTGTGTGACTTTGCGTGAGTGACTCCATTCTTCTGAACCCTGATTTCCTTGTCTATAAACAGAGGGCAGTGAGGCCTCCCTTGCAGAGTTGCTTTAAGGATTTAAGGAGTGTTTTGGAAATGGAATAGTGTTTTCGTTTGCTAGGGCTACTGGAACAAATACTACGGGCGAGGGTCTGTAAAAAGCTTAAACAAAAGTTGATTGCCTCACAGTTCTGGAGGCTGGAAGTCTAAGATCAAGGCACCGGCAGGGTTGGTTTCTCCTGAGGCCTCTCTCCTGGGCTCATAGATGGCCACGTTCTCCCTGTGTCCTCATGTGATCGTCCCTCTGTGTGTGTCTGTGTCCTTGTCGCCTCTTCTTACAAGAACAGCAGTTATATTGGACTAGGGCCCACCCATACGACCTCATTTTACTCATCAATTTTTAAAGAGAATATCTCCAAATACTGTCACATTCTGAGGCAGTGGGGTTAGGGCTTCAACACAGGAATGTGGAGAGGAGGAGATACAGTTCAGCCCTTGAACCATAACACATAGACATACGCGTTATTTCTGCTTTTGTATCTTTCACTCTACCTGCCCTGTGGTAGGTATCAATGTATTCTTGTGACTCATTGATTAGTTTCAAAATCAAGAATATTTGGTGTGAATAAATGTCCCATCTACAAATAAGAAAGACCTAAAGCTAAGCTGGAACACCAGTGGAGCAGCCGTAAGCAAATTCACATATGAAAATCCAGATTTCCTCCAAAGATAAAACTGCCTTTAATGAAATATTTTATAAAAGGTTCCACCATGTATTCCATTAGATACTAAAAACCAGGACTCAAGTTTCCCCAGGCCTCATGATGTCATTTCTGTTTTTTTCTTTTTTTAAGGTAGTAAAATACATACACGTAACATAAAATTTACCAGCATAGACATTTGCTGAGTGTTCCATGCACTGTTACATTCACACGGCTGTGTGGCCGCCGCCACCACCGTAACCAGGACTTTCTCATCTTCCCAAACCGAAGCTCTGTCTCCATTAAATGCTAACTCCCCATTCCTTCCCGCCCCCAGCCTGGCACCCCCACTCTACTTTCCGTCTCTATGAATTTGATTCTCTAGGGACCTCAAGAATCTGACAGTATTTATCCTTTTGTGACTGGGTCATTGCGCTTATCATAGTGTCTTTAAGGTTCATCTATGTCATGTCAGTTTCCTGCCTTTCTGAGGGTGAATAAGACTCCCCGTTAAGGATACACCACGTTTTGCATGTCCATTCGTCAGTCGATGGACACTTGAGTCGCTTTTTTTGATGGGCTTGCAGAGTCACCTGAGTTAAAAGTTGAAACTTGATACCAAGGTCTCTTTAGACAGCTAAAGAGACCTTCATACTCAGTCAACGTGTTTTGAGTGTAAAATGCCAATGATTGAGCAATCCCAAGAGGTAGCCTTCTGACCCTCATTTTACAGATGAGGAAGCTAGGGCCCAGAGAGGGTAAGTAACTGCCCCAGGCCACACAGCTGATAAATGGCAGAGTAGGGACCCACTGCTCCCAGCCTTTCTTCCAGAATGGCATGGTCACCGCCCTCCACATTTTACAAAGGGGTTTTCTGTGCCTTGCCCTGGGGGCTCCTCACAGCAGCCTCTTGGAGGTGTGACATCTTCATTCTGTTCAGTCTGGACAGACGAAAGGCAGAGATGCTGAGCCTGTCACCCACATCACATCCCTAGAAATGATGGGGGACAGACCTTGAATCCTGAGCTCAGCTCCATGGCCAGCACTTGAGGGGCCCCAAAGGGTGGTGAGATTAAACGTGCTCTTGAGCACTTGAGGAACAGGGCAGACATAACCCACAGGGCCTGTCCAGTGGCCCTCAGGGGGCAATCCTTTTAATAAGGTTAAGCAAACTGCCGAGAGGATGACAGGAAGGTTCGTGAAAGCCTGGTGGAAAAGATTCCAGGAAGAAAAACATCTGGTGCGGATGGGGCCACCAGGCTTAATGGATCCTCATTCTCGTCTCAGTATGGCAGCCCCTGGAGGGATGAAGTGGCCAGTCCCCGTGCAGGAGGCCAGGCACTCTACTGATGATTCAGAGAGAGGCGGCTCCACCTGACATCAGCCAGAGACCGAAAAATAGCCCTGGTCATGGGGAGAAGTTAAAATTTGTGGGTATGCACAGAAAATTTCCAGCTAGCACCGTGGGGACTTCATGGCCTCTCAGGCTTCACTTGACCCTGAAGAGACAGCAGACCCCCACTCCCAGGGAGCTCTGCCAGGCACCCTGTTTCACGGAAGCAAGGGCCTCCCCATGCCCACAGACGCAGACGGTGATGTCGGTTCCCCTGCAGCCACGCCGCCAAGCTGTGTGACATGCTGGGGACTATGCTCATGCTGCGGGTGCGTGGTCCTACTGAGCCAGCACGACCGCCCTTAGGAGAGGATTGTTACTGGTCCCATTTTATAGATGAAGAAATGGAGCCTCCAAAATTGAGGTCATCTGCCAAGCCCACGCAGCTGGGACACAAGCCCCGGTCAGCCTGTCCTCCTCCCGGGCCTCAGCAGAGCCGCCTCCAGCCAGAGCTTCTTGGGAGGGGCGGGGAACAAGGCTCTGAGGCTGCAGGTCACACAGGGAGCAAGAACCAGAGCTGGAGCTGGCCCCAGACGCCACCAGGCTTGTGCCCCACCCACACCCCTCTGGCCTGGCCCCCTTGCCAGTTGCAGGTCATGTTGTAGGAGAGCGGGCTTTGGAGGAGTCAGGTAGGGCTCACTTCACCTCTTGGCTCTGCCTGCTATGGGTTATGGGATTCTTGGCAAATTATGTAACCTCTCTGAGCCTCAGTTTCATTACTTTTAAAATGGACATAAGCATACCTGTCTCAAAGGAAAGCTGGGGATGAACTAAGATAATGTACACAAAGCTTTGGCCACAATGGGGTGCACACAGCAGGATGTCAATATATGCACTCTCCCTTTCCCCATACACCCTTGACAGCAGAGGCCCAGGCCAGGCAGCACCTTCCCTGGGGGCACCTGGGAGCCCGGCCTGCCAGTCCCCTGGTCCCCCTGCTCACCCTGGTCCCATCCTCCTCCATTTCCAATCAGCAGCTTGGCCCCTGGGCCACCAGGCCCCTGTGGGCTGCAGAGTCTGACAGGGGCTGATGGGAGCCAGCCCCAAGGGGTTTGAAGGCTGATTACCGAGGACTGATGAGGTGAAGAGGGACTGCTGCCCAGAGCTGACAGCCTTGCCTGGGAGGAAGGACAGGCAGGAGGGCAAGGAGAACACTCCCGTCTCAGCCTGACATCTCTGGAAGGGCGAGGGGTCCATCTAGGGGCATCTCTGTGGGTGCCTTCCTTTCTGTGCCAAGGTCACGCCACTACTCTTGGTTAAAATTAGCCTCCTGCTCACTGCTGTGGACCGAGTGGCCTTTCCCCATAACCAATAGGACCTGGTCTTGCACAGGCAGGGCTGGGCTACATGCCCTCGGCTCTCCAAAGAGCAGATAGAGTACATGCCCGGCGCCTTGGAGGCTGGAGCAGGGTGGGTGTGTGCATGCACACGTGTACCTATGCCTGTGGTGGGCATGACTACACATGTAACTAACCAAAGCAAGGAAACAGTTGTGGAATTGTGCAAGCATTTCATCATTAGCATCATTCCTAGGTTGTATTGTTTCTTGCCTCCAAGGCTCCCATGTAATGGCTGATGGCCTCAGCTTACTCATTTCTAGCCCCAAGCATTAAACACTTGGCCCAACTCCACCCACACATCACCCCTGAGATTAAGAAAAGTGTGCAGTACCCCTGCATCCCAGGAGCTGGTACACAGAACGTGCTCTCGAAGGATATTTGTCAAATACACAAAGGAATGGGGACAAGTCACTATCTTATTCTTTGTCCACATCCCATACCTCGTAACATCTTAATCCAAAACTACATGCTCAGTCAGGGCTCAGGCAAGGATAGTTTGACCTGGAAGAAAAGCCAGCTGAGGTTGAAAGGAAGAGAAGCACAGTGGTCAAGCCTCTGAGGCCAGATGGATGTGGGCTCAAGTCCTGCCCAGCCACACGGCCCTCTGCAAGCAGTCACCTCCCTGAGCCTGTTTCCTCACTTGTCAAGCACGTTCGCTAAGCGGCAGCCTCACCCGGAGTGGATGAGGCGGTGCCTCTCCGGTGCTCAGCAGAGTGCCTGGCACAGTTAGTTAGGCCTACAACAGAAGGAAGTTGTTAGTATTTTTACTGGATGTCAGCGAAAAAAAGAACATGTGGATTAAACACTCAGAAACAGAGGATAGCATTGTTGCTAATCCTGTGGAGGGAAACCTGATGAAGGACATTGTGAACAAAGTTAAAGCAAGTGTCAGGCAGGAAGACAATATTTGCAGTGCCTCCATGACAAAGCATTAGTGCAAAGAAAACTGAAGAAGTTCTTCCTGTTTCTAAACAACCCAAAGACAAATGAACCAACACTTAGAATGGGCACTGCACAGAAAGAGAACTAGAACAACTAATAAATAAAGCAAACAGTGCCCAGCCACACCAGTCCACGGGAAAATGCAATTGAAATAGTGGTGCCGGATACTTTTGCCATCAGGTGGCAAAATGGCAATACTGCTAACATCCAATAATACTGGTAAAGATATGGAAAACTGTTACTCTCATAAAGGTTAATGGCAGTGTAATTCGATAAAGCCTTTTGGGGAAGCACTTTTGGCTTCCAAAATGTTGACACGTACACACACTGATGAAGCTACTGCATTTCTAGAAAACTATCCTACAGTAAGATATGCCCTTATTCCCAAAGATAAATGTACGATATTCTTTACTGCAACTTGTTTGTAATCACAATGGGAACAACTTAATGATACAACAAGAGGGTAGCTGAAGGAAATTGGGCACATCTTTTTTTCTTTTTTTAATTGTCCGAAGGGCCAGCTAGAAGGGCATAATTATTTTATAAACTACTATTCTGCCATTAAAATGAATGGGCAGGCCAGGGATAGTGGCTCATGCCTATAATCCCAGCACTTTGGGAGGCCGAGGTAGGAGGATCTCTTGAAGCCAGAAGTTTGAGGCCAGCCCCTGGAAAACATAGCAAGACCCTGTCTCTACAGAAAATATTAAAAAAAAAAAAACTTAAAAAAATGAATGGGCACGTGCATAGATTCTGATTTTGACACAAGGCCAAGACTATCAAATGAGGGGAAAGGGGTACAGAAAAACACATACAGCATGATGTACGCACACACACACACAATTTTATGTTCATCACACACACGCGTATTTGTGTAAACGTGCAGCAAAGGGATCCCAGTGATACAAACCAAAGAGAGCCCCATGACCTCCGGGGAGGGAGCGGCTGGGGCTGTCAGCGCAGAGGGATAAGGAAGGGCGCTGGCATTTTACCCACATTGCTTGGGTCTTCTGTAGTGAGAGTGCATTAATGCATTTGGAGAAGAAAAAAAGCCAGGCCGGCAGGCAGTGATGGATGGTCCGGTGCAATTGTGCCTGGTGGCAGAGAATGGATGACGCGACCCCTGGGGTTGGGTCCCGCCCTGGGGCTCTAGCGGCCCCCTCTGGCCCTGTCCCTGCCCACTTCCTCTCCCGATAGCGCCTTCCCCCAGGTTATCAGCGGGGAGGCCACCCCACACCACACTGCCTTCCCTGTGCCCGCCGCGGAGCCCTCAGAACAGTCCATCACCGCTTATCGTCCCTGTCCCTGCGCCAGAGAGGCTGCTGGGGGGTCCAGGCCATGCACCCACCAGCCAAGAGGACTGGCCCCTCCCCTCCACCCAGGCCAGCATCCTAATTTGGGGGAGGAGACTTCTGGCCACTAGGGACAACTCCGTGGCTATGATATCCCAAGGAGAGCATTCTTCAGACGCCCTCACTTCCTACAATAACAGTCACGGCGCCTGGCATCGATGGCTGCCTACTAGGGCCAGACACTGTGCCAGGCAAGGGACATGCTTTTTGTTCCTTTTCATCTTTTTTTTTTTTTTTTGAGACAGGGTTTCAGTCTTGTTGCCCAAGCTGTAGTGCAGTGGCGGAATCTCAGCTCACTATAACCTCCACCTCCCGGGTTCAAGTGATTCTCCTGCCTCAGCCTCCTGAGTAGCTGGGATTACAGGTGCTCACCACCATGCCCGGCAAATTTTTGTATTTTTAGTAGAGACAGGGTTTCACCATGTTGGCCAGGCTGCTCTCGAACTCCTGACCTCAGGTGATCTGCCCACTTTGGCCTCCCAAAGTGCTGGGATTACAAGCATGAGCCACTGTGCCCGACTCCTTTTCATCTTTACACAATCCTAACTAACTTCAGAGATAGGGAAACACTCAGAGATAGTAAGTGACCCAGGTCACCAGAAAATACACAGCAGAACCAGGACCAGGTCACCAGAACCCAGGTTTGTGCTGTGACTGCAAACACAAGGACAGGCCACTGCAGAGTCTTCTGCCCGGAAAGCAGGGGTCCCGGTGAACCTAGTTAGTACCACCCTGGCTCTCCCACAGTGTCCCTCATGGTAAGTGGTGACACACTCTGCCCGCTTATCCTTGGCAGTGAGCGAGGGACCATCTCCATTGCGGGTGGTGAGAAGTGGTGCCCACAAAGGCATCACTAACTTGAGCCCAGTCACAGAATGGGATTCTTCCTGGCTTTCCTGGCAGTGGGTCGGGTGGAAAGAGCCCTTTATGGAAACAGCCCTGGCAGGGTCCACGGCCTCTGGAGCTCGGCTGTGCAGTTTCCCAGCCTCACTTTTCTCCTCTGTAAAGAAGGTACAGCAAAAGTACCAACGGGAGTAAAGGAGACGTCAAATGTATACCAAGCCCTGAGATGCCAAGTACATGTAAACCAAGCACCTGGAACTCAGCCGGCCCCAGTGCCAGGAGCCGGGCACTGTCGTCATGGAAACCAAGCACCTCGAACCCAGGAAGCCCCCCCAGTGCCAGGAACTGGGTACTGTCGTCATGGAAACCAAGCACCTAGAACCCAGCCAGCCCCAGTGCCAGGAACTGGGTACTGTTGTCGTCAGTATCAGAGTCAGCCTCCCCGGACCTTGGCTTCCTCATCATTAAGAGGAAAGGTTAGAAGCCCTGTTAGGTCTCTTCCTACTTTGTCTGTAACTCTGAAAAACCAAGGTGGAGTTTCTTTGGCACACTCTTTGAGGAAACAGGATTTGCCAAACCAATGCACCTGAGTAAGGAAGAAAAACCTTGTAAAGGCTTCCACGAACCTCCAAAAACCTACTGGATGTGCTTACCACTAATCCCTTTTAAAGCAATTCCCTGACAATACTCTGCTAATCTCTCTTGAACTCCTTCATATCCTTAAAACGAGCAGGACAGTCTTACTTTTCAAATACTCACCTTTGCAAGAGTCTAGTCTGTGAGTCCAGGCTCACCTGAAGTCTGAGATTTTGGGAGCTTTGGAGAATTCCGGATAAAATCCCTCACTGAACTTAGACAGCAGGAATCTCCAATCTTTGGAGAAGTCTCCTCAGTTTTCAGAGACTGGGCATCTGTTCCTAGCTCCCTCCTGGACTCTGATGCCATTGATGAGTGCAGGAAGCTTTTCCAGGCCTCAACACAGAAAGAACCCTTAGACCCTCAGAGCTGGAGGCGTGCCGAGAGGTCTCTGCCTGGGCTCAACCTCTGTGATTTCTGGCAAGTTACTGAAATTCTCTGTGCCTCAGGTTTCTCTTATGAAAATTATAACAGTTTTATCTCCGTGGGTTATGGTGAATACCTAGGGCAGGACCTGGTGCTTAGAAAGCTCTCATCCAGTGTCCCCTAACTCTTGGAGACAATGAGCAAGACTTAGAGGAGCTGATTGGGGGAACTTCACCACTTCCTTGGTTCTCCTGGAGACGCTGCTCTATTCCGTCTGGATCATTTCCCAGGGCAGGTAAAAGTGGTGGGACCCCTCCCCAGGAGGCCAGAAAAGACACAAAGATGGATGTGTGTGTTTCCCCGGAGTGGGTGTGTCCTGGGGAGGGTGGGTGGCTCATAGGGAGAGGGGCGTCATGAAGGCGTGTGGCTATGGGAGTGGTGGTACCATGAGGGTGGGGGTTATGGGAAGCACTGTGGAAGTGTGGGTGTGTTATAAGAAGTGGGGTTTCAGGCCGGGCGCGGTGGCTCAAGCCTGTAATCCCAGCACTTTGGGAGGCCGAGACGGGCGGATCACGAGGTCAGGAGATTGAGACCATCCTGGTTAACACGGTGAAACCCCGTCTCTACTAAAAAATACAAAAAATTAGCCGGGCGCGGTGGTGGGCGCCTGTAGTCCCAGCTACTCGGGAGGCTGAGGCAGGAGAATGGCGTGAACCTGGGAGGCGGAGCTTGCAGTGAGCTGAGATCCGGCCACTGCACTCCAGCCCGGGCGACAGAGCGAGACTCTGTCTCAAAAAAAAAAAAAAAAAAAAAAAAAAAAAAAAAAAAAAAAAGAAGTGGGGTTTCAGAGGGCTGGGTGGCTATGGGGGTCTGTCCAAGAGGGATCGGACTAGAGCAGAGGGTAGCAATCTTCCAAGCCCAGAGCACCCCCAACCCAGCAAGCCTAAACAAGTGTGTGGGGCCTCTGGCAAAGTAATAGCCATGCAGACGGGCAGAAGAGATGGAGCAGGCCAAGTGCTGGATGGAGAGAGGCGAACATGGCCACCGCAGTGGCTGGCAGTGGCCTAGGCACCTCGAGGGCCCAGCAGTGGAGCTGGGGTAGGGATGGCTGATTCTGAAGCGTTCTGTTCTGGCCGTGCATCTTCAGGGAGACTTTCTGAGCTGAATGTGGTTCTCGGTGATTCCAACTCATCCCCCACAGACTTACCCAGCACTGAGCACAGGCCTGGAGGGAGACACTTCACTTAGATCCTTTCACTGGATGGTATGATAACACTGTGGGAAGGTACAAATGAGGAAACCAAGGCTCAGGGAAGTCGCGTGAATTGCCCCAGATCACAAGGCTTTTGATCTCCTGTCCAGTGTCCTTTCTGCGTTCCTCCATTGGCGAGGTTTGCCGACAGGGTGGGCCCAGCTACTCCCAGCACAGCTGGCCCTGGAGAGTGCTTTGCAGGGACAGAGTCAGCCCCATGAGAAAGGACTTGGCATACAGTAGGATTTAAGGGTTCCAATCAGGGCTTTCCAGCAAATTCTGTTGGGCCAGTGTGGCCCTCTCAAGTATTAGGTTGGACCATATGTAACTGCAATTTTGTAAATCAAAAATCGTTGAATATTAGCAATTTCATACAGTTCACCCTAACAGTATTTGGGGGGAAAAGTCCACGAAATGCATGACATGCCCTTTTCTTGCAGTATGAGACAGGGCTTCATCAAAAAGGCCAGGCCTGTGGATGGAGGCAGGGGCCTGAGGGAAATGACCTCTGTGCAACTAAGGATGCTATGCTTCGTTCCTTGAGCTGAATTGCAATTGTGCCCAGCCTTCCTGGGACAAGGGCAGGAACTCAGGACTTACTACAACCACCGCCACCCCACCCTGGGAAGGCCATGCGTGGTCTTGGACAAGTTCCCTCCCATGTGGCTGGATGAGCCCTCAGGCGACAGCTGGGTTCTGTCGAGGAAGCCACATTAGGGGACGGGACTGGGATGGGATGGGTGGTGGGCCCTCTACCCACCGACCATGAAATGCTCCACCCTCTTCCCCATCGGTGTTCTGAGTCCCTGTGTCACACCGGCATTCCCACTGCAGATGCAGCTGGAAAGGCTCCAGTGGGGAAAGGCTCCAGTGGGAATTTCAGTGGGCAATGGAGTGAGGCAGGGCTCCAGGGGTCCCTGGACGCAGCCATGCCTGGATACAGGTCCTGGATCTTCCCTTCCCCAGGGGGTAGTAACCTCAGGCATGTGGCTGACCTTCTCTACTGTGCCTCAGTTTCTACAGCTGCACAATCCGGATAGTAACAGGCCCGCCCTGCTGGGCTGTGGTGAGGACACTCAAGATGGTGTTTGTAAAGTGTTCAGTCGAGGTTGGCCAGCGTTTTTGTTGCCGTCCACTCAAGCAGCAGGCCTTCAGTACACACCCGTGTGGAGCCAGGAATGGACCAAGCCTGAGGGGTCCTTCCCTCTGGCTCCCCTTTGCTTCACCTCCGCCTTGTCTGGCTGCATCGTTGGTGGTCTGGGCCCACCGCAGAAATGTCTCCCTGGGACAGCTTTGGGGTCGGGGGGTCAGCGTGGGGCCAGCAGCTGGTCCAGTACATCCACTCTCCCTGCTGCTGGGAGGAGCTGTGTTAGAAGCTCAGGGCTGTCACCTCAGTGAAGATGGTGTAAACACCAGGCATCCACAGCCAACCTGGATGAGCTGGACACGTCTCTCTGGGCTGGGAGCCTCAGGTCTGGCTGAGAATGGCAACATCCCAGCCTAGGAGGGCCTAATCCAAGGACCCAGGGCCTCACAGGTATGTTAACACACCTTGTGCGTGTGGCACGTTCAGGGATGTTCTCTGAACGCTACCCATCTGGCTTTCTACTTATTCCTGGCATGCTCCCATATTGTCCTTTGAATTCCACGGGACCTCTATGAACCTTAGTCTTCTCTTCTACAAACAGAGAATGATACCTCCTACCTCCCTACCATGGCCTGGAATGGTCATGAGCATTCCGTTAGTTGCACAGTGCACCATACGGTGCCCAGGCATAGAGAAGCACTCAATACCAGTGAACACCCAGAAGTTTTGCCCTCTCTGATAGTCTTTTTCCAAGATGCTAAGGTCCCTGGGATGAGCCACAGAGGCAGTCCAGCCTGTGGCATCTGCCAGTGAGGAGAGTGTCACAGTGGCATCCCAGAACTTTGAAGCTGAAAGACTGCTGTAGAACCGGGCTGGTCCAGTCTCAGTTCAGTCCTCTACTTTATGAAGGACTCCGGGTGGGTCAATCAGTGTGGGCTGCTGTAATGAAGTAACAGAGGCTGGGCAGCTTATGAGCCCTGGAAATTTACTTCTTGCAGCTCTGGAGCTAGAAGTCTGAGGTCAGCTGCCGGCATGTTTGGGTGACTGCACACTGCTGACTTCTGGCTGTGCCCTCAACTGGCAGAAAGAGGGCAAGAGAGCACATTGGGGATCCCTTTTATAAGGGCACTAATCCCATTTGTGAGGACTCCACCCTCATGTCCTCATTACCTCCCAAAGGCCCCATATGAATTCAGAATTCAATATGTAAATTGGAAGGGGACACAGACATTCAATCTCAATGAAATAGGCCTCAGTTAAAAGGCCCAGGTTGGATTTCACCAGCTGTGTGGCTGTGGAGCAGGCACTCAACCGCCTTGAGCTTGTGTCCTGGTCTTCATGTGGGAATAATAACACCTGCTCCACCAACCTCACACAAGTGAGATGAAATGCAAGAAAATGCTTCATGAATTTAAAACGTTCTCACTAGTTATTTGCATTGTTTTAAAGGCGTAGGTAGGTGTTTCCCCTACTTAATCTGGGATCAGACTCACCCCAGACTAATGCCCGTGCTCCTGCCTCTAGGCTCATAGAAGGAGGAGGCAACTCATCTGGGCATCTGGAGGAGGTTTTGATCTCCTCTCCTTGGTCAGAACTGCTCATAAGAATCTCCACTGCAGGACTGATATTTGCTGCCATTTCTTTTCCTCTGCACACATTCTAGAGTAAGCAGCAAACAGAGGTGACCAGAGATGCTAGGATGGGAAAATGAGGGGTCTGGAAAGTCCTCCACTGAGAGATCAGAAGCTGGGTTTCACATACACACCACGGCCAGTTTAGCGAGTTTGCAGAATTCTGAAATAGGATGAGACTCTGAGGTTTGCCTTTCATCAGCCTGGCTGTCCACTTATGGGGCAGTCTCTGCAGGAAGGAAGGAAACAGGGGAGGCTCCCGCCTGCTCCATCAGCTCACTTTTCAAAACATGCTCACCTGGCCTCACCAAGTGAGGTGGGTGGAGAACCTGAGGTCGGTTCATTTTCTACTTCACACGTCCTTCTTAGGTCACCTCTCTACTCCCTGAACTTGCAAGGCTCACCTGGAACCAGTTCAAGGTCTCCCCTGGTGTCTCTCACTTTCCATTCCCTGTCTCTCAGATCTACTAGAACAAGGCTACAGCCACCAAACGCTTATATAGTCAGGCCCCCTTGCTGACACGTGACATGCTAACATGCCTGGTTCAATTCAGGGATGCCTCCTCCTCCCCGCAGAAGTGATGAGTGCCTGCAGCTATTGTAAATGTTAAAGTAAAATTAATGTTGGTTGTACACCCATGTTCACAGCAGCATGACTCACAATAGCCAAATGTAAAAGCAATCTGTATAAGTCGTTTTCAATCTGCTAATAAAGACATACCTGAGACTGGATCATTTATTTAAAAAACAAACAAACAACAACAACAAAAAACAGGTTTAATGGATTCACAGTTCCACAAGGCTGGGGAGGCCTCACAATCATGGCAGAAGGTGAAGGTGTAGCAAAGGCACATCTTACATGGCAGCAGGCAAGAGAGAGTGTGCAGAGGAACTCCCCTTTATAAAACCATCAGATCTCGAGAGACTTATTCACTATCATGAGAACAGTATGGGAAAGACCCACCCCATGATTCACTTACCTCCCACTGGGGTCTCTCATGACATGTGGGGATTATGGGAGCTACAATTCAAGATGAGATTTGGATGGGAACACAGCCAAACCATATCACAACCCAAGTGTGTATTGGCAGATGAATGAATAAGCAAAACATGGTCTATCCATGCAGTGGAATATTATTTCACCTTAAAAAGGAAGGAAATTGGAGCTGGGTGCAGTGGCTCATGCCTGTAATCCCAGCACTTTGGGAAGCCAAGCTGGGCAGATCACTTGAGATCAGGAGTTTGAGACTAGCCTGGCCAATATGGTGAAACCCCATATCTACTAAAAATACAAAATCAGCTGGGTGTGGTGGCAGGCACCTGTAATCCCAGACACTCAGGGGGCTGAGGCAGGAGAATCACTTGAACACTGGAGGCGGAGGTTGCAGTGAGCCGAGATCGTGCCATTGCACTCCAGTCCGGGCAAAAAGAGTGAAACTCTGTCTCAAAAAAAAAAAAAAAAAAAAAAAAAAAAAAGGAAGGAAATTCTGACCCATGCTACAACATGGATGAACCTTGAGGACATTATGCTAAGTAAAATAAGCCAGCCACAAAGGGACAAATACTGCATGAGTCCACTTATAGGACGTCCCTAGAGGAGTCAAATCCAAAAACAGTCGAGGTTGCCACGGTCTGGGGGAAGGGAAACGGGAAGTTGGTGTTTAGTGGGTGCAGAGCTTCAATTTGGAAAGATGGAAACGTTCTGGAGATGGATGGCGGTGACAGTACAACAACGTGAATGTTCTTAACGCCACGGAAATGTACACATAAAAATAGTTAAGGTGGTAAATTTTAGGTATATTTTACCACAATAAAACAAAACTTAAAAAAAATGAAAGTTGGTGCCTAACTTGGCAAATAGCCCTCAAAAAGTGTTCACTGAACAAGTTATTTTTGTCTTGGGCTCTGGGACAGCCCTGTGGATGCCTGGAGAGAGCTGGCATGTCACTTGCAGCTGAGGCCCCTGGGTCCGAGGCGGTGCCTGGCACACGGCAGGTGCTCAGCAGATTTTTGAAGGGGGAATGAACTGAGAAGGTCAAGTGGAAACCCCTGCTTGACCTTATTTCTACCTCCCACTCCACCCACGGTCTTCCCTTCCCCATCACCATCACAGAGCAGACTCAGCTCTGGACCTTCAGGAGTCATGTTGTTCATCCTCCTCCCTCCGGAATAAGTGTAGCAGACAATCACTGTCCGTGCTCTTAAATCCCTCTGGGTCATGTTTTTAACGCTCTGTGATTGATGGGACATTCCTCCGTGAGTAATCCCGGTTTCTTTCACTGTGATTGAAACCTCCCACATCCAGTGTCCAATTCTTTCCCCATGAGAAATGTGAGAGGGAGCTCTGAGAGCAGATGGGGGCTGCCACCAGGGCTAGGGTGAGGGAGGTGATGAGATTGGGACTCAGCCACCTCTCAGAGACTGTCAGCCCAGGCACTGCATTACGGGTAGTAAGGGGGCCACTCCTGGAGGCAGGAGATGGGTTATGTGACCATGGGAGGTCCTCTTCCCAAGTCGCAGGGATTCCTGGGGTCTGTGAGGCCACCTGCAGATGCTCCAGGGCCAGGCTGCGTGAGCGGCCACTCAGGAGCTTTCCCTGGTGAATGTGTTCCTAAAAAGCAAAGGAGGCCAGTTAGTGACTGCCGAGTCTCATGGAAAACCCAGAGAAATAGTTGTGCAGCAAAAGGGCACAGAGGGAAAATATTAACAAATAATGGAAAACTCACAAATTAGGAAAATGAATCCAATCCACTAACCAGAAAGAAGAGAATCCCTGATTAAGAGAAGGGCCTCGCTTGAGGTTCAGTGAGTTTCCCACACATCTTACAGATTATGAATAACTACTATGATTAGTATAAGAAGGCAATGTAAGTGCAGCAGATGCATGGTTAATTAAATATACAAGCAGAATGTACATCACCGTGGCCATGACAACATTCTCCCAAGTGCCATCCCGCTGCTGTCTTCCAGCAAGCATGCTTCATAGGAGAACTGATAAAGAAATATATCAGTTTCCCAAAGCGTGCACCATAGAACCCTATGTAAAGATGGACTTCTTTACAAAGAGAAAAGATGGCAGTGATCAAATGAGTTTGGGAAATGCTTCAATTTGTATCTACCCCTTGGATATTAATACATGTTAGCATAGTAAAAGATTTTTAAGCACTGCAATAAGGATATCTTTTTTATTTGCTTCATCTAGCATTTCCCCAAATTAATTTTGTACAAAAAACATTTGTCTGCCAATATCTATCATTCTGTGGAAATGGAATTTTTTGCGACATATTTGGGAAGCACTTAAGTATATCATTCGAATGCACATGAATTCCTCAATGATTCATTAAACAGTGCTCATTCACTGAGATTGGCTGTGCTGTCCACCATTAGGAATACAGAGATGGATGAGACACGGTCTGTGCCCACCAGAAACTCAATGTCTAGGGGATGTCATGGACAACTGGTTTAGCAGGGGCTGTGCAGTACAACCTAACAATTGGATAGGAGTTGGAATGGAGGGAAGGACACAGGAAGTCACCTGCCTCCCAGGCCAGGCAATCAGGGAAGACTTCATATAGGACAAGGTGCTTGAGCGGAGCTTTGAGATCAAGTAGAGGGTCTTGCCAAGCTGATGCTGGGAGAGGGACATTCTAAGAAGAAGCTCATGCAAGGGCTCAGAAACATGAGCTAAAAGAGGCTACAAGGAAGGGTGCACATTAAAGGAATGTGAAGAGGGGAAGCCAGGGAAGACTGGGGAGAGATCAAGGGACCCACCACCTTTGGGAGTTTAGACTCCATCCTAAATTCAGCATCAATGGAGGTTCTAAGTGTGTAATTGTCACTTACTGTCACTCTACATGACACTGCCAGCACTGGGTTTCACTGCAATAACCCTGAAACAGATTGGAAAGGGCAGTTGCTGAAAAGACAACCTCAGCAGGGGATGGGAGGACCTCAGCAGCAGGGATGGAAGGGACTACAGACAGGATCTCCAATCCTGTGCAAGGGCTGCATTCGGGTAAGCAGTTTTTATCAGAGAAGTCAACAGTGGGAAATCCCATGCAGATAGCACTTGTACATAGGCAATGATAATAAGGTAATTCTGTCACCAGGGTGTGAGACCTCTGGCATGGGACTTGAGGACAAGACTGCAATCCTGCAGGCAGGGGAGAGCAGAGGAGGTGGAGATGCAAGAGTAACTTAGGAATGCATTTTTTAAAGAGTTATGTAGAAGTGCAGTGGTTAAGATGGAAAACCCACATGTGGGGCACAAGTGTCCTTTTGATCAAGAACAAATCAAAAACCCTGATGATGCAGTAATAATAAACTCAGAGGCAGATGGGCAATAAGGTTGACTTAAGACTAAACATTAAAACGGGTTCCTTAAAGCTCTGGTGCCTGAGATCAAGACTGATTTCAGAGTTTAGCATGAGGTTGGTATTAAAGGGCCTTAGTTGTGAAGTGGAGAAGCTTCACGAAAGCTGGAAGCCAGGTAGGTCCTGGCACTTAGAGCTGCACCTGGCTGGCAGGTCACACCCACTCAGCAGCTCTCCTGCTCTGCCTGTCTGTTATCCTTGCTGCAGGAACCAACCAAGCTGCACACGGCTCGAGCTGCCATCTGGTGGCTGGCAGCAAAATCTACGGGACCCAGGTCTCTCCCTTCCCTCCCATTTCTCTGCCCTCACCTCTACCCAGCAATCTGAAGTCCTCTGTCCAAAACATAGTGAACTTCACAACCAAGCATGGTGGCTCACACCTGTAATCCCAGCACTTTGGGAGGCCGAGACGGGCTGATCACTTGAGGTCAGGAGTTCAAGACAAGCCTGGCCAACATGGTGAAACCCTGTCTCTACTAAAAATACAAAAAATTATCTGGGTATAGTGGCACTCAACTGTAACCCCAGCTACACGGGAGGCTGAGGCAGGAGAATCACTTGAACCTGGGAGGCAGAGATTGCAGTGAGCCAAAATTGCACCACTGCACTCCAGCCTGGGCGACAGAGTGAGACTCCATCTCGAAAACAAACACAAAAAAACACAATGAACTTCAGATCAGACCTTTGCTCCCATATAGGCATCCTCTCTTACTCCTGTGCCTCCCGAGTTCTCACCCAGTTGTCTCAGAGAAGGGCTCCCCACACCCTACCTTGCTTTCTCTTGCTTTTTTCATCATTTTGTTTTGGAGCAGAGGAAGACTTTTTAATGACCTCAATCATAAATGATAAGAGATAGTGAAGGGTCAGTATTAATGAAAGGAAAATGTATTCTGTTTGAAGTGGAGCAGTGTAAAAAAGTAACACCAGGCGCAGTGGCTCACACCTGTAATCCCAGCACTTTGGGAGGCCAAGGTGGGTGGATCAGGAGTTTGAGAGGTCAGGAGTTTGAGACCAGCCTGGCCAACATGATGAAACCCCATCTCTACTAAATATACAAAAATTAGCCAGGTATGGTGGTGCACACCTGTAGTCCCAGCTATTTGGAGGCTGAGGCAGGAGAATTACTTGAACCCAGGAGGCAGAGGTTGCAGTGAGCCAGGATGGCGACACCATGCTCCAGCCTCGGTAACAGAGCAAGAATCCATCTCAAAAAAAAAAAAAAAAAAAAAAAAAAAAAAGCAGTCCATCTTCACAGTACAGCACCTGCTGGTTCTTGGAAGCACCCTTGGATGAATGCAAAAGTCTCTGTATGTATCTCTGCATTCTTTTGATTAAATTAAATTTTCCTCAAGAACTACTTTTGGGGAAAGGAAATGATAGCTTCATCACATTGTTTTATTTTATTCAAATTAGAGGTTCCCAACCCCTGGGCCACGGACTGGTACCATTCTGTGGCCTGTTGGGTCACACAGCAGGAGGTGAGCGGCAGGTGAGCGAGTGAAGCTTCATCTGTATTTACAGCTCTCCCCATCGCGTGTATCGCCACCTGAACTCCGCCTCCTGTCAGATCAGTGGTGGCATTAGATTCTTATAGGAGCCAGAACCCTATTTTGAACTGTCCACGGGAGGGATCTAGGTTGACGCTCCTTATGATAATCTAATGCCTGATGATCTGTCACTGTCTCCCATCACCCCCAGATGGGACTGTCTAGTTACAGGAAAACAAGCTCAGGGCTCCCACTGTTTCTACATCATGGCGAGTTGTATAATTATTTCATTGTATATTACAATGTAATAATAACAGAAGTAAAGTACACAATAAGTGTAATGTGCTGGAATCATCCCGAAACCATCCCTTCTCCCCAGTCTGTGGAAAAATTGTCTTCCACAAAACTGGTCCCTGGTGCCAAAAAGGTTGGGGGACTGCTGATTTAAATTACATACAAGTTTGCAACAGAACGTATTTTTTATTGGAAATACATGGCATTTTAGGAAATGGGTTTGGGAGATTTCTGGATTTGGACCCATCCATATGAAGGCACTCCCCACATCATCACTTCCTTCGCTTTGAGGTTGAAACGGGCCCACCAGGAGAGATGGATGGATAACAGCAGACCAATGGATCTGGCCTACATGGCTCTTTCATGTGACAAAGACAGAGGACTCACTGACTGAGCTTCTGGTTCTAGAAATGGTACCATGGACCCTGTACAGGGACACTGAGGGACACAGCAGCCGAGGAGCCGAGAGCCCAGGCCACTGTGAGGGCCAGTGACCTCTATAACCATGCTGTGCTCACAGCCCCAGGCGGACAGCTTACAGAACTGAAGGCAAGGTTTCCCTGGCAATTCAACAGACTCCCAGTCACTTGCCCTTTCCAAGTGAGACTTGCAACATGAAGCCAGATATGACTATCCAATGAGGCCCTACAGTCACCGTGAGGCTCCACGAGAATGCACTCAAGTTATGAAACTACAGTAATGTCACTGACTCACATTGCAGGCTCTTGGATCTATGAGAGGTGCTGTCTGTGCCACTGCTCCCCGGAGAAGAAGCAGGCGTGGCTCCTGGGTGCCATCCCCCACCCCCCCACCGCCCCTCTCTCATGCACGTGCACATGCACACACACAGACACACAGACACACACACACGCGAACATTCTCACTTAAGCCCTCCCCTTATTTGGGGATGAACAATGGTCTCTGCCTTCCCAGGACCAGGAGAGCTCCCGGCTGCCTCAGGGACACTTTGCTCCTCTGTGTGTGGGTCCCCCTCAGTGGGATGCGGGGAGCACACTCCTGCCTGTCCTGGAAGAACTGGGGCACTCCATGGCAACCATGATGGCGACAGGCCAGGTTGCGGGTGAATTCTACAATCCTGTGACTTTTAAAGGAGAATATTGATGATATTCAGTTTCTTTTCTTGCCTGATTTTTTTTCATTCCTTTCCTCTACCCTCCTTTCTCTTGGGCTTTCTCATTCTTGTTCCATGACTGCTTTTCTCCGCCAGAGGTGATTCCAGGATGCCCACACAGGAGGGCCTTGGGGCTCCTGGAAGAGTATCTTGGGCCTGTGTTTCTGCACAGCACTTTTCACAAAATTGAGAAAACAGCCAGGTGCGGTGGCTCATGTCTGTGATACCAGCACTTTGGGAGGCCCAGGCGGGCAGATCACAAGGTCAGGAGATCGAGACCACTCTGGCTAACACGGTGAAACCCTCTCTCTACTAAAAATACAAAACATTAGCCAGGCGTGGTGGCGGGCGCCTGTAGTCCCAGCTACTTGGGAGGCTGAGGCAGGAGAATCACTTGAGCCTGGGAGGCAGATGTTGCAGACAGCCGAGATCATGCCACTGCACTCTAACCTGGGCAACAGAGTGAGACTCCATCTCAAAAACAAAACAAAACAAAACAAAAAAATGGAGAAAACAACAATTGTCCATATCAAAGACATGGGGGTGCTGATGGAGGCGGGGGCCCAGCTCCAGCTCTCCTGTCAGCCCCCACCGCTCCCTGGCCTTCTCTGTGCCTGCGTCTGTACAGCCGGTGTCTCCCAGCCAGGCCACCTCCTCGCGGCCCTCTGGTCCTCAGGGTGGCTATCTGGCCACCCCATCAGCTGGACAAAGCATTTGTCAGCTCTAATGGATGTAAAACTCCCCGCCCTGACATGTTTTATGCATCCCCAGGGGCTTTGATCTCCTTGTCTGCGTACATAAATGAGAGGATTACCGAGACATCCAGAACACGGCACCAAAAATGTCTTTCACGGAGGCGCTTTTGCCTCCAGGAGATAAGGTAACAAGCTGCCAGCCCCGGGGCCATTACGGCCTGTGCTTTGTGGGGGGACTTCACTCAGGGAGAAATGTTTTCGGGAGGCTGGCCTAGAAGGATCTCCCTGTCATTATTTCCCGATATTGTTTATATCTGGGCGATGTGGATAAAGAAACCGGCCACTTCTGGCACCGTCTCACCTCCCTGAAGATTACAAGCGACTGTAGCTGACATTTGCCAAGGTTTCTTTGAGTGACGTGGAGGCAGCACATGGTTACTGTCAGGGATTTCTGGGGGTGGGGGCTGGGGTAGGACACTGGGACGGGGACTGGTATTTTTAGGACACTCGGAGTTCTCTACTGGATTTAGGCCAGCTGTCCAGACCATTGCAGAGTGGCAATGTCATTCCTTTCGTGCTCCGTCTCCTGAGGGAGACAGGAAGGACAAGAGACTGGGGCTGCTGCCCTGACCAGTCCTCTGCCCCTGGAGGTAGAAGGCCAGTGTTGGAGATGGGGGTTCTTTGAGGCACACCCAGAGTTTCAAGATGGCAGCCCAGATTGGGAACCATCTGCAAGGCGAGATGGGGCCCCACGAGTCACTCGGCTAAGCAGATTAGAGCTCTGATCCCAGTTCTCTGTCCCCTACTTGTTCAATAAAGCCGTATGTACTAACATCGTTACCACACGTGCCGCTAGGGACAGGAGGTGCCATATCAAAGAAGGCACATTCTGGTTGGGCACAGTGGCTCACGCCTGTAATCCCAGCACTTTGGGAGGCCAAGGTGGGTGGGTCACCTGAGGTCAGGAGATCGAGACCAGCCTGGCCAACATGGTGAAACCCCATCTCTACTAAGAATACAAAAACTTACCCAGGCGTGGTGACACGCGCCTGTAATCCCAGATACTCAGGACGCTGAGGCAAGAGAATCTCTTGAACCTCGGGGGCGGAGGTTGCAGTGAGCCGAGATCACGCCATTGCTCTCCAGCTCAGTCAACAAGAGCAAAACTCCATAATGAAAAAAAAAAAGCACATTCCTTCCCTCCATGAGCTCAAGAGCTTGGCATCATTTTCCTCTTAGCAAAATAGCTGTGTAGGCTCTATGGCTGGAAGAGAATCTGAAAGTCTGTCCAACCCAACGCCATCTAATGATTTAGGACTTTCTACAGTATCACTAACAAATAATCATCTGCCTCAGCTCGAATACTTCTCATGATGGCCACCTCGCTACCATAAATCTCTGGCACTGTGGTTCCTGTAGATCTCCTTCTGTGTTGGACTCACACTTGCCTGCCGGCATTGGCTCAGAGCAGCGCAAGTATGACCCGCCTCTACAGAGCTCGTGTGGAGTAGCCGCCAACCCAGGGGCAGGTCATACGCCACAGCGTCAAATGCTGAAGTAAAGTTAGGTAATGTCTAAGCCACAGCCCTCACTTTACCCCAAGCCACCACGAACCCATGCAGGGCCTGTGACTGCATTAGAAAAACGTGTCTTTCCCCAAGACCCATTACCGCCACCTGCTGGAGGATTGCCATAATGACCTTGCATACCCCGCAGCCCGCACAGCAGCCTCGGCGGTGTGGGGGGCGGTGGTGGTGGTGGAGGGGGGAGTGGTGGAGGGGGGGCCTGGCTCCTCCCAGCACCCAACATTACGATTCTGTCCCCTTCACTTCACCAGGAGGTGAAGGAGAAGGAGGGAGAAGAAGAGATGTTCAAGACCCTTAACACTGGAAGAGGATCAGTGATGTACAGGCAAAAGTCAAAGTGTATTTTTAAAATTATTTTTTTAAGCAAATAAAAAAGTACTAAGCCTCTAGAGCAATCCTCCAAAATTTCAGAAAGCGTCTCACGCTTCCGGATGCTTGTGACCTCCTTCCCTGCCTCCTTTCATTTTCTTTCCTGTATTCATTCCTCATTCCCAGGACCTTGACCCCCACTGCCTCATCCTGGAGTAGATGGAGAGGCTCTGAGGCTGTGGACAGGCATGGGCCACGGAGACACCCACTGCAGGAGAAACCAGGTTACAATTCTCCCACCCTGAGCCACCCAGGTGAGCACCCAGGAGCATCAAGCTCAGTCATCTTCTGTGTCGGAAGAAACAGAGGCTCAGCTGGGGCTGCGCTGGGGGCAAGAGGCCCAATCCTCGCCTTCCAGTGGCCTCCAGCCCAGTCGAGAATCTGACTTGAACTTAACACAGACATTTCCTTCTTGAAAGAAAAGGCCACTCTATCGGTCTGATTCTTTCTGTTATTTCCAACAGGTGAATTTCAGTGCCAGGAATATGATAGCAGGCTCCAATTCGGCAAAGACTTTGAGCAACATGTAACCTTCGCTTTCTCTCCTGTTCAAGCCACCTGGGAATGCTAGGGTGGGAGAAGGGCTGTGTCCCTAGTGCAAGCCCCCTGGTGACACCGTCCCTCCGTTCCTGGATGTGCTCAGCAACCCCGTGCAGTACAGCTTCCTGGAGGAGGTGACATTTGCACTAGGCCTTAAAAGATGGGTAGATTTAGAAAAGTGGAAACAGCCCGAGTGGTCATAGACCCATAAATGGGTAAGCAAAATGTGGTCTATCCATGCAATGAAATAGTCCTCAGCTTTATAGAGGAATAAAGTTCTACATGTGCTGCAATGCTGGGTGAACCTTGAGGACATCATGCTAAGTGAAATAAGCCAGCCACAAAACGACAAATGCTGCAGGATTCCACTTATAGGAGGTCCCTAGAGGGGTCAAATTCATAGAGACGGAAGTAGAATGGGGGATGCCAGGGCTGGGAGAAAAGGGAATGGGAAGTTAGTGCTTCATGGGTACGGAATTTCAGTTAGGGAAGAGGAAAAGTTCTGGAAATGACGGTGGTGATGGTTGCACAACAATGTGAGGTAACGCCCCTGAACTCTATTACTTGCTTCATGCCCCTGAACTGTATATTACTTAATACCATGGAACTGTAGCTAAACAAGGTCAAAATGATAAATTCCATGTTATTTTTATTTTACCATAATAATTTTTCAAAAAACATAGGTAGAGATTGGAGATTGGCAGGAACAGCATTCTAGGAGGTGGGAACAGCAGTGTGAAGGCATGGAGTATCCCACTCAATACCGAAGCAGGGTTTGGTCTTTGTGTGATCGCTTACCTGGGGAAAGTCACCCAGTAGCTCTAGGTCTTATGGGTAAAATGCGGAATGCGAATCCCAGCCCAGTCCCTCTCTAAAGGGTCAACAAGGAGCAAACAGACAGCGGATGTCAGAGCACTTTGTGAACCACACAAGTGTGAAGCGGCCGCGATGGCCTTGCAGGCAGCTGTGGTGAAGAAAGCATTTGGGCCGCAGACTCCAGCAGACCCAGGTGCAAATCCCTGCTTCTCCACCCTGGACAGGTCACTTCACTCCCCGGAGTTTCAGTTCCTCTCGGCTGTGAAATGGGTGTCAGCATGACTGTCCTTGGGAAACGCAGCAGTCAGGGTCCAACCAGGAAGAGCTATCTATTCCGAGGTTAAGGCAGTGGGGCTGTAAATGGAGGAACAGCTTACCCAGGCGACAGAAGGGCTGAGACGCCAAGCAAAGGGCAGGGGGTGGCCTTGGAGATGAGCAGGGGCAGAAGGACACCAGCCTGGGGGCAGAGGAAATGAGAGGAGCCCCAGTCACTGGAGTCCAGGGACCAGAAAGTTGCAGAGTAAGTGGGGACCTGTGTGGGCCTGTCCAGAGGGAGCAAGGGCATCGATCTGAAAGCAAACAGGACTGAGACCAGTACTGAAATCCAGGCCACTCTTTCTCTCCTCAACACCCATCCATAGCCTTCTACGGACACTTAACCCTCACACAGCTTCGCCTGACATGGACATGTTTCCAGCGCAGACCAAACCCAGCCACAGCATCAGGGTGCAGGAGCCCTCCAATGTCCCACAGGGCAGCTCCCAGGCCAGGCTGGTGACAGGAGAGGAGCGTGAAGGGGCGCATTGTGTCTGGGAGAAGGTATAGTGGGGCTGGAACCCTCCAGATTCCCTGGCTCTGCACTAGTCTGCATCTGGGAGGCCCAGTCCTGGCTCAAGGACCACGAAGGTGAAATCAGGTGAGTCGGGTCGAGCTCCTGGGCCATGTGGGGGCTGGTGAAATCAGGTGAGTTGGATCCAGCTCCTGGGCCACGTGGGGGCTGGTGAAATCAGGTGAGTCGGGTCCAATTCCTGGGCCAGGCTGGGGCTGGCGAACTGGTGGGGAGCCCTCAGTTCCATCAGAGCCTGATGCTCCACCCTGGTGATGCAGGCCCACCTCGGCTTTGCTAGGAGTCTGACTCCAGTTCATTCCTGGCTAGGGCAATCCCTGCTGTGGGTCACTTCACCCTTAGCCTCAGCCTGGGCCACCTCCTCAGCACACTCTCAAAGCTGAGCTCAGCTCACTCCCTGCCCTGGGTCCTTTCCATGCCCCAGAACCACGCAGGCCTCTCTGCAGCCACCCTGCCCTGCCTCCAACTTTTCTCTGACGTGGCTTCTGCATGCTGGCTCAAGGGTCATCCTGAGAGGGGATCCCTCCAATAGCTCCACGAGGGAGGCAGGACCAAGGCCCTGTGGCTCCCCTCCACCTGCTCACCACACCACCCTCCAGGATGCTGCCTTGCCTGCCGCTCCCGGGGGTCACATCCCCTCCGTCCTGCCTGGCACCTGCCTCCCTCCCCGGGAGGGTGAGGTTGGGAAGGGGAAGGCAGGAAGCATTTCAAAGCATCGGCTCCTACAGGCAGGACAGGGCATTTGAGCTGAACCTCGCGGAGAGTCCTTGGAGAAACTCCAGGTGACTGGGGTGAGGGAGGCGGGCAGGGAGTAGAAGGTGCGTCCAGCTTCCAGTGACTGGAGGCCGAGCTGCGGGGCCGGGGGGCCAGGCCAGCGCCTCCTGGCCAGCGAGAAGTTACACCTCTCCCATGTGAGGATTCCGAGCTGAGAGTCTCCTCACAGGGCCTGGGAGCTTTCAGGAAGCAAAGTCAAAGGGTCTTTCTTGGCTTCAGGTTCAGAGATTTAAATTGTGCACTTTGGGACTGAAAGTCTTGAGCAAGCGATCTCTGTTTTCATGATAGGCGGAGCGGAATCTCCATGGAGGAACTTGCAGGACCCGGGATTACAGGCAGCCTTCCGCTTACCCAGGACCTTTCCCCATAAACGCCTATTAGGCCCAGCTGAACATACTTTCTTGCTGCCTGAATACCAACACTGATTGGGCCCACCCATCCTCCCCTCCTCCCTGCCCTCACTCCCTCCCTGGGCCAGCCCTGCACCTGGGAGCCTCTCCCTGCATCCGAAGTGACCTTCCTCCCCTGTAATGTCTTGCAGGCTGAGATGTGCTCTGAGTGGGGCCTTGAACTAGGCTGTCTGTCCCCTAGAACCTGTGCCAAGAACCCTCGCTGGGGACCACCACAGCGGGCATCCACCTGAGTCTCCTCTGGGGCGGACCTCCTTGTTGGTCAGCCCACGCAGATTAGGAGACCTGGGTCTGCGTCACAGCTGCAATGTGGTGTCCCTGAGCATGTCACAGCCTCTCGGGGCTACTGTGTCCTCAGTTGGTAACACAGGGAAGGAGCTGTCCTTCCTCCCTGATGGTTTCAGAGACCCAAATGAGACAATAGACACTACAGAGCATCGTTGATTACAGACAGCTGGGAAGTCGGAGGGGTTATTGTGGCCCTGGGTGCTTTCACAGCACCAGTATGGTCGCTTCTAAAGGAAAGTTCTAAAACGTGTCTCCCCCACACCCCTCTCGGCCTAGCTGCTGGACCAGCTCCGTCCTCAAGTGCAGGAATACATTAGAAGCGGCCTCCAGATGCCACAGATGCTTTCAAACACGTCTATTTCAGTCCCGGGATTACTGTTTTAAATTTCTGAGATGCCAGAGAAACAAGAGCCTCCCCGACCACGTGCTGCTGCCTCCTGCCTGTCTCCCGGAACCTTCCTCCCATGGCTGCCCCTCCAGGGCGAGGGCAGCGGGACCGCCTGTGCAGCCCCACACTACACAGCTCACAGCCTGGTGCTTGGACCCCGGCCAGCCCGGAGCCAGGATAACGAGGCAGCTCTCCTCCCAGCATTTGAGCCAATTAAAAAGACAAATGACTGCAGGCTTATCTTCCCTCCTCCTCAGCCCCTCTCTCCCTTTCCACTCCCACCCCCACAGGGAAATGGGCTGGGGACCCCAGAGCTTTGGGCTGCGGCTGCTCTTCTCCCCTGGAACAGCCAGGCTGCTCCACCCTGCCTGGGCCTTTCAAGGCTGCTGATGGATGGGGCTTCTCCAGCCTCCTCTCAGAGCTTCCGAGTGTTTCGAGACCTGGGACTGGAAGGGAGGACGATGGGAGGGATGGGATGGATTGGGAGAAAGTGAAGCAGAAAGGCCACAGACTCAAATACTTTTTGCAAAAAATGTCAAACGTCTTGGAGCTTGTTTTTCAGCTCTGGCCTTGGGGCCTGGAGCTTCAGCAAAAGGCTCTGATTCTGAGGGCCATTTGCTTCATGTAACCCGGTGGTTAGCGCAGCCAGATCCCATGTCTTGGAGGAGGGCCAGCTGCAGCTGGAGGAGCTCTGAGACCCAAAGCAAGTTCCTGGGGTCCTCTGAGCCTGAGCCCGAGTTTGTCTATGCCCGTCATGGGATGGTTGACAAGTGTGAATGCCCGTGAGTACCCGTCACAGCACCGGGCACAGACAGGTAAGCCGCTAATGTTTGTCAGTTCCCTTCCCTGTGGCAACCTCGAGACCCTGATTCCAATTTCTCTGCGGCTCACATCTTCACCTCCCACCATGACTTATATAAAGGTCTTGCAGGTTTCATTACAGAATGTTCATCCTCAAATACAACTGAAGAAAACAAACACCTCTGTTCTCGTCGCTCCCTGATAAAATCCTATTCATCTTTCAAAACCCAGTTTGATCGTGGCCTGTCTGGTTTTAGCTTCTCCAAGGTCCTCCCAGCACCGTATCCCTTCCATCCTCACCCTGTGGCATCGTGATTGTTGCATTAAGTTAATGAATATTAACTATCAGGTCTGAGTAACACCCTGGTAAACAGGATGAAGGAAATTCCCCCTCCTGCAGTATATATTCAAGATGGAGAAAGGAGGCATTTTTAAAAATTCTGGAAATGAAACTAAAAGCAACTTTTACCTCCTAGACAGCAAACCCCGTGCCTTCCTTCTCATTATGTTATGAGAATCTGCTCTGCCAGCAGAGCGGGGCATGGCCGATGTTCACCCTCCACACTACGCTTCGTTCTCGATGCTTCTCTCCTCTGAGAAGATGACCAAGGGCCTTTCACAGGCCCTTTTAGTGGTCAAGGTCCATTGCTCCTCAGGTCTGGAGAGCTCTGAAGCCCATCTTATGGACATGCTGGTGGGCTCAGCAGCCGGCCCTGGAATAGATAAAGCTCCCTAGACCCTCACTGCTTCTGAGTGGGAAGCACAGCAAAGAGGCTGGGCTGAGTCTCACTCCAGGCTGGGACCCCGGATGCAGGCCAAGGGCTCTCCCCCAGGAAGGGTTGTGTGTGCGGGCTCAGGGGAGCCCTGCCTACAATCAGGAGCTGCCTGCTGAGCTGGAAGCTTCTTCCCAGAGGACCCCAAGAGGCAGGAGCTGTCTTCCTTTCTGTTCCTGGCTGGAGCCAACTCACCGGAGAGGGGCATTCCAGGTAATGTTCAGCTCAGCCAGGGCATGGAGTCTCGGAGTCCTCGAATGAAGGAGCTATGAAGGAATTCAAGGATCAGTCAGCCCAAACTCATCATGCATGGAGAAGGCAGCCGAGACCCCAAGTAGAGAAGAGTCCAGTTTTAGACTAATGGGATCTCAGAGGTCACCTACTTTAGGTAGGGAAAATTCATGGGTTCTGTGCTCCCAATTCACTAAATCAATAATGGCACACACACCACTAATCAAGGATGCCACTCCCTGTGATGAACCCAGACAAGGCCCTCAGTCCGTTCGACATGGCTCTTCAGACACTGACCACTGAACACCACTTGAGAGGGTGGTGATGAGGATGATGATGGTGTTAACAACCGCTCATACATGCTGGAAGCCTTTCTCCATGTTGAGTCTTTACCTGCATGGCTTCATGTGATTCTCACTGCACTGTGAGGGAAGTACTTCTATTATCCCCATTTTGCAGATGAGAAAAGAAAGACTTTGAGAGGGAAAGTAACTTGCCCAAGGCCCCACAGCTAATGATTCAAAAGCTTGCCCAGCCTCTGGCATGTGGGGAGGACAGATGTGCAGGGAGGCACACGGGTCAGCCTGAGACTTGTGCAGAGATGCAGACACCAGCACATCTTATCAACTCTTCCCGGCCTCTGCCTGCGCCAGGGATCAGCCCTGCCAGGCTAATCATAATAGGAGTAGCTGATATTTATTTAGCATCTGCTATGCTATAGGTACAGTGCTGGAAAATTGACATACATTATCTCATTTAATCTTCAATGCAGTCCCACCAAGCCAGCATTATTGCTTTCACTTTACAGGTGGAGAAACTGAGGCTCAGATAATTGACTTGCATAAGGTCACGCAGCCCATCTGGCGCAGCATCAGCATTTGCCCTCAGACCTTTCTGACTCCCAAACCCATGCTGTTTTTCTGTGACATTGCACTTCCCCTCTGGACTGGTCACCACCCATGGAACTTGTTGGTGAGAGCCCAGGTCTTCCCATGTTTGTGGGCCCAAGTGCTGCTGCCGGCATGGTTCCTGGATCATTGAGGAGCCGTGGCACCCTGGGCAGGGGGCGGTGACCCCACCCGGGGGGGGGGCCACCCCATCCTCAAGCCCGTGTATAGGTCTCCACCTGTACTCCCCACCCTGCTTGCCCACCAGCCCTTCAAACAGCTAGATTGGAAGCACGCTGAGGGCAAGGCGTGGTCCCAAACCTACCCACACCCCCGTCTCAGGTATGGTGGCATGATGGAGGAAGAAGTACCCCAGATCTGATGTCAGGAGAGTTAGTTGAAGTCAACTCTGCCTCCAAACAGCTATGTGATGTTGGGCACTCATGTAACGTCTGACCACCAGCTTCACCTGAGAAATGAAAAGCTCCAGACCTTCCATTTCAAGGCTGCCAGGGGACTAGCTGAGTTCTCAGATGCCAGAGGGCTTGTCCTGCCACCTTGGGCTGAGCAAGTCATCCCACCTTGCTAAGCTCAGTTCCTTCATTGGCAAGATGGGCATGTGAACAACAGCATCTTCCCCACTCTTTCCCACCGTGCAGATCAGATGCAGTGGTGTGAGGGGCGACCCTGTAGACTTTACAGCACTATGCAGATGGTATTTGCCACATGCTTGATAAATGGCCACTGCCTGACAAAACAAACCCTATTCCCAAAGTAGCAAGGTTGATGGCACAAAACCAGCAGCTATGAAATACTGCTGGCTGCCTCGGTCCTGCAAGTGTCCTTGTGCCTTTCCTAGACAGTTGGGCTCTCGGGAAAAGGGCCCCTTCCCAGAGTGGGCTGTTTCTCAGGACCATCTCCTCCAATGCACAACAAACTAGAACTTTCTGATACTCCCTGGCAGCTGCAGCTGCTGCCTGAGACATCTCCGTGCCCTTGAGAAGGTAGCTTGTGGTGCAAGTTTAGTCTGAAATTCCATCCCGGGGCCTCCCCCTGCCCTGGATCCCAAGGCCTTGAAGATGTTGCTCGCTGTGTGGGCTGGACCCGGCGGAAGCACCAGGGCGGGAGCAATGGGAGCAGGGCTCGGAGACCCTGAGCTCGCAATAGTCAGGGGTCAAGGTCAGAAAACACAAGCACAGACCAGAGGCCCCAGAATCCTCTTCTGGCTGCAGTCATTATTAGTGGTGATAAATAAAAACCTCTTCCATGGCTCTTTCATCTCAGGACCTCAGATCCGTTTCCAAACACAAGTCACTCTCACATCCTTTGTCTTGGAAGACAGCAACACCCTCGAGGCTCCAGCCTGGATGTGCCCAGGAAGCTGCCTGCATTTCACCTTCACCTTTTCAATGGTGGAGCCGTGGGGACATTCTCCACCCCCAGCCCCTCCTCATACCCTGACCTGAGCTTTATAGTCAGCATGATCTGCCTGGGCTCTGTTAAGGAATGAATTGTGTCCCTCAAAATTCACATACTGAAGCCCTAAGCCCCTGACCTCAGAATGTGACTGTACTTGGTCTGTGGGAGTAATTAAAGTAAAATGAGGTCATGTGGGTGGGCCCAAATTCATGCCTGTGGTCTCACCTACTCAGGAGGCTGAGGTAGGAGAATCGCTTGAACCTGGGAGTTGGAGGTTGCAGTGAGCTGAGATTAAGCCACTACACTCCAGCCTGGGTGACACAGCAAGACTCTGTCTCAAAAATAGTAATAATAATAAAAGAAAAGGTGATTAGGCCACAGACACACAGAGGGATGAGCATGTGAGGACACAGCAAGAATGTGGCCATCCACAAACCCAGGACAGAGGCCTCAGGAGAAACCAACCCTGCTGGCACCTTGATCTTGGACTTCTAGCCTTCAGAACAGTGAGAGGATGAATGGCTGGTGTTGAAGCACCTGGTCTGTGGGACTTTGTCATGGCAGCCGGAGCTGATTAATGCAGGTTTCATGCCAGCTTCAATTCAAGAAATGCAAATCTCCCAGGCACCATCCTCCAGGCATTAGGCTGGATAGTGTGGATTCAAAGAGGAACCCCTGGAGGAGGGCATGCTTGAATACAGAATCTGAAAAGCTGGAGGAGAGAATTCATTTGCACGGGGCTCAGAAGACATACAGAGCATGGCCTGGTGAATTAGGAGGGACTGTCAAGGAATTCTCCTCCAAGGAGGTGAAATAGGAGCAAATTTTAAAGGCATGGAAAGGTTTGGCCCACCAGCCAAGCAGAGAAGGGGGAAGGATCACGGGGCAAAGTGAGCTGTGGGCGCAGAGTCTGCCTGTGAAGAGGCACAGCTGTGTGGCTGGAATGGGTGGTGGGAGGCTCAGAACTGCTCCCTCTGCTTGTGCTACTGCAACAAAATACCATAGATTGGGTAATTTATAAGGAAGAGAAATGGATTCCTCACAGTTCTGGAGGCCAGAAGTCTGAGATGAAGGGACCGACACTGGTGTCTAGACAGGGCTGCTCTCTGCTTCCATGATGGCGCTTTCCTGCTGTGAGCTTACCTGGCACCTGCTCATCTGGCAGGAGTGGGAAAGGCCTCAGCTGGCCCCTGACTGCCCCTTGATGAGGCACAAATCCATTCATGAGGGAGGAGCCCTCACAGCCTCGTCACCTCCCGAGGCCCTCACCCCTTCATACTGCCACCATGGGGATTAATTTTCAGCATGAATTTTGGAAGGGACACATTCAAACGACAGCACGCTCCAAACTTGGTTTCTCCATCTGTAAAACGGGGTAATAATATCTCAGGCAGTTGGCATAAGGGTCAGCTGAGACAACAGGGAAAGAAGAATGTTTATGGCAAAGCACTCCCAGAGGTGACTTCAGATAAAGCCGTCACAAGCCTTCTGATTTTTTCATTCAACCTCCCACCTCCCACCTGTAACCCTTATTTGGCACAAGCATCCATCAAACCAGGCCGGGCACAATTGTTTTGTTTGTTTGTTTGTTTTGAGATAGGGTCTCACTCTGTCATCCAGGACAGAGTGCAGTGGTGTGATCATGGCTCACCACAGCCTCGGCCTCCTGGGCTCATGCAATCCTCCCACCTCAGCCTCCTGAGTAGCTGGGACTACAGGTGCACACCACCACACTCAGCTAATTTTTGTATTTTTTTGTAGAGACAAGGTTCCGTGTTACCCAGCTGGTCTGAAATTCCTGGGCTCAAGCAATCCTCCCACCTTGGCCTCCCAAAATGCTGGGATTACATGCGGGAGCCACCATGGCTGGCTGGATTGTTTTAATACACTTTATATTTTAGTATAGATTTAGATTTACAGAAAAGCTGCATAGATAGCACAGAGAGATCCCATATTCCTCCACGCAGTTTCCATCATTGTTAACACCTTACATTAGTATGTTGCACTTGTCAGATTAATGCACCAATACTATTATTGATACATTACTACAAATGAAAGTCCGTATTTTATTCAGATTCTTAGTTTTCACCTAATGCCTTTTTCCTTCCATGACCCTGCAGTAAGTGTTCTCATCAAGCCTCTTGAGGCTCCTTTTGGCTGTAACTATTCTAGCCCGATTTTTGAATTCCAGGACACGGCATTTGCTAAGAAATGTACCTATTATAGAAGTAGGAATGGGGGAACAGTTGGAGGATTTTTGGAGAAAAGCACATTAGTTTTCAGCCTTGTATCATTTGGTGAATCAACAACTCATGCTGGTTACAAATGAGACTATTCACTGTTCACTGAAGCAGCCCTAAAGAGCCTGTGTTTATGATATTCTCAGTTCACTTTATCCTTTGCACTAAAAAATACTGATTTACTTGTGTGCATATACATACACACACACACACACACACACACGCAATTTTAGAATTCACCCATGTGATAGTCCCAGTCCTTCCCAATAGCCCGTCTCTGGCCCCAGGTGTCCTGTGTTCTCAGACTGTCTGAGCCCCTGTTCCTTGAAGGGTGAGAGGCTGCCTCCCTTGAGCCCAGAGGCCCAGGGTCAGTACACACTCAGCTGCAGTCTCTCTCAGGCTCTCTGCTGTGGGCAGCACTGTACCCCATCCAGGCGGGACTGGACTCTTCCACTCTGAACCTCATGGCCTTGGAAGGGAGGGTGGGTGGGGGCTGTTCCTCATAGGCTAAAGGACTATCACAGCAGTTCCTGCCTCCAGGCTGCAAAGGGGTCAGCTCCCAGGTTGCCTGCAAGAGTGGTGATAAAGGGACACTGTCTCCTTGCTTTGCTCGGCCAGGACAGCACTTTCTGTTTGGAACACTAGGTTCCCAGACTCTGTTCATCTGCAGGTTTTGCGTACAAAGCAGCAGAAGCCACATCTATGAGCCTGGAGCATCAGCAAAAAGCAGCTCCTGCCTCCTCCACACCACCCCAGCTGGGCACGAGGCCACGGCAATCATGGCGTCACACTCTTGCCTGAATTTATTTCTTCCTTTTTTTTTTTTTTTTTGAGACAGAGTCTTACCCTGTTGTCCAAGCTACAGGTCAATGGCACGATCACAGCTCACTGTAATCTCAACCTCCCAGGCTCAAGTGAGCCTCAGGCTTCTGAGCAGCTGAGACCACAGGCATATGCCACCACACCCAGTTAATTTTTAAAAAATTTTTTTGTAGAGACGGGGTCTTGCTATGTTGCCCAGGCTGGTCTCGAACTCCTGGCCCCAGGTAATCCTTCTGCCTCAGCCTCCCAAAGTGCTGGGATTATAGGTGTGAGCTGCCACACCCCAACTCTTCTAATTTTTTTTTCATTTAAACAAAAAATAATGGCTCAAGTCATTGTAAACATAATAATAATAAAATAAAATAAGTAGCAGATGAAGTAAAAACTCACTTTGACCACTTTATAGTCCCCATCTCCTCCCCAGAAATAACTTATGCCCTCAGCTGAGCATGTCCTTGGAGACCTTTTTCTTCTTTCTCCTTCCTTCCTTCCTTCCTTCCTTCCTTCCTTCCTTCCTTTCTTTCTTTCTTTCTTTCTTTTTCTTTCTTTCTTTCTTTTCTTTCCTTCTTTCTTCCTTCCTTTCTTTCTTCCTTCCTTCCTTTCTTTTCTTTCTTTCTTTCTCTCTCTTTCTTTCTCTCTTTCATTTTTTCTTTCCTTCTTTCCTTTTCTTTCTTTCTTTCCTTCCTTTCTTTCCTTTCTTTCTTTCTTTCTTTCTTTCTTTCTTTCTTTCTTTCTTTCTTTCTTTCTTTCTCTTTCTTTCTCTTTCTTTCTTTCTTTCTCTCTTTCATTTTTTCTTTCCTTCTTTCCTTTTCTTTCTTTCTTTCCTTTCTTTCTTTCTTTCTCTCTCTTTCATTTTTTCTTTCCTTCCTTCTCTCCCTTTCTTTCTTTCTTTCTTTCTTTCTTTCTTTCTTTCTTTCTTTCTTTCTTTCTTTCTTTCTTTCTTTCTTTCTTTCTTTCTTTCTTTCTTTCTCTCTCTTTCTTTTCCTTCCTTCCTTCCTTCCTTTTTCTTTCTTTCTTTTTGTTTTTGTAGCTTAAGTTCATTTTAGATGGCTTCTTAAAAACCTCAATTTTTTAAAAACATAATTCCAACTTTCATTTTAGATTCCAGGAGTACGTGTGCAGATTTGTTACAAGGTTATAGTGCATGATGCTGGGGTTTAGGGTATGATTGATCCTGTCACCCGGGTGGTGAGCATAGTACCCAATAGTTAATTTTTTAACCCTTGTTCCCCTCTTTTTCTCCCCCTTCTTTTTTTTTTTTTTTTTTTTGAGACGGAGTCGCGCTCTGTCACCCAGGCTGGAGTGCGGTGGCCGGATCTCTGCTCACTGCAAGCTCCGCCTCCTGGGTTTACGCCATTCTCCTGCCTCAGCCTCCCGAGTAGCTGGGACTACAGGCGCTCACTACCTCGCCCAGCTAGTTTTTTGTATTTTTTTTAGTAGAGACGGGGTTTCACCGTGTTAGCCAGGATGGTCTCGATCTCCCGACCTCGTGATCCGCCTGTCTCGGCCTCCCAAAGTGCTGGGATTACAGGCTTGAGCCACCGCGCCTGGCATCCCCCTTCTTATAGTCCCCTATGTCTATTGCTGTCATCTTTGTGTTCATGAGTGCCCAAGGTTTAGATCCCACTTATAAGTGAGAACATGTGGTATTTGATTTTCTGTTCCTGCATTAATACACTTAACATAATGGCCTCCAGCTGTATCCATTTTGCTGCAAAGGACACGATTTTGCTTTTTTACGGCTGCATAGTATTCCAGTTGTATATTTGCCACATTTTCTTTATCCAGTCCACATTTTCCTAACCATAAGCACCTAGGTTGATTCCATGTCTTTGCTATTGAACTAATTTACATTCCCATGAATCATGTAGAAGCGTTCCCTTTTCTCCAGAGCCTCACCAGCATTTGTTGATTTTTGACTTTTTAATAATAGCCATTCTGATTGGTGTGAATGGCATCTCAGTGTGGTTTTGATTTGCATTTCTCTGATGATTCGTTATGTTGAACATTTTTTTCATGTTTCTTGGCTACTCATATATCTTCCTTGGAGAAGTGTTCACGTCTCTTGCCCACTTTTTAATGTAATTATTTGTTTTTTGCTTGTTGAATTGTTTAAGTTCTTTATAGATGTTGGATATTGATCTTTGTTGGACACATAACTTGCAAATATTTTCTTCTATTCTGTACGTGGTATGTTTACTCTGTTGATAGTTTCTTTTGCTCTGAAAAAGCTTCCTTAGAGGTTTTTTTCAATGTATGAATATGCATGTACGGGTGCATTTTACATAGAGTTTCTGAAGTAGGAATACTGGCCGGGAACAGTGGCTCATACCTGTAATCCCAGCACTTTGGGAGGCCGAGGCAGGCGGATCACGAGGTCAGGAAGTCGAGAACATCCTGACTAACACGGTGAAACCCCGTCTCTACTAAAAATACAAAAAATTAGCCAGGCACAGTGGCTCACACCTGTAATCCCAGCACTTTGGAAGGCTGAGGCGGGTGGATCATGAGGTCAGGAGATCGAGAACGTCCTGGCTAACACGGTGAAACCCCATCTCTACTAAAAATACAAAAAATTAGCCAGGCATGGTGGTGCACACCTGTAATCCCAGCACTTTGGGAGGCCAAGGCAGGAAGGTTGCTTGAGCCCAGAAGTTTGAGACCAGCCTGCAGAATATGGTGAAACCTTGTCTCTATTTAAAAAAAAAAAAAAAAAAAAAAAAAAAAAAAAAAAAAGCCGGGCATGGTGGCACAGGCCAGCTACTCAGGAGACTGAGGTGGGAGGATGACCTAAGCCTGGGTGGTCGAGGTTGCAGTGAGCTCTGATTGCACCACTGCACTCTAGCCTGGGTGACAGAGTGAAACTCTATCTCAAATAGAAATAAAATAAAGGATACAGTATGATTATGTAACTATTTGTATACAGATATTTCGGGTTTTTCCCCCAATTTTCCCTAGTACAAACCATGCTGGAAGTCTAATTTTTTTTCTCTTTTTTATTTTGTAGGCAAGGCTGGTGGGTGTCAGTGTCTCCACGGGGACCGGATGATCTCAGGCCTTTCTCTTCATCCTGGGAACAGTAAGGAAGCTGTTCTAGTCCTGCTCTAGTGTGGCTGATGTGACATGACTGGCTGCGCTCAGCGTCCTGTTTTCCTTCCCAAGTTGTGTGTCTGTCCACAAATCCAGCTAGTGAATCACTGAAAAGGTTGGCGTTGCTGAAGATTATTCCCAGTCCTAACTCATCATTGAGGTTTCAGCCTGTTTGATTGGAAGACAACTGCAGAGATGACTGAGAGATTTTATTTGCTTCCTGTGGCCGTCATAACAAATGATCACAAACCTGATGGCTCAAAACAACAGACATTTACTCTCTTACATTCTGGAGGCCTGAGTGTCAAAACAAGGGCCTCGAGGCCTTCTGACACCTTGGGAGAAGACTGGCTAAAGCCTCCTTCCCTGCCTTTTCCAGCTTCTGGTGGTTCCAGATGTTTCTTGGCCTGTGGCTGCCTCACTCCAACCTATGCCTCCGTCTTCACATGGCTTCTCGAGAACTCTGTGTCCACATCTGCTTCTCTTCAGTCTGTTTTAAAGATACTTGACATTGGATTTAAAGTCCACCTGGGAAGACCAGAATGATCTTGTCTCAAGATCCTTCACTTAATTACATCTGCAAAGGCCCTTTTTCCAAACGAGGTGACATTCATAGGTTCTGGGGCTTAGGATATGGACATATCTTCCTGGGGGCTACCACCCAAACCAATGCAGGAATCATTAGCACAGTCCTCTGCTTCACGGATGAGAGTACCCCTCCTTGTCAGGTGGTACTAAATGCTTTGGAGAAAAACAAAGCAAGAAGAGAACAACTTGGGGTGCCAGGATGGAGGTGAGGTTGCGATTTCAAATAGGGTGGTCAGGGAAAGCCTCTCTGGTGACGTGACATTTGACGGAAGAACTATGGACATGGGAGAGCAAGTCACACATGGGCTGAGGGAGAAGGCCTTCTAGGCAGAGGGAACTGATTGTTCTGTTCTCTGTGTAGTCTTGACAGTTTGTTCTTGTTGTAATAATTTGCCATGTTACTTTTATTTTTACCGTACACATATTGCACTCCTGGATTAAACTGAGTTATTTGGAGATACAGACCATATCTTCTTGTAGCATCCTCAGCACCAGCAGAGAGCTTGATGCATGAAACATAGTCAGTAAATATTTATGAGAGGGCAAATAAATGACTGTGGTATAAAAGGATCCATGGCTTAGATGACTTGCTTGAGGTCACATGGCTGGTCAGGGGCAATGCTGAGACTGGAACACCATGATCCTGGCTCTCATCAGAAAGCAAGGTGGTGCATTTCAGGCTGGGTGCAGTGGCTTATGCCAGCACTTTAGGAGGCCAAGGCAGGAGAATTGCTTGAGCCCAGGAGTTCAAAACCAGCCTGGGCAACATAGTGAGATCCTATCTCTGCAAGAAAATTTTTAAAAATAGCCACACATAGTGGCAAGCACCTGTGGTTCCAGCTACTCAGGAGGCTGAGTTGGGAGGATTGCTTGAGCTTGGGAGCTCAAGGCTGCACTGAGCTATAATTGTGCCACTGCACTCCAGCCTGGGCAACAGAGTGAGACCCTGTCTTTAAAGAAAAAAAAAAAAAAGAAAAGAAAAAAAGAAGCAAGGTGGCACATTTCAAAAGAAGCTCATTTTCTAGCCGGTTCTTTTTAAGGAGCCTGCTTGCTGTATCAAGACACATGTGGTAGATGTGACATGATGGGATGGAGGCCAGGCCAGCTCAGGACATGGGCCTAATTGAAAAGGAATATCTCCCTGCTCTAAGCTCATTTAGAAACATTTCATAAATGGCTAGTCATGGAAGCAAGAAAGAAGAATGGACAAAATCAATAAATTGGTTGGCTCTTGAAAGTCAACCATATTCCAGGGAACAACCACACACCAAGCCAGGTGGCTGAGAGAGGTGAGGGTGGAGCACGCAGTGCTGGAGGATTGGGTCAGCTGGTTATCAGCAGGGACAGTGGTAGCTAAGAGTGAGCCTTGACCAGCTTGAAGAGTGAGATTCAAGGTCATCGTGGACTGCATCGAGTGAGCTCAGGTCCTAGGAAGTAAATGAAAGAGGACAGTGTGATGTGACAGGCCAGGTGTGATGAGGACTAAAGTCAGGAAAGGCCGCAGGCCAAGGACAAAGGTAGAATAATGGAGTCAACAGATGAATCAGAGCACAGGTCAAAGCAGTTGCAGGACCTTGGATAGCTCCACAGGAAGCTCTGCCGAGGGGCATTGGATAACTGAGTTTTTAGCCCACAGACCCCAAGCGTGACATTTGGATCCATCTTTCATAGGCCACTCTAAGATTTCAAGGACCTTGTGCAGTCATGGTGGTTCTAACCCTTTGGCTGTGAGGGACAGAAAGGCTACAACTCTCTGGACGTATTTCCCAAAGTACTGCCTTTCTTGGCATTTTTAAGGTGTTATGTTTACATGACTGACCATTGTCAATGTCATGAGGCATGAGAGAGCAGTGGCCAAAGGCGGGGCTAAAGTTGTCTTCCAGGTCTCCCAGCTCCAGCGGTGCAAACGCCACCCCAGGCCGGGCTTTCGGAAAGGGTTCACCTCCAGAGGTTGGACACGGCTATGCCTTAGGTTGGGAAGTCTTCTGCTGATCAAGAATGCCATGCCTTCAGGCCCTGCCAGCACTCCATGGGGTATCAGAGTGCATGTGGACTTTGAAATCATTTCACAGCAGAGCAAGTTATTTTGGTTCTTTAAGCCTCTGCTCTTGCCACCTGTAAAGTGCAGATAATAATATCTTGCACAATGATTGTAAGGATTAGTCAAACAACATAAGCTACATAGAAGAATCAGCCCAGAGCACTCTTCAGCAAGCCCACCTCTTACCAACATAACAATGCTGAGGGGATCATTTGTGGCTAAAATCCTGATCCCCTATAAGGAAGAGAATCCAGATCTGGATTCAAAAACTGTCTCGGTGCTCACTAACTCTATGGCCTTGGGCAAGTTGCATAACCTCACAGAGCCTCAGTTTTCTCATCTGCGAAATGGAGAGCTGACACATACCTCAAAGAGCCATGGTGAATAGTAAATGAAAAAACATGTCTACAGTTCTTGGCACATAGAAAGCACTCGACTGTGAACTCCCAACCTTTCCTCCCATCGAACTCAATATCAGGATTTTAAGGGGAATAAAAAGCCTGGGTTTTGGGTTTCATTGAAAGTGTTTTAAGTGAGCTAAACAATGACTTCTCACTTCTCATAGGTAACATAGAATCCCTGCACTGGAAGAGCTCAGCAGTCACCTATATCATTGCCTATATTTTACGAGGCCTTAGTAGCGAAGTGGGCTTTTGCATCACATCTCCTTTAGTTTCAAGGGACACAGCCCAATTCAGACCAGGATAAGTAACAGTGAAATATTTGGGACCTTGGGTGATACTGAGACTCAAAGGAGGTTTCCAGAGCTTGTTCTGTCTCATCAACTCATTTCCTGGCTCTCACTCCCTTTGGCTGTTGACCTCATTGCCTTCTGTGGCTGGCAAGCTTTCTCCATACAGAGAAGAAAGAAATTAATGACAGTTCTAGACTCCTATTGTCATTTTCACAATCCCAGTAGGAACTTCCCGCTGCCAACAGCCTATATCATTCATCCCAGGGAAGGGCACTAATGGTCCTGTTGGCTAATCATTGACTCTACCCCCTGAGACAGTGGCTGGTACACCAATGGCTGGCCAAGCTTGGGATGTGATGAGTGATCCAGGATCTCATGGCAGGTGCTGGGCAGAGAAGGACAGCATGTCTATCACTGTGTTTGCCAGGTCACCTAGCTGGTGAGGCGTACTGCTAGGGTGAGCATGCAAGCATTCTGGCTCCTAATTTTGTAGTTTTCCCTTCTATCATCTCACATTCCCAGGCCCATTGGTAGACACTATTGATCAAGTGGTTGAAATGGATTTGTGCTATTATCACCCCTTAGGAAATTAAGGGGCCTACAGCTCCCAGTTAGGGACCAGCAAACCAGTATTTGTGGTGAGGTCAATCTGCAGCTGTAAGAATGTAATCTAGAGGTCTTAAATACTCATCCATAACCAAACCAGCTAAACCACCTCGCACATGGATAAGACGTGCTGGGGGCAGCATTGTTTTCAACCTTCCTGCAATGGTGTCAGCATGACAGCTAGCTCCATCTCCCATCAGAAGTTCAGCATCCTCCTACCCAGACACTAAGCACGTGCCCTCGCACTGTCGGAGAAAGGCTCTTATCTATCCATGAATCTGGCTGTGCCTCTATTATAAAACATAGCAGGTTGATTCCTTAAACTGTTTATAAATCTGGTGCTATCTTTACTGTTTATAGAAATTCCAGTGTGGTCAATATTGGTCCCTACTGCTGCAATTAAAATGGTCAAATGAACCTCAGCACCAGCTGGAACTTCAACTGTGGTCAATCCACATGGAGCTTTTGCACTTCTGCAAGAGGAGAAGTCACGGAATGGTAGAGCTGGAAGCAGCTCTAGTGACTGTCCAGTCTAATTCTTTCCTTTTACAGATGAAGGTGAGGAACAGAGAGAGAACCACATGACTTCAGGGCAGAGGTTTGCAACAACATTTGTTAATGAAATATTAAGCTCAGGCGGTGGCCAAGCACTGGTCCAGAGGAAAGGCAGCCACCATAAACACAGCATGGCAGCCACAGCCACATTTGGGCTCTCCTAGTTCCCCTTCCATGGTCATTTGAGTCCTGGGGACACTGGACCTTCAGTCCTTCTGTCTCACGTGGACCAGCATTGTGAGAGTTGTCCTGGCATCTGGGGATTAAGGGCCAGCTCCCCTGATCCCCTGAGGCATCCCCTCCTGCTCCCCAGAAGCACTCAAGAGACCCAGTTTTGGCCAGCTGTTTCATGTCTATTTGAAGAGCTGAAATTCTAATAAGGATGATTTATGAGTTTCTGAGCGAGGATAATGGGAGCCGTGCTTTCCCCTGACACAGAGCCTGGTCCCGGGGGTGCCGGGATGAGTAATGCTCTCCCATGGAGCAAAGGGCTCTTGTCTGAGTCAAGGGATGATTTAACTCCTCAGAGAGCCAGAGTTTCCCTCCAATAACTCACCCTCTCTGAGAAAAGGAGTGGTACCCCCCTTTCTTGTTGGCGTCTGTGCCCACTCAGAGACTGGAGCTGCAGGCAGTCAGCATGGATGTGCCAGACCCTGTGGCTAGTGTCCTGCAGGATGAGGGTGGGGCCAGCAGGCACTGAGGGGACCAGCAAGCAGGGTCTGTACACTGACTGCGTGGGCAGTGGATGCTCCAACCTGCTGAAGGGATATCCCGAGGAAGAGGAAACAGATTTAGATGGGCTGATTCCCAGGGCCAGGCCAGGATTGTAATTAAAGGATACACAATGATTTCAACTCAGTATAAGAACTTTCTAACAATCAGATTTGTGTCCCATAAATAATAAATGGTTTTCTGAGGCTGTGAGACCTTCATCAGTAGAAGTATTAAAATGCAGCTGGATCCCACTTCACACACATCTGGATGGTTGTTTTCAAGAAAAACAGAAAATAACAAGTGCTGGCAAGGATGTGGAGAGAAACTGGAACCTTGTGCACTGTTGATAGGACTGTGAAATGATACAACTACAGTGAAACAAAAAACTGCTATGAAATAGTTCATCAAAAAAATTTTATATCTTATATCTAGAAAAATCTTATATCTTATATCTCATATCTAGATCTTATATCTAGAAACACTAAAAGACTACCAAAATCTTGTTAGAGCTGTTAAATAAATTCAGTAAAATTGCAGGATATAAAGTCAACACACAAAAATCAGTAGTATTTTTATATGCCAACAGCAAACACTCTGAAAAAGAAATCAAGAAGGCAATTCCATTTACAATAGCTACCAAAAAGGAAAAGCCTAGGAATAAACTTAACCAAAGAAGTGAAAGGCCTCTACAAGGAAAACTACAAAACACTGGTGAAAGAAATCAAAGAGGATACAAGCAAATGGAAAGACATCCCATGCTCATGGATCAGAAGAATTAAGATTGTTACAATTGCCATACTACCCAAAGCAATCTACAGATTCAGTGCAATCCCTATCAAAATACCAATATGATTTTTCACAGTAATGGAAAAGAAACCCTGAAATTCATATGGCACCAAAAAAGAGTGCAAATAGCCAAGGCAATCCTGAGCAAAAAGAACAAAGCTAGAGGCATCACACCATCTGACTTCAAAAAACATTACAAGGATATAGTAATCAAAACAGCATGGTATTGATGTAAAAACAAACACATAGACAAATGGAACATAATAGAGAACCCAGAAATAAATCCACTTATTTATAGCCAACTGATTTTTGACTAAAGCACCAAGAACATACATCAGGGAAAGGACACTTTCTCCAATAAATGGTACTGGGAAAATGGGACATCCATACACAGAAGAATGAAACTGAAGCCCTATATCTTAAAGCAACTGAAGATGGATTAAAGATTTAAAAGTAAGACCCAAAAGTATAAAAGTAGAAGAAAACACAGGGGAAACACTTCAGGACATTGGTCTAAGCAAAGATTTTCTGACTAAGACCTCAAAAGCATAGGCAACAAAGACCAAAATAGACAAATGAGACTATATTAAACTAAAACCTTTCTGCACAGCAAAGCAAACAATCAACAGAGTAAAGAGAAAATATTTGCAAACTCTTCATTCAATAAGGGACTAATATCCAAAATATATAAGGAACTTAAACAACTCAACAGTAAAAAAAAAAAAAAAAAAAAAAAAAAAAAAAAAAAAAAACAAACAAAAAAAACAAATTATCCCATTAAAAATGACCAAAGGACTTGAATAGCCATTTCTCAAAAGAAGACAAACAAATGGTCAACAGGTATATGAAAAAATGCTCAACATCACTAATCATCAGGGAAATGCCAATCAAAACCACAATGAAATATCATCTTATCTCAGTTAGAATAGCTATTACTAAAAAGACAAAATAACAGATGCTGGAGAAGATGTGGAGAAAAGGAACTCTTATACACTGTTGGTGGGAATGTAAATTAGTACAGCCCCTATGGAAAACAGTATGGAGAGTTTTCAAAAAACTAAAAATAGAACTACCATATGATCCAGCAGTCCCTCTACTGGGTTTTTATTCAAATGAAAGGAAATTAGTATTCGTATAAAAGACCTGCACTCCCGTGTTTCTTGTAGCACTAGTCAGAATAGCAAACATATGGAGTCAACCCAAGTGTCCACCAACAGATGAATGGATGAAGAAAATGTTTCATATATATATATATATATATATATATATATGAATATTACATGATCATTAGAAGAATGAAATCATGTCATCTGCAGCAACATGAATGGAACTGGGGGTCATTATATTAAGTGAGATAAGCCAGGCAGAGAAAGACAAATATTGCAGGATCTCACTCATATATGGGAGATAAAAATGTTGACCTCATGGAGGTAGAGAGGCTGGGAAGGGCATGTTGGAAGGGGGTGATAAAGAGAGGCTGGTTAATGGGTACAAACATTCAGTTAGAAATAAGAAATAAGATCTAATGTTGATAGCAGAGTAGGATAACTACAGTTAAAACAATGTATTGTATATTCTAAAATAGCTAAAAGAGAGGACTTGAAATGTTCCCAATGCACAGAAATGATAAATACTGAAGGTGATGGATAGCCTAAATACCCTGAATTGATTGTTTCACCTTCTATGCATGTAACAAAATATCACATGTACCCCACAAATATGTACATATATTATGTATCAGTGAAAAAAGAAAAATTAAAAAATTAAACATAATATTGCCATTTGATCCACCAATTATAGTTGTGGATGTTGAAGTAGATATATTGAGTACATTTGGTGTGTGTGTATATATATGTACATATATACATATATATACACATATATGCATTATTCTCAATAGCCAAAAGGCGGAAGCAACCCAGGTGGCCATCGACAGATGGAGGATAAACCAAATGTGGTCCATCCATCAAGTGGATTATTATTCAGCCTCAAAAACAAGGAAGTTCTGACACATGTGACAACACGGGTGAACCTTGAGGACATCATGCTAAGTGAAATAAGCCAGTCACAAAAAGACAAACACTGTATGATTCTGTTTATATGGTGCACCCAGAGGAGTCAAATACATAGAGACGGAAAGTAGAATGGGGGTTGCCAGGGGCTGCAGGGGAAGAGAAATGGGACTTCATGTTTAATGGATGCAGAGTTTTAGTCGAGGATATTGAAAAAAGTTCTGGAGATGGATGGTGGTGATGGTTGCATAGCAGTGTTGATATTCTTAATGCCACTCAACTGAACACTTAAAAATGGTTACAATGGTAACTTGTAACTAGGTTCTGTATATTTTATTACAATTTTAATTAAAAAAATAAAGTTGGATAATCACAAAAGAAGGGACTCTTAGACTTCTTAAGGGCCCAGATGATTTTGAAATGAACAGATTGTGAGTACTGGGGAGAACTCGGGCTGACCCTGAGACAGAAATGGCAGAGCACACTCTGGGCTGTGCACAGCTTGGTGCCTCCAGCCTGAGAGGATGCATGCACGAGGAAAGCGAAAATTGATGCAAGAGACGCATCAGCCCAGACCATCAGCTTCCTATGCCACTCTTCTGCAAAGCACCTCCCGATAACCTTCCTGTAGTAGTGACAATCACTACAAAAATAACTATGGCTAAAGTTTACGGAGCATGTATTCTGTGCCAGTCACTGTGCTGAGCACACTGGAGGCCTTGTTCCTTTAAAACCCACAACAAACCTAGGAGACAGGAAAACCCAGATGCAATATGACAAAGTACCTTGAGCCAGAGACCCGCCCACCACCCGGTCCCCAGCTCTGTCCAGCGTGCTCTGCAGCCCCAGGGACTGGGGGAGTGGGTGGAGATACTAGGAGGGCAACATTTGAAATGGGGCTTCAAGGCACGTGGGCCTCTGGCTATGATTCCAGGCATTGTAGTCACTGTCGATCACTTAACTCTAAGCTTCAGTCTCTTCATCTGTAAATGGGGCTAATGATCATTGTGTCTATCCCATGGCTTACCTCTAGGATTCCATGAGACAGCAATGTGAAGTGCTCAGCCCAGCGCCTGGCAGGGAGAAGGGCTGAGAACCGCAAGCTCTCCTTGTTGACATGGTCTCCGCCTCCTCTGCACCTCAGAGCACTTGGTTCCCCCCATCTCTTTGCACGTAGCAACTTCCACTGTGCATAAAAGCTGCTTTGATTCAGCCCAGCAACCTCCTCACTCTCCACAGAGGATCTGCTGTCTGGGGCCAGAGGTCATATTTGGCTGATCCCTGGGCTCCAGCAGCAGCATAGGAAGTGCTCAGGGAACATCTGAGTGAATGGTGAAATAATAAATAGAAGCATGATGCTCTTTGACCAAAAAACCCTCCAGTAGCTATAATCGGAGCCACAGCCTGGCCCGCGAGAGGAAGGGCAGTGGAGACCCCGCTAATGAGGAAGGCCAGAGCACCCGCCAACCGTCCTGGCTCAGACAGCCAGACGGCTTGCCGGCCCCTTCCAACTGGCTGGGCTGATCTCGCAGAGGATAAGAGGGAGCCGGCGGCTTCGGCTTGGCCAAGGAGACAGCCTTGGGCCTGTTGGTGCCGGTGCTGACTCCTGGGCAGACAGGCCAGGAGGAAGTGGCAGGCCTGGGCCCTCAGGCCCGGGCGGCAGTGGCTCCAGAGGACAGCCTGACCGTGGAACACTGGAGCCTGTGAAAAAAAAATGAGAGTGGGAAATGGGAGTCAAGGAGCCAAGGGAAATGGCGGATCTGTTAACAGGCTGTTTTTGCTTTTGTCTCTGGAGAAGGAAAAGAATGGAGAATAAAGAGAAGCGTTGCAGGCCGGCTTCCTGTGCCCCGGCCAGGGTGGATCACACTAGATAATGACTGATAGCCCTGGAAACGGGGAGACAAGATAAAGGGGAGGCCAGCTGCAGCGGCAGACCCCCGGAGCCAGGGAGGGGAGCCACAGGGACGAGGAAGACGCTGAGGAAGCGCAGAGGAAGTGCTAGGCGAGGGGAGAACCCCGGCCGGGAGTAGCCGCCCAGGGCCGGGCCAGGGCCTTGTGTCTGGAACCATGCTGGGAGGCTGGGCCTGAGAGCAGCCTGGCACATCCCACTTTCTCCAGCAAGTTCCTAACCAGCCCCAGTGTCCCTTCCTCTGCGGAAAAATGGGGCTATGGGGGGTGGGTTGTCGGAACTCGGCTTCCTCCGTGGGTGTTTGTGGTGTGAACAAAGGTGCTGCAGGGTGAATGGCTGGGGCACCAGGAGCTCAACTAAGTCTTCCCTTCCTTGAAAGCGGGTTCAGGCGGAGGTTGGGCTCCTCGCTGCCACCCCAGGGCAGCCTGGGGGTCTCAGCTCCAGCCCCTTTGACTGAGGCAGCAGCCTCAGGCTTGGGCAGCCACCTCCTGGGGACCAGGGCCTCCTCTGGTTCTGCTACGGAGGCAAACTGGGAAGCCCACGGCTCCAGCGTGAAGAGTGGTTCATCGTGAGGCTCTCTGGCTGCTTGCATGCCGTTCCCCTCACCACCTTCCCTCCTGAGACGCTGCCTGGTGTTGCCTACCTGCCCAGGGCCCAGACATGGCATGCCTGGGTTCTGACCTGGTCACCGAGGAGGATGGCATGCTCGTGCACTGCTCCCTCACAGAGCCTGGCAGGCGCTCACTGGGGCTGCAGAGACAGAAACAGCACATGAGCCAGGGAAGAGCCGGGGGGCGACTCCCCTCTCCCCTGTCCAGGCCTGGCACGTGGTTTTTCTTCCTCAGCCTCCTCTCCTGCTCTTCTCTTAAAAGTCTCCAACATGTCTCTGGCTCCTGATCTCGGAAGCTGAGATGTGAGAAAGACAAACCCCTGTTTTCTGAGTCCAGGGTAGCCTCCCCGCTTGGATTCAAACCCTGTCACTTCTCATCGTTGAGGTCTGCCTGGAAAACTCAGGGCACAGTCCATCCTCCCCGCAATCACTGGTCTTTGCAGACCACACTGGTCTTTATCCCGGTATTAATTCATTCACCCTGTGTTTACTAAACACCTCTGTGTGCTGGCCACCATGCCCAGACATGGAATACGGTGGAACAAGAGTGACAGTCCCTGCCCCTTGGGGCTTAGATCTGGTATTAGAGACAAGAAAGGCACAAATCATCATCGCACAACATAGCAAATGCTAGTAAGGGTTTGGTGAAAGATACAAACTGGGAAGGAGGTGCTGATTTAGGTGAATAGTCAAGGAAGAATACGTCAATGACCTCTAAGTCCAGGTCATTGATTACTGGAGTGAGTCATTATTTCACAAACAAAATTGCAAATCCCAAGGGAGAAAGGAGAGAAAGGTGAAAGACAGGATAGAAGGGAGGGAGAAAGGAGAAAGGGGACAATTAAAAAGAGGAGCTGAGCATTGTATGCTAATGTGGGTTTTGTAAAGCCAAGGGGCTCTGATAATGCTAAACAAGCTGTTTGTTCTGGGAAGGGAGAGGACACTTCAATGTATATAAGAATTTTCCAGAAAACCCAGCCAGACCCTCCAACACCCTGGAAATCAGACACTGAGATCACTGAAGCTTAAGGAGTGTCAGTGCTTAGTTAAGCAAAGAGGCACCCTGGAAACGCTGCCTTAAACCCAAGGATCCAACCGATGGAACGCGTGTTCTAGACATAAACTTGAGAGGAGAGAAAATCCCACACTTCAACAACAACGACAACAACAAAAAAGGTGGCAGATCTGGAAAACTGTCAAGAACTGTTTTCTGTTTGTACACCCTTTCCTCTTGGGCCTTGTGTGTTCTCCCCTCAGCATCTTTGGTCTGCACCTGGCACTCTCAGAAGAGGGTGTGTGAGTTGCTCACTCATGCTGAAGTGTTTCATGAATTTGTGCGTTGGCCTGCCAGAAATATTTGCACCTTAAATTAGGACAGATGGAAGGCTCATCGGTGGGATTTTACCCCATCCACAGAGGAGAGAGTTGAGACCTTTGGAAACCCTCCAAGTCCCTTAGGGTAAGAGAATTTACATTGCTTAAAGTTGCCCCCTGAAAAGCACTGTCCCTTCCTATCCAGGTCACACACAGTATTCCTGCCTCCCTCTCATTTCCCAATTTTAACCTTTGGAATTTCCAGAACAATCCTATCAGGAAGGAGAAGAGGGGTGTCATGCTGTCTGGAACCAGGGACAAGGTAGCATACCCCTATTCTGGACTGCTGGCCACCTTAGTCCTGGGCTCTGGGCCAAGATCCCCAAGGACTGCAGTACTCACGAGAACCCGGCAAGACCCTGAGGAATGAAGATCACACAGTAAACACGGGGACAAAGCAGACAGACCCTGCTCTCGTTTTTAGGCCTCTTTTCTTCCCAGGAATGTGTGTTTCAGAGACAAAGTCAAGTGCTTTATCTGCTGTCACTTGAAGTCATGGAAAAGGCCTGGATTTGGACTCAGAAGGCCTAGGCTTGCATTCTAGCTCTCTATGAGCCCCTATAGCTTCCTCTGCTCAGACATAAGGATTCCTCCCTGATGTGTTTCGCAGGGTCTGGTGAGAACCAAATGAGATGGTGTTCGCATGTGGCCCCTGACCCTCAGGGGCTGTGCTGGTCATTATTCTAGGGTGGGCTTCCACAGCAGTGTAAGCAGCTCCTCTGTAAGACATGGGGCAAGCGGCTGGAGGCTGGGCGGCTGGAGAGCACGGCCACATTCTATGTGTCATCAGACTGGTCTTGAGCCTCTCACCCTCTTGCAGAGAACAGAACCTGCTTGCAGAGTTTGTGTGTGTGTTAAATTAGATTAACGTGGTGTGGCCACTTTGCACAGGCAAAATGCACCTTCAAATTGCGCTTGCCATCTGTGTCCCAAATTGCATTCTATCTTGAGCACTCCAGAATATACTCATGGTCTATACATGTTGACTCCATAGAAAACAGCAGCCTCCAAATGCTTATGGTGTGCACTTATTTGCTTTTTAAAGTTGAGGCAAGAACTTGAGGCCCAGCAAACTTGCTTTTTCCACATAGGCTGGCCCAGCCGGAGGGGACCTCAGCCTCCCTGTCCCAGCTCTCCAAGGAAGAGTGCCAGGAGAATGGCACTCTGCCGTGCTCACCAGTTCCCAAACTGGGCTTTCAGTCAAAGCCCACAGAAAGCTGTACCAGTAATAGCTGCCATTTCCTGCGTGCCTACTACGTGCCAGGCACCATGCTAAGCACCTCAATCGTTTCATTTCAGCCTTCACCGCAAGCCCCTGGGAAGCTGCCTTGTGGTACCTGTTTAACAGACAGGGAAGCCAGGTCTTGGGAAAGTAAAGCAATTTGCCTGAGCAAACCACAGCCAAGCCCAAGCAAACTACCCCAGAGTGCACTGCGTCCTCTCTTAACCAGCTTCCCTGGGGGGCTGTACACCAACTGCACCTCTAACACACACACACTCGCACCTGCGCGTGCACCAGGCATGCACGCTGTCTCCCTGTGCGCTGACCTCCACTACGAACAAACAGAATCAGAGAAGGACAGAAGGACAGGGCACGTGGGGAAGGCACAGAGTGTATTTCTAAGACTTCCCTTAAGAGCTGACGCAATGCGGTGGGGTTTAGGAGAATGGAGATGAAGATGGGCCTCACATTTTCTATCTGTTCTCAGACTGGACCTTCTGACTGACTGCCATTCCCATTAGCCCGTCACATATCTAGGGAGCGCCTACTAAGAGTGGTCCTTGGTGGGGCCGTCAGGGGCTGGAGAAGATTCAAAGAAGGAAAAGTCGTGCCCCACGCACCCAGAGCTCTCCACCTACCAAAAGGATAAAGCAGGTCCCCAAAATCCCCAGCCCAAAGCATGGTGGGATGAAAGTGTCCCCCAGTCCTTGCACCCACCTCGATATTTCAGCCCTGAGGGTGGCCACCGGGGTTGAGACCCAGCGCACCTACTCAGGAAAGAGAGAAAGACCAGGAATCGCAGCAAGGAACCCACCCCACCAGGCGCCCTTTGTGGCCCCGATTGAAAGATTGAAAGGAGGAACGGGGTGAATTCTCATGAGAATTCTGATAAATGGGCTTCTCCACCCCTCCTCCTCCCCCGCCCCCAATTAAAGTGAAGCTGTCCCAGGGCGGAGCAGCAGAAACCACTTCCAAGCCAGGCATGACATCAACATTTTAGTGATAAGGAGTGGACAATGGGGTGTTAGACTAATAGAAAAACACCACTGGATAAGGCCGGCTCCTGATACCCAGGCTGATGGGAAATACCATTGTCCGTCCGCTGTCAGCTGAGTCCCAGGGCGACAGGGATCCCAGCAGCCACAGGCAGGGCGGGGGAGGGGTGGTCCTGCCAGGTCCAGCACTGGCTGAGTGCCAGGGAGGGTGGGGACGGGGGCTGAGCCTCCGGGTGCAGCTTGAGAGTGGATGGGATGGGCAGGGTGCAGAGGTGGGAGTGCGGGGTTGGGAAGGAAGGTGTAGGGGGACGGTGGTGTGGGGCTAGGCAGAAATTGCGTATGGCTCTGTCCATGCCACTTGGATGATGCTTGTGTGACCATATTAGTAATGGCTCACAGGTGTACTTGGTTCATTGATTTTTCACAGAAATTTCTTTAAACATTTTTATCAAAGTAATATGTGCACATAGTTTTTGTATTTTAAATCAATTCATATTAAAAGAATATGTAACAGCAACAACTAGAAACTGGTTTCCTGCCTACCACTTCCCAGTTCTCCTCCCAGCGCCTTCTCTGCCCAGCTGTGCTCACCAGAGGTAACCAAACCAGCATCCATTCCCAGCTGCTGCTTCTGGTATTTGCCTGTATATTTCTGAATAATTTGCTTATGTGGCTATGTCATCACTTACCAATTTTAGACATGGTCTCGTGGCTTCTTCGAATGGCAAAAGAGAACTTAGCAACGTTACACTGCACTCTCCTTCACAGCTCCTCCCTCATCCTTCCATTATCGTGATGATATTTGAGTAAAATAGTAATTGGTGATTATTCTGAGACAAAACTTTCTGTAAGCCTGTTTCCTACAGCTCGTGTCCTCTACTTTTTTACATTTACTGCTTTGTCTTGCTGGAACACCTTCAGTGCCTTACTGAGAAAGGGTACATTTTTTATGTGGTAAGGTACTGAATTCTGGGTTGGAAATTATTTTTTCTTAGTGTTTTAAAAGGACTGCTCTGTCGTCTTCTAACTTACCCTGTGTTATTGGGAAATCTGACACCATCCGATTCCGGAAGCTTTGTATGGGACCTGTCTTATTTTTTCATAGGGAGCTCTAAGGAACTTCTCTCTATCCCTGTTGCTGGAAAAATTTTGCGACAATATTACTTACTATGTGTCTTTCCTATTTACTGTCCTGGACAATCAACAGGTTCTGTCAATCTGGAAACTCATCTCCCTCAATTCTAGAAAAAAATCCATTTATTATTTCTTAGCTAATTTCTACCCTTCCCCATCTCTTCTTTTTCCACTGCTAGAAATTCTATTAATTGGATATTAGACATCCTAAATTGATACTCCAAATGTCTCATTCTTTATCTATTTTCCCTGTAAAATCCTTTTTTTTCTGCTTTATTTTTATTTCCAAGAACTCCTTTTTGTTCTCTGGTTATTGTTTTTTCATAATTTCCTAGTCTCATTTCAGTAAGGCAATATCTTAGCATTCAAAGTATATTAATGATAGCTTTTAAAAAAGTTTTTTTCTGTTTCTCCCATTGTTTTTTACCTTCTGTCTCTCCGTGTGTCACTTCTATCCCTTCCTCTGTTTCTCCTTCTCTACCCGTTGACCGATCCCAATGGGGCAAAGGAATCTCTGAGGAATTGCACCAGTGAGAGTGCTGTATATTTTATTCATGTTTCTTTAAAGTGAAGAAATACAAGAGAGTTTTTACAATAATAAATCTGTGAATTAAAGCCACACGGTCCTCACTTTTATGTATTTAACTGTCATATAGCTTACACCTTCACACGCAGACATTATGAACTCTCTCTTTTTTTTTTAGATGGAATATCACTCTGTCGCCCAGGCTGGAGTGCAGTGGCATGATCTCAGCTCACTGCAACTTCCGCCTCCTAGGTTCAAGCGATTCTGCTGCCTCACCCTCGTGAGTAGCTGGGATTACAGGTGTGCACCACTACGCCGACTAATTTTTGTATTTTTAGTAGAGACGGGGTTTCACCATATTACCCAGGCTGGTCTTGAACTCCTGACCTCAAGTGATCTACCCGTCTAGGCCTCCCAAAGTGTTGGGATTACAGGCATGAGCCACTGCACCCAGCCGTATGGCATTTCTTGAAAGAAATTTTTGAGCTTTTGTATGGTGGTGCTGCCTAGCTGCCAGCAGCTTGGCTCTGGCCATGGCTCTCACTGTCTCTGACTCTTTACCAGGCTTATTAATGCAATTATTTCTATTATATTAGCACATTTTCCTTCACTATGTTATCCAACTAAGTAGAAAACAAAAATAAAAGCACTGATACTAGTGATGGGAAGGATTAGGTCTCAGGAACTTAGTTCAATAGAGACAAGAAGACACAAGTGGGAGATCAGCTTGAAGCGGAAGTGAAGCTTGGCTGGCCGGTTATGTTCATCTGTGAAGGAAAATCAGAGGACAGGCACAAAATCAGAGACCAGCACAATGAGAGGACAAGCACAAAAGGACATAACCAAACATTAAGTTTAAAAGTAAGTTGTAATTGGAGCTTTTAGAGTATTGCTTTTAGTTCTTAGAGAATAGAATCCCTTTACAATATATAAATATATTGCCTAGCTTAGCACATTTGAAACGTCTCAGTGTATGTGTATGTGTGTGCACGCGCGTGCATGTGTGTGTTTAACTTAATGAATTTGGAGGGAGAACGTGGATAAGATGAGGAGATTGTCAGTCTCCTCGATGCCTGAAAGTGAGCCAGGATCAGCGTCCCACCCAGGCAGCCGCTGAGCCCATGAAAACCTGCAGAGAAAGCAGCTGCCAGTCCAGAACGTTCTTAGGATCCTCTGACACCTGTGTACGAGGCTCTGTTCCCTCCTCTTGCTTCCTGGACCATCTGCTTCCCCAAAGGATGGCTCCCAGGGCTGCTTCAGGAGGAGCCTTCTCTTGCTGAAACCACTGTCCGTAGAGGCCCCACTCCTGTGCCCAGCCCAGTGCTCCTGTTCTCCGTGTCTGCCAGGAAATCGGGGAGTGGTGAGGTCTGACCAGAATAGGCAGGCTGGCTTTTCCTACCCTGCCAGGTTCCCATGCCCTCCCTCCCCTATTTCCTCCTCTCCCAGACTTCTTGAGGCTCAGGAGAAGACAGAGGGCTCACATGCCTCTGGTGAAGTCAACGAAACGCTCACAATATTCCAACTGTGTTCCCCAAGTCACTGGAGCCCAAAGCCTGGGAGCCATCCTCACTGCCCTGGAGCCTCAGGTCTGACCTCCAGCCACCTTCTGTCAATTTTCCATCCAAAGCCCCCAAGAAATCCCCACAACTGCTGCCCTGGCTCAGGCCATCACTGCAGCTCCTCTGGGCTATTTCAACAGCCCCTGCTACTCTTTCAGCCCCAACCTGCCTCTGTCTGCTTCATTCTTCCCACTGTTGCCTAAGGGATCTTTCCAGAATGCCACTCCATCACCTCAGATCCTGATTAAAACACTTCAGGGCTTCTTCCTGTCAAGGTCCAGCCTCAGCATTCACAGCCCACCTGCCTCTCCAGCCTTACTTTCTCCTCTCCTCCCCACCAAGCCCAAGCAGAAGCCACAGGAGGCCGCTCTGCAGGTTTACCCACAGTGTCTGGAACACCCCTGCCCCTTAGGGGCGTTCACACCCTTACATGTCAGATCCGCCTTGCTGCTATTCCTCTTCGCTTTCCCCAAGAGGAATTAATTCCTCCTTCCTATGCTTCCACAACACTCAAAAAATATCTGTTCTCCCTTTAACACACCCTGTGCTGTAGTGATCACTCTCATCTCTCTTCTTTATGGTAATCTTCCCAGTGAAACACCCCCGTCCATCTCCAGCTGCAGGGCCTGGTCCAGCCTTGGCACAGAGTTGGCACTTAGTAAATATCTTTTGAATTTGTTTAATTAGACTGAAAATATGTAGCCCCTAACTATGTATGGTTTACTATAAAAACAAGTGGTTACATAACTGTTTACATAGAATCAAAATATGCTTCTAAATACCAAAACAAAGAGTTTGCTTTTTAAATAATGTATCAGCAGCAAGGTGGGGTGCCACTCAATCAATGCATGTTCACTAAACATATGCAGAACTGGAGGGACTCTCCCATAAACAGAAGACGCCCTCTATGGGACCATCTGCTAATCCACATTCCAGACACCTCAACCTTCTCAATCAGAACAGGAGACAAAATTATTGCCATGGGAAGGAGAGGGCATTAGCATCCCTTCTCTGTGTAATCCAGAAATTATGGGTAGTAGCAATAGCTATGGTTTCCTAAGTATCTTCTGCATGCCAGACACATCTAATAATTCATATGTAATCTAATATCTAATAATGACCACACACTGTGGTTACAGTAGCCTCTCCTCACTTCTTTTTTTTTTTTTTTTTTTTTTTTTTTTTTTGAGATGGAGTCTCGCTCTGTCACCCAGGCTGGAGTGCAGTGGAATGATCTTGGCTCACTGCAACTTCTACCTCCTGGGTTCAAGCAATTCTCATGCCTCAGCCTCCTAAGTAGCTGGGATTACAGGCGCCTGCCATCACGCCCAACTAATTTTTGCATTTTTAGACTTTCCATGCAAGTCAAGGCTGTCTCCCTCCCCCTTTCAGCCCTCCTATGCTCCCCATCTCTACCCCGTCAACCCCTCACTGCCAACAACTGAGGCTAATTTCATCACTCTTCTCCAGCCATTTTGCTTATCGTTGACTCCCAGCTCCTAAGAATTTCTTGGCTTCCTCCAGGTGCCCTGTTTTTAAATTAACCTGAGATTATGGCAGACCACAAGGGCTGCATCACACCAAGTTCTTCCTGTTCTCCCCAAGATCTGCCAGAGATTTCCTCTACCACCAGGTGGGGTTCAAACTAGGGTGCTCTCACTGATGAGCCAAGACTCTTAGGTATGAGGATCAAAAACCCAATTCAAGCCAACCTGAGTGGGAAAAGAGAAAAATCCCTGGTCCTAAAACTGAGCAGTCTGGGCTATAAGGACTCTGGGCAAGGCTGAAATGTCCAACACCATCATCGAGTGTTTGCTTCTTTCTCCAGACCCAGCCCTTGCTTACCTTATGCGGCTATCTTGATTCTCATAAAAGGCTCACAAACATAATAAGAAATAGGACCATGGGAGCCTCTGGGCCATGTCTTCACAGCTCAGGATCCAAAAGGAAGGCAGGCTCTTCTAGACTTCATGAGCCAGATCTTGTGGGAGGATTGTGATTGGCTCTGCTCGGGTCACCTGCCCACATCTGAACCAATCACTACAAATTGGGGTTGGGGGTATAAACAACTGGAATTGGACCAGTCTAGGTTGGATGTCATCCCTGAGGCTTCCGTGCTTAATGCCCCCAGGGGAACTGCATGAGGTTGGACTGTGCTTCCCCCAGTGAAAGCTTGTTGGCATACAAAACATGTCCCCTATGGTCATGCATGCAATGGACAACTCATGAGCACCTTCTCAGAGTAAGGCACAGTACCAGGCTTAGTGGCAGAAAACAATGATGAGTCAGACTCATCCTGGCCAAAAGGGGCTTAGACTCAGCAGGAAATTTAGACATGAACACTGATGTCTCTAGTGGGATGCAGTGGGCCCTAAAAACACAGTTTCAAAGGACATGGGAGGGAGGGATCAGAGGGGTCAACCTTGGGACCCAGTGCAGAAGAATAATCCAGTGAACTTGATGATTACATGGCTGGTGGTTTAGGGTGAGGAACCAGCCCTGTCTGCCCAAGCTGGCTGGATAGATGCATGGACATGACTTTCCAAGGTTCTTCCAGGCATCCATGATGCTGTTTGCTCTCAAGTTCAACCTCCCATCCTCCCATTCACATCCGGCCCATGACAGGGCCCTGATGCTTCCCTTCATAGGTGGTCCATCCAGTGCCACCTACTTCCTGCCTCCATCATCACAGACATTTCTGCGAATACTACCAATGCCTGAGCCCCACAAGGGACATGGGTCTTGATGCTCCTCGTGTCTAATTTGGACCTAGGCTTTGTTCTCAGGGCCTCCTAACCAAATGCTGCAGCCTTTCAGCCCTGTCCTCCTAACTGTCCTCTGCCAGCCGACAGGCACTTTGTCTGCAATCCCAGAGGTTCAGTGTCTTGGGACAGCCTCCTTCTCATCCCACCACACCCCTACCTGTGACCCAAGCAGGAAAGTGGCGCGGCTACTAGAAATCTCTATTTTAAGTTGAGATGGGGTTTCACCATGTTGGTCAAGCTGGTCTTGAACTCCAGACCTCGGGTGATCCACCTGCCTCGGCCTCCCAAAGTGCTGGGATTACAGGCATGAGCCACCATGTCCCTTGGAGGCAGGGATGTATCTGGTTAGGAAGAAAATCTCAGCCAGCTAGACTGGCCTCTGGGGTTCAGCCAGTTCATAATTTCCGTTTACGCAGTACATGTGTTTTATGACTCTGCTTTGTTGAAAATCAATTGGCCATAGGTGTATGGGTTTATGTCTGGCTTATTCTGGTTTAGTTCTGTTCCACTGGTCTATATGTTTATCCTTTTACCAGTGCCGCGGTGCTATAATGACCACAAGGTTGGAGTACATTTTAAAACGGAGAAGTGTGAATCCTCCATCTCTATTCTGCTGTGTTAATATTATTTTAGTAAATTAATACAGTTTTTATTGCAGGAGGGTCTCTGTGATTGAGGAGTTCACCCTTGCCATCCCAGGAGACAACTTGTTATAGAGCAAGGATCCTTGGGGGAGGAACCTGGAGACCAGGGTTCCAGTTCTGGCTTTACTGCTAACTCTCTAGGTGTCTTTTGCAAACCACCTCTTCTTTTTTTTTGAGACAGAGTCTCACTCTGTTGCCCAGGCTGGAGTACAGTGGTATGATCTCCGCTCACTGCAACCTCCGCCTCCTGGGTTCGAGTGATTCTCCTGCCTCAGTCTCCAGAGTAGCTGGCATTACAGGTGCGTGCCACCACACCCAGTTGACTTTTGTATTTTTAGTAGAGACGGGGTTCCACTATGTTGGCCAGGCAGGTCTTGAACCCCTGACCTCAGGTGATCCGCCCACCTCAGCCTCCCAAAATGCTAGGATTACAGATGTGAGCCACCACGCCCAGCCACGTCTTCCCTTTAGGTCTCGCTTTACTCTTCTGCAAAATGGAGCCAAGAGAGTTTCAAATTCCATTTCTGACTTGGAGTGAGACCTGAGACTTTTTAGTAAGGTCACCTTGAAACTTGGGATGCCCAGATGGAGGGCCCAGGTACCAGTAACATGGCTGTAGAGAGCTCCCCTCCCACTCCCACTGTCCCCACCTCTGTAGCTGCCCAGCTCTGCCCACTCCCTCCTGGGTCATTAACAAAAGTATTGTTTTAGCAAGAACTAAATTGGCAGAGAGAAGAGAAGTCTGGGCCAAGGAGAAATTTAGAGATTGGGTCACCTTTAGTGTCTCCTCTGATTGTCATTGAATCATGCTTGCTGTTTTCCAGCACTTGACCAATGAGTCCCAGATATTTTAGAAGGCACACATTCACTTACTCAAAGTACTTGCAGGAAGCTGCTGCGTGCTAAGCATTATGTTGGGTACTGTGGGCAGTCTAGAAACAAATGAGCTGTGTGGACCACCCTCTGGTAATCCGCTTCACGCTTGAATAATATCAGGGGGAATCGTATTATTTTGAAAGTGCCTACTTTTTTCCCCTTGACTTAGATATGGCTTTCAATATTTTGAATTGCTCCTGCATATTTAAATAGCCTTACAGGAAAACAAAGTTCTGGACACAAAAAGTCAACTCCTCCCATGACTGGATGCCCGCTTCCATACCGAGCAATGTGGTACAGTCTGCGTCACCTGGCTGGGGTAAGGATGCACTCACTGCCACGTTTATTTTCCTAACTTGATGCAATTTCCTAGACATACTTTCCTGCAGGGATATAGTCCAAATTCTAGATTGGGAGCTAGAAAGTCACTATCTCAGTAGTCAGTATCTACCTGTCCCTGGTCCTCATTTCCACTTTCATCACCTGATATATCATTTAGTAACGTTAGAGTGCGGAGGTGATGGCAGCTCGCACAGGACGGGGACTGGGGACAGATTGCATCTGGCAGGGGGACAGAGAGAAGGAGGCATTGAGAATGACTCTGAGATTTCCAGCCTGCAGCCCTGTTTGGTTGATCCTATTCAGTGGGTTCGGAAGTACCAAGGGGAGCAGGTTTGGGGTGAAGAGTGGGGCCCCACTTTGCTCAATGATGCCTGTGGACTTGTGCAACACTGCAGTCTTGAGGAATATCATGGATTCAGTTCTAGGCAAATTATGTTTGAGGCATCTTTGTGGCATCCAAATGACATCAGAAAGGAGGTGAATGGAGCACACAGGAAAGCGCAGGGCTGGAGACACGTGGATGGTGGTAGAAGCAGCAGGTCTGGATGAGCTTGCAAAGGAAGAAAGTCGAGAATGGGAAGAGAACCCGGACCTGAGCCCGGAGGAGCACCAGCTTTCAAGTATTGGAGAAAAGGCTTCCTGCAAAGAACAACTGGCCTGTGTGGTAAGGAAAACAAGGAGCAGGAGGACGCACAGAAGCAGAGGAAGAGAATGTCCCAAGCAGCGGAGGGAAGGGACAGTGTCCAATACTGCCAAGAAGACAAGATGAGGAGAGAAAATGTCTACGGGATTTAGAGACACTGAGGTCACCAGTGGCCTGAGTAAGAACTGTGTCTGCAGCGTGATGGGGGAGGCAAGGCTAGGGGAGCAAGTAAGGAGATGGGGAGAGAAAACTGGGGCAAGTCGTTTGGGAGGTCTGGCTTCCACAATCTATTCCCAGTCCTTCCCTGTCTTGGCAGACACTGTGGAACTTTAAGGAAATCTCTTCACTCTTCTGCATCCCAGTTATTCAACAAAGAATGGTGGGGAGGGGGCTGTGCGCTATCCCAAGCACACTGATTATCAATTGCAAACCCAAATCAGCGTACACAATCTGAAAACGAAAACTGGACATGCAGAGGAACAGCGGATCAAATGAGGGCTGGTGGGGCTGTTTCTCCAGGGCTTCCCTGTCTCTGAGTTGAGAGGAGGCACAGGGCACTTCAGCCTGGGGGACGGAAGGCACTGGAGCATCTCCAGGGTCCGGGGAAGTGAGCCTGCCTAAGAAGATTCTGGAGGAAGCAGAGAGTCAGAGGCTGCAGAGGGACAGAGACAGACCTGTCCCAAGAAGCCTCAGAGAGCAACCAGTGCAGGAGGAGGGGAACCTGGTCTCGCTGAAGTGTTCGTTTCAGAAACTGCAGGGAGGTGAGGGAAGCCAGGCAGGACTGCAGGCCTGCACCCAGCAGGCCTGGGGCGAAGCAGAGCTGGGCTGGGAAGGGCCGAGGAAGGCAGAGAGGAGGGGCACAGGAGTAATGACCGGAGCTGGCAGCCAGCCTCGGCTGGAGAGTGACCCCTGGGACCCAGGGTAGAAAAGAGCCGAGGGCGCCTTTAATGGCCACAGGTGTTGGAGTAGAAAATTTTCCATGAAAAGGGGGCTGTTCCACATGATTAAAGTAACCACTTGGGCCCTCTTGGCAAGCTCAGGCCCTGTTTTTTTCACACTTTGCAGCATGTCCTTCAACTCTTTTCAGAGGCTGTTCAGAGGATAAACTGCAAAAGAAATTCCTTTTCTTTTCATGCACGCTAATAAGGAAGGAGTGGGAGAGCGTGGCCCCCCAGGGCAGGCTGGGGAGGTAGGGTTTTGCTGAAGACGGTGAGGGAGGCTGGGGAAAGCCAGATGAGGTGGGGCTGGCAGAGGTGAGGTGGGGGTTGATTCAGAGACATCGCTGGGTAGCGGCTGCTCTGCAGGAAAAGTGAGCCCAGAACCAACCAAGCATGGGTGCCCTCGCACTGGGCACCCCCTGGCATCATGTCCAGGCCTAGAGAGTCCTGGAGTGAGTTGAACAGAGCAACGTGTTATGAGAAAGCTGGGGGATTTCCTCGGTAATAAGCAGATAAATCTCTATCCCTTGGGGTGGTTTGGAGGCTGTGCCAAGAGACAACCTGAGAGCAGGTGACACTCATTCCTTACTCTCTGGACAGCTGTGGGATGCCCCGCTGTTCTAGCTTTCCTTCTGCAGAATGGCGCGCTGTGAGGAGGCAACAGAGCATGCCTGGAAAGCACGTGGCATGTGGGCCACAGCAAATGATGACATTGATCATTACTGGTAATGATGACATTGATGATAATGATGACATTGATAATCATTGATAATGATGATGACATTGACAATCATTGACAATGATAATGACATTAATAGTCATTGACAATTATGATGACATTGATAATCGATGATGATGATGATATGATGATCTATCAGTCCTTATTCAGCCCAAGATCTCCAGGGTTTCCAACCATTCTCATCCCCCTTGAAACTCTAATTGCACTAAGTGTTTTTTTTATTTTTTAGTCCTGGACCAGGCATTAGACACAAGTTCCTTCCTCTTCACCATGGAAGGTCCATTTAGTCACCAGAAATGCATGTGGAAAGGTTCCCAATTCCACGGAGGCTAAGTAGGCAGAGCACTTTTTGGCTGTTGCATTTGTGACATCATGGTTACTGAGCAAAAGCTGACCATAGCCTTTTTCTGCTCACCTAGCTTCCTACAGATTACCCTCTGCCCTGCTGGCTGCCCCTCACCACCATGGGAAGACCCTGGGGCCGTTGCCCAGGCTGCCCACTGACCTAGGTCTCTCTCCCCTCACCCCACCACTCCTTCCCAGGGTTTTCCAGGCCCTGCTAGCGGACATGAGGGTGCCTGGCCTCGACCTAGGTGGTCTTCCCTGACTGTCTCAGGTCTCACTGACCCTCTATCCCTTTGAACAAGACTCTCCAGGCAGCTGTTTTACAAGGTGTGCTCTACGGATCACCTACATCAGACTCCCTTGAAGACTTTGTTGGAAAAGTGGATTCCTGAGCTCCTCTCCTGTTCTGAATTAGAATCCCTGGGAAGGGTCAAGGAATCTGCAATTGCAGTAATTTCTACATGGGCACTTTAATAGATACCCTGTTGTCTGTCTGTACCACATAGTCAGATAGTAGTCATCTGCCATCCCTCATCATCTGTGCCAGTAGGCAGGATTGAGAACATCACAGCACCTGTTGTAGTGTTTTGTGCACAGCAGGGCTCAATAAGTGATTGCTATTCGCTAGCTAGCTATATAGATAGATATGGATGGATGGATGGATGGATGGATGGGTGGATGGATGGATGGATGATTGATGGATGGAAGGATGGATAGATGGATGAATAGGTGGATGGATAGATGATGGATGATGGATGGATGGATAAACGGATGGATAGATAGATGGATGGAGGACGATGGATGGATGGATGGATGGATGGATGGATGGATGGATGGATGGATAAATTGGATGGATAGATGGATGAGTGGGTGAATAAATGAATGGATAGATAGATGATTGATTGATAGATAGATAGATAGATAGATAGATAGATAGATAGATAGATAGAACCTTGTTACAGTAGTGTTGGTCACAGTTCTTCTGATATCTTGTGGAACTGAAGTGTGAGATGTAGAGAAAGTTCTCATAAGAGACCAGGGCCTGGATCTACAAAGCTGCTGGAAGCAAAGGTAGGAGAAATGTTACACTTGGACTCTGTAACTTAGCAGGATGGGGTTCAAGTCTGCCTCCTACTGGCTGTGTGTGTTTTAGCGAATTGCTTAATTTCTCTAAGCCCAATTCTCCCCATGTATAAAAAAGGATCTTAACAGTACCTACCTCTTAGGAAGGCAGTGAGGGTTGGTTTAGATGATATATGAAGCGAAAGTATCTGCAAGCTGGGCTATGAGTTTCTGGTCTCAGCTCCTCTGTGCATCTCTGCCTCCTCCTTCTGTCTTGCGATCTGATTCCCACTGCTCCTCACTGCAGACAGCCCATAGCTGGTTGCGTCTTGTCAGAGGCAAACACCCAGAGATGGAGATGTGTCTCTCTCAGTTCTAAGCCCAAGTCTCCAGAGAAGAGAATCTGGAGGGCCTTCCGGGGTCCATCCCAACCCAAATCATCTGTAGTCAAGAACAAGGAGCCAGTGGTGCAGACACAGATGCAGTTCCATCGCTTGGGCCCCACCAAGGAGAGAAGCAGTTCTCAGAGGCTAGAGTGGAGGATGGAGACAGGCTGGGCCCACACCCCCATGTACCTGCTGTGACTCCCCAGAAATAAACATTTCCCCAGTCCTGACTCCACGGCTGCCTTTTATCTCCCAGAGCCTCCCCTCCACATCTTACTGGGATTGAGGTCCCCGGCCTCAGAGCTGCCTGCCTCTACCCCTGGATCTGTGTCCTGTTCCCACAAGCCCACCCCTCACCAATATTATCCTTCCAAAGTTACTAGTGTGCCCCCAACTGGGGACGATCCCAAAATTGAAGTCCTACCCTCAAGGTGCTTACAATCTAGTTGGCAATACCAAACCAACACACAGGAACAGAATGAAGAAGTGTCCGGTGCTAAACCATAATCCAGGGCTCCGGGGCAGTAGGGATGCAGGGAAGGGGGCGTCCCCCGGAGGCTGGTAAGGGAAAGCTTCCCGGGGGAGGGAGATTAGGGAAGGAGCTATGGAAGTTGAGAAGAGCATTCTAGTCGGGCACTGGAGGAACGGAGAAGGCCTGGCTGATAAGCTGCCCTGGTGGGAATGATTGCAGGAAGGAATAGGAGAGACAGCAGCTGCTGCCATCATGGAGGGCCTAGCTGGCTAAGCACAGGCCTTCAGACTGCATGCTGGAGGTCGCGTGAGCCTGGCCTCCCTCCTGCCCCACTGAGGCAAGCTGGCCAGGTCTCCCAGAGGTCCCAGGGATGCTCATTGATTAGCTTGTGAAAGGCCACTTGGCTAGCTGGTTGCCGAGAGACGGCCCCAGAGGCCAGGGCTGGGATTAGTGAGTGGCCCTGTTTGCTCTTCTTGCTGGGTGGAAAGAGGACTTTGGTCCCAGCTTATCAAACTGCCCGGGTTTGAAAGCCCAGGAATGCAGCCTTGGGCAAATGTGCAGGTTCACAGGACACCCATTAATCAAACAGCTCCGTTCCCTCCACCCCTAATAACCTGACCCCCACTTCACACACACACACTCCTATCGCACTCACGTGGTCTTTCGGAGGTCCCAGAAAAGAGCGGGTCCACCATGCCTCAAGCCAGCTGGCAGCTGCGCAGGCCCAGGTGGAGGCACTTCAGGATAGTGGGCCAGGCCGACTCTGTCTTTCCCTGAGTTTGCCCAGTGGGCCCCAAGAGGCAGCCTGAGGTCCCCTGGGGGCTGCTGGAAGATGGACAGAGACGGCCCCAGCTGCCTCACTGCTCCACACAACTAGCAGTGTTACCCCTCAAGATGGAATGAAAAATATCCCAGGCAGCAACTTCTAGGGAAAACTTTTTGGAGTGAAAAAGGGCATGACTTATGTTTTTATAAGCAGATGGAACTAAGGTTGAAAGTCACAAATCAATCCAGAGGCCAAGCCTTGAGGCTTCGGAGCCAGGGCTCCTGCTTTAAAGGAGAAAGCGGTGCAGGTGGGAGGACTTGAATTGAAGAAAATTGAATCTCATGGGGATAATGTAAAGAATAATCGTAAACGTGGGTTCCTGTTACTAAGCACTAGATACCAATTGCCGAGCTCCACAGTGGGGGCAGAGGGAATGTGGGCTTGAAACAGACAGCATGGAGAAGGTTTGGGGTCTTCAGGAGACACTGTGAGTTCTATAGGAGCCGACTGTGCTCTGTGGTTACCAGGCCACTAGTGTCAACCTTGGTGGCAGAGAAGACAGAGATGAGAAGGAGGAAAACAAAGTGCCAAACGTTACCTAGAAGTCTGCTTCCATCCTGAGCACCGCACTCGAACTTTCTCTACCTTGCAAATGGGGGCCAAAGAGAGGGAGCTGGCTGATCGGGAGGGCTTCGAGCTAGATCCGTAGACATCTGTGCGGACTCTGGAGCTCCATGGCCAGAGGAGAGAGGCCTTGGTCTGCCCAACTCCACCTACAGCTCCCCAGCCCTGTGGCCACTGCCACAGCTCGCACTTAGGCACCACCACCTCTGGCCAGAGCCACTGCAGTCCCCCCTGTCAGACTCTCTGCCCACACCACTGGATAGCCCCTGAAACCCCTTCTCCACCTAAACTTGCACTTAATTCTGCACCTCCTGCTGAAAATACTTCAGAACGCTGCCAACCTCCACCCCCTGCCATGGTCCTCAGGATAAGGCAATGCCCTGATGCCCTGCAGCTGTTCGTAGCCCATATTTTCTTTTTCACTTAATTTTAATTTTAGATTTGGGGATCTACGTGCAGGTTTGTTACAAGGGTATATTGGATGATGCTGAGGTTTGGGCTTCTGTGGATCCCATCACCCAGACAGTGAACATAGTAGCATATAGAAAGCTTTTCAGCCCTTGCCCCTCTCACCTTCCCGTTTCTTTTGAAGTCTCCAGTGTCTACTGTTCCCATCTTTATGTCCACTTGTACCCAAGGTTTATCTCACTTACAAGTGAGAGCATGTAGTATTTGGTTCTGTTCCTGCATTAATTGGCTTAGGATAATGGCCTCCAGCTGCATCCCCATGTTGCTGCAAAGGGCGTGATTTCCTTCCTTTTCATGGCTGCATAGTATTCCATGGTGTATATATACCACATTTTCTTTATCCAGTCCACTGCTAATGGGCACCTAAGTTGATTCCATATCTTTGCAATTGTGAATCGTGCTGCAATGAACATACAAGTGCAGGTGTCTTTTTGGTAGAATGATATATTTTCCTTTGGGTGATACCCAGCAGGCTTGCTTGAGACCCACACATTCTGAACCACCTGCAGGTCAGGGCACTGTGCTGCAACCCCAGCCTTTGTGCATCCTGTCCCCTCTGTCTGGAGCACCTTAAGGCCCCCAGCTCTCCAGCTGAGTAACTCCTGCATGTCCTCCTGCAGGCTTGCTGTCCCTCCCCCAGGCTCAGCACACTGACCAAAGCCTGCTGTCTGCCTCCTCCATTAGGCCAACTACTTGTATCAAACCATGTGTCTGTCCCCAGCTCCCAGCACCAGGCCTGGCACCCAATCAGACTTGAACTTTCCCTAACTTGCAAATGGGGGCCAAAGAGAGGGAGCTGGCTGACCAGGGAGGGCTTCAAAGCTAGATGTAGCTGAATGTATGAATGCAGCTGTTTTCACGTATGTGAAAGACTGTCATGTGGAAGAAGGGTTAGTCCTAATCTGTGTAGCTCAAGAGGTGCAATTAGGGCCAGTAAGTGGAAGCGACAGAGAGGCAGAAACCTGGAGAGGCTCCCTCATCCATAGGCCACCCCTGGCAGCAGTGAGCTCCCGGAATGGGTCAGGATGACCCCTTGACAGGAACGCCAGCAGAGGGGGTTCTGTTGGGATGACATGACCTCCACAGCCCTCTGGCACCAGGACTCTCAGGGTCAGCTCAACCTGTGGACGCCCACACATACACACACCAGTCAAGTTGCAGCTGGGGCCCCTCCAGCCTGGGATGAGTCTTGGAAAATCTGTCACCATCCTGGAGAAGCTGCTTCAGGTCTGCAAAAAGGCAAGGGGGTTGGAGTCAGACCTCAGCCTGCAGCCCCTAGGGGAGAGCTGGGCTGTTCTCCACCTGGGCCAGCAGAGCAGTGCTCTGCCCTCACCTCCTCCCTGAGAGCTGGGCCTTGTGTTTCCAGCACAAAGAAGGCCGGGAGCCCAACTGGGGATGGGGACGGCAGGGTGGGGGGGTCTTTGACATCAGAGCCGGCCCAGGTGCAGCAGGGAGGAGAGGTAACCCCAGCTCTGCCAGCGCAGCTCCTTGGCCTCCGCGGGGCCGTCCTCCCTCAGCAGCAAGGTCACTGTTATCTGCTTTGTGGGCGGCTTGCAGGGCCTGGACACTCTCCAAATATGTGGAGGGAGTTTACCCTAACCCAAGACCAAAACGCCTCCCACTCCTGACATTTTCCAAGTGCTGAAAACTCCAGACAAGGACAAGAAAGAAAGGCCCTTGGAAGCACTTCTATAGCCACAAGCTGTCGAAGTTACCTCTGTGTGTGTGTGTGTGTGTGTGTGTGTGTGTACGCGCGCGTGTGGGCGCATGTGTGTGTCAGGTGTGTGTGTCAGAGCATGTCATTATATATGCATGTATGTGCATGTGTCCATGTGTGTCCCTGTGTATGCATATGTCACTGTATGTCTGTATGCTAATGTGTGTGCCTGTGTGTGTCCATGTGTGTGCATGTGTGTTGAGAAACATGTAGAGATCCTGAGACTCAATTCATAGAGGCGTTTTGTTCAGAACTTCTCTCCAAGGCCAGGAAGACAGGCTAAATGTCTCCAAATCTCAACCTCCAACTGCTTGTCGGATGTGGCTGCCTGAATCCCAACAGCGCCTTTGATATCTTTAAACGTGAGCCATCTCCATCCCCACAGGAGCCACCCCGCTCTTCCCTGTTTCTGTCAAAGCCACTGTCACTCTTCCGCTTTGAGAGCCTAATCCTCCAAGCCACGTGGGAAGAGTGGAACCTTCACATCACAGTCCTGGATCCCAGCTGCCCCAAAACCAGCTGTAAGTTTGCCTCTCTGAGCTTTAGTTTCCTTCGCTGGCGAATCTGAAAACGTTCTGGGTCTGCCTGAGGTACAGCACAGACAGGACGGTTGTGCAAGGCTGACCAAACCCCTGGGAACGTTCTCTCCACGTTTTTATGGTTTCCTTAGTATAAATCCACTTTCCCAATGTAGAATTTAAAACAAAACAAGACAAAACAAAAAAAAAGCAAAACACACAAAAAAGCTGTATCCTGGCCTCTGAGGCTGCAGGGCACACAGGCACGGGACTTGGATTGTAGCGGAGGCCACGTGGGGCCAGGGTCTCGCAACCTGGCTCCTGACCAGGCCAGTTCCATAAGGCTCAGAAAGTCGTTCCTGCAAGATCACCCCAGAGCCTGTGTCCCCACCGTTCGGTGAGCCTGGAGCTCACTCACGTCTCTCATAAAGTCATCCCTGTCTTAACTATCAGCTAATGCTGCTTCTGCGGCCTGCAACTAACAGCTGGCCAAGCCCTGAGAATTCACTCTCACGGCAGGCATTTGAGAATAAGAACAATTCAGATTGTGAAGGTTAAATGAGATTATGTGCACAGAACATCCAGCGTGCTATTGGCTGTTCCCCACAAACAGGCTCTGGCATCGCCCCTCAAAGGAGAACTAGGCTCCCTGGGAAGCACCTGCCCTTTCCTCCATTGCAGCAAAGCCTGGGCTGTGTGTGTCAGGCTCTCCAACCACTGGGGGCAAGGCCTGGACCTGCCCCATCTCTCGTGCTCTCTGAGCTCGGTGCTGGGGAAGACAGCGGAGATGTGGTGAGTTCAGGAGACCGAACTTTGTGTGCCAGGCCCTGGAAAGCAGCCCCAGGGCCTTACTGCCCAACTTTGAGATTCCCCTCTGTGGCCAACGAAGTCCCACCCCGGGTCAGAGGCTAGACAGTCTGGGGACTGTAAAAAAAGAAAAGACAAGATTCAGCATCCAGCACTGAAGAGGCTGGTCTGACTGGGGAGACATCTCAATTGTGTGGGAAAGAACAAAGTGGGCTGGGCTCACCATCACTGAGGGTGTGAGGGTATGAGATGGTTTTTGCTGGACTAGACAGAGAGGACCTCCCAAAGGAAGTGAGGCAGGGTCTCAGCCTTGAAAGGTATACAGGACTGGGCGGGACAAAGAAGTCTGGGAAGGGGGTTCCAAGAGGAGGAACAGCAGAAGTGCAGAGGCAGGAGAATGATCCGTGCTCAGGCTAATCTGCCAGGATGGAGGTTTATGGGGAAGGAGAGGGCGATCTCTCTCCAGAAAGTTCCAGCTGCAGGCTTGGACCAGTTCCTGAGACCACCGAGGCTTGGATTGAGGAGCCTGGGTTTCAGTCCAGGATGAACATGTGGCTGGGTTTGAACAGAGGTGATACGGACCTCACCTGTTTGACTCCAATATTTTGACTCTGTCATTTTTATCTCATCCCCCCTCCTCCTGCCTCCTGGGGTCCAAATGCCCTGTACCCATTTATGGAAGGTTATCCCACTGTGTTGTTCCTTTCCTCCTCCCGCTCCACTGAAACTGCACTGGCGAGGGACACCGTGTATGCGCTGTTTCCCAGAGCACGGCACTGTTTCCAGGCTTTCTCTCTCTGGACCTGGAGTGTGGAACGCTATACATTTCTCTTCTGTTCTTCAATCCCTCCTGTGGCATTGTCCACATGCTCCTCATTTCTCCTCCCCCTTCTCTGACCATTCGGCCACCTCGGCCCACAGCAATTTTCTGTCTATGACCTGGGTGGTATCATCCATTCTCACATGCCAGCTGCTGTGGATCTGCTAACACCACCACTCCCACCACCCAGGCCTGTCCTCAGGGCTCAGATGAGCATGCCAGAGCGCCTGCTTAGCACCGCCGCCTGGGTCAGACCACCTCCTAACGAGTGGAACACGATCCAGGCACTCCAGGCACCTTAACTCCAACACTTCCCAGAACAAAGTCATCTTTCCTGATCCTCCAGCACCGTGGTTCTTCCTTAGACACTTTCCCCTCCCTGTGTTAATGGGCAGAGGCAACCAGGCCAGAAACCTGGCATGGCCTTTTCTCCCTCCCTCATCTCCACCCCTACCAATCGCAGATGCCCTCAGATCTACCCCGTCCATCTGTGCCCCTCCTCTCCCACTGCCCCCACCTAGGCCAAGGCCTCAGCTCCCCTCCCCAGTCCCGCACTAGCTCCCACCTGGGCCAAGGCCTTGGCACCCCTCCCCCCGCAGCCCCACCTGGGCCAAGGCCTTGCACTAGCACTAGCTCCACCGGGCCCTGCCTAGCTCCCACCTCCTACCTCCCTTCACCCCACCTGCCCCGGGGCACTCCATTCGTGTGAGCTCCTGACATACAGACCTGACTGTGCCATGCCCCTTCTTGACACCTCTCAGTGAGCCCCCATCACTCACAAAGTAAAGTCCCAGTTCCTCAGTGGAACATATCTGCTCCTCCATGGCATAGCCCCATCCTGAGTCACACTCCGGGGAAATCCATAGCTGCTTGTAGAGCCCTGAGACCCATGATGCTCCCTGCCCTGATGCCTGCAGCTGGGCTGTTCCCTCCACCTGGAATGCCCTTCCCTCCCTCCACTATGGCTGCATAAGTCTCATCTGCCCCTCAAGACAATCTCAGGCAGCATCTCCTCTGGGAAGGTTTCTGGCCCCAGACTGGAGTAGGCATCCATCCTATGGGGGTCGTCAGTGCAACTCATATAAAGACCCATACACTGCACTGCGATGCTGTTACCTGATGACAGCCACACCTTCCCCACTAGCCTGTGGGCTGAAGGACTGGGACTCGGAACTCATTCCTATACAACATTGCATCCCTGTCCCCTAGCTCCATGCCTGGCACATTGCAGGAGCTCAGTACAGTCTGTCCAACAGAACTAAACAAGCTACAGGATGCTTTGGAAGGGATTGGCCCAGGAACAGGGAGGACAGAGTGGAGCCTGGTACAGAAGCCAAGGCATAGGTGATGAACTTCAGTCGTGAGTACTTTCCTTTTTTCTTCTGAAATCAGGAAGAATCCCTGCTGTAGGTGACTCAGCAGGTTGGGGACGGAGAAATTTCCCTCTGCTCCCTGGGGTGCTCCTCACCAGGTCCTCTTGCCCTTCAAGGAGGTGTTGAGTCATAGGTCAGAACAGCCTGGTCCCATGGGGAAGGGTGGGGGCATCTGGAGCCTTGGGCTGCAGGACCTCCCAGCTATGGAAGAAACTGGGGACACAGCGGCAAGCCAGGAGACACTGTCAGGGAAGTGACCAGAAAAATCCAGCAGGGGAGACGGCACATAGAGCTCCACCGATTAAAAGAGACACAAGGGAAGTGACAGCCAGGTACAATGCACAATCACAGATTGGGTTCCGGTGGAGACGTCAGGAGAAACTGAACACAAAATAGAGGTTAGAGAATATTAATACATTATTATTAGTTTTTTGATATTATACTGTTATTTTGACTGTATATTAGGTCGTTCTTGTATTGTGATAAAGAAATACTTGGTCTGGCGCTGTGGCTCATGCCTGTAATCCCAGCACTTTGGGAGGCGGTTGCAGGTGGATTACCTGAGGTCAGGAGTTCGAGACCAGCCTGACCAATGTGGTGAAACCCCGTCTCTACTAAAAATACAAAAATATTAACCAGGTGTGATGGTGGGCACCTGTAATCCCAGCTACGCAGGAGGCTGAGGCAGAAGAATCGCTTGAACCTGGGAGGCGGAGGTTGTGGTGAGCCGATATTGTGCCACTGCACTCCAGCCTGGGTGACAGAGCAAGACTCTGTCTCAAAAACAAACAAAAAACAGTAAACACCTGAGACTGGGTAAGTTATAAAGGAAAGAGATCAAATTGGCTCACAGTTCTGCAGGCTTTACAGGAAGCATGATGCCGGCATCTGCTCAGCTTCTAGGGAGGCCTCAGGAAGCTTCTGATCATGGCGGAAAGTGAAGGGGGAGCAGGCACATCACATGGTAAAAGCAGGAGGAAAGGAGAGAGAGAGATATATATAGAGAGAAAGGTTAAATAAACTTTTAAATAACCAGATCTCACAAGAATTCACTATTACGAAGACAGCACCAAACCATGAGAGATTTAAACACCTCCCACCAGGTTCCACCTCCAGCCTTGGGGATTACAAATCAACAAGAGATTTGGGCGGGGACACATACCCAAACTATATCAGACTATGTAAGAAAATGGTGTATGTTTTAGAGATACATTTGGAAATATTTAGGGGGGATATACCGGCAATTCACTTTAAAATACTTCAGCTTAAAATATATAGTTAATTTATAGGGGAAGATGCAATTGTGAGAAACTGCAAGCTAGAAATACTATGAGTTTAAGCAATTATGTTATGAAAGTAATTACAACTACCTGAGTTCATGCTGCTAATAGCTTCATGTCATGTTATCTATGTTATGTGTAACAGGTCAAATTGTTCATAACATTGTCATACAAAGAGCTGTAGAGGTGTGAGCAAAATCAGTGTATTCAGTCAAAATGGTGTTCATGACAAGGGGAGCCCCTTGGATGTCTGAGGCCATGCATGTGCAATTATTGGGGAGTCTGAGAGTTATCCGAGGGGGGAGGGGGTTCAAATGCCTGAGGAGTGACTGTAGGATGATATGCAAACAGTACTCAGCAATGACCCAGACCACGTACTTGCAAAGCTCACGTCCATGAAGACCAACTCAAAGACCAGAACCAGGCTCCAGTCAATGCAAGAACTTTAGAAGCCAGAACCAAGGGAAAGCTAGCAAGATGAGCCCAGAGGGAGGACTCTGCAAAGATGAGGAGCCCAGAGGGTGTTGTCTAGGACAGGCTCCACACAAAACCATGCTGCAGGCATGCCGTGGTCCTCCTTCCTTATGGCCTGCGTGACACCCATCCAGTTAGTATCACAGTTATAAAAGCCGACTCTGCAGTTTACGGGTGGTTATGCTGCAGCAAAGCAGTGAGCGTGTGTGTATGTGAGGGTGTGTGTTTGTCACAGGGTCTGGCCCACAGCACACTGCAGGGAGACTTTATAGAGAAAGGAAGGCTCATATGTGAAAACTGAGAGCTGACAACCTAAAGATGGGATAGGAAACTTAATTTACTTAAAGCAGACCAATGTGGACATATAGTTTCAGGGTAGATAGCGTTCTACATCTCAATGGTCATGCAGGCATCACTGTGTTACTCTTTGTCATCAATAATAGGTTATAATAGGCCGGGCACCTACAGGCGTGGCTCATGCCTGTAATCCAAACACTTTGGGACGCTGAGGCAGGTGGATTATTTGAGATCAGGTGCTCAAGACCAACATGGCCAACATGATGAGACCCCCGTCTCTACTAAAAATACAAAAATTAGCCAGGTATGGCAGCATGCACCTGTGATCCCAGCTACTTGGGAGGCTGAGGTAGGAGAATTGCTTGAACCCAGGAGGCAGAGGTTGCAGTGAGCTGAGATCGTGCTACTCCACTCCAGCCTGGGCATCAGAGTGAGATTCCATCTCAAAAAAATATATATATATACACACATTATAATAGCCTTGATTTAGGGAAACAGGGAACTATGTCCCATTTTTTGAGTCATCAAACATTATTAACATTTTTTAAAGTTTTGTTTCCAGTGTCATTTATGAGACAATGCTACAAACATCTCATGTACAAATGCCACATAACTGAAAGTGACTGCATTAAGTGGCCTGGACAAATTTGTTCCCAACACACAAGTGATGGAAACTAATACTCACAGTGGAAGGGCTCTTAGAGACCAATTTATTCAAACATTCTCCTATTATAGGAAGAAAACATGAGGACTGGAGATGGAAACAGACTTGCCATGTACACAAGTTAAATGTAAGATTAAACCAAGGCTATTCCCCAGTCACTTCTCCTCTAGCTCAAATCACATCCAGGGGCTCAACTTCTCACAAAACTATGTGAATTTATACAATCAAAATGGATTCCCCAAGATACTTGTCCTGGATACACCTTCATGGGACAAACAAGCCTCATATGCTTATTTCCTCATCTGTAATGTGAGGATGATGACCCTGACTTCACAGGACTGTCGCAAAGGTAAAAGAAAGGATTCTATGTATTCTCACATATACTGTGATCAGTGAATGAAGGGCTGTCATCATCACCATCGTTACTATCACTCATTATTAGACCAACTCCATAGAGCGGAAGAGTGCAAGGTCACAAGGCAACGGCACCATTCACTTATTTAATAACAGAGCACTCCCATACACAAGTCCCCTGAGGGTGGCAGTATGCAAATCAGAGAACCTGCCCATCTGTTCTTCAGGGACTCCAACATACAGTCTCACAGCTCACTAATGTTCCATTTGGGCTTTGATTTTCCAGTCTTTTCCTCTGTGTTTCATTTTGTCTTCCTTCCTTCCTTCCTTCCTTCCTTCCTTCCTCTTTCTCTCTCTCTTTCTCTCTCTCTCTCTCTCTGTCTCTCCCTATTTCTCTCTTTCTCTCTCTCTCTCTCCCTATTTCTCTCTTTCTTTCTTTCTTTCATAGGGTCTTACTCTATCGCCCAGGCCGGACAATCATGGTTGACTCCAGCCTCAACCTCCTGGGCTCAAGTGATCCTCCCACCTCAAGCCTCCCAGGTAGCTGGGACTACCGGCACATGCCACCACACATGGTTAATTTTTTAACTTTTTGTAGAGATAAGGTTTCACCATGTTGCCCAGGCTGGTCTTGAACTCCTGGGCTCAAGCAATCCACCTGCCTCAGCTGCCCAAAGTGCTGGAATGACAGGCATCAGCCACCCCCACCTAGACTCTCATTTTCTTGTTTCTTTTTTCTTTTTTTCTTGAGATGGAGCCTTACTCTGTTGCCCAGGCTGGAGTGCAGTAGTGCGATCTCAGCTCACTGCAACCTCTGCCTCAGGTTCAAGCGATTCTCTAGCCTCAGCCTCCCGAGTAGCTGGGATTACAAGCACGTGCCACCATGTCCAGCTATTTTTTTGTATTTTTAGTAGAGACGGTGTTTCTCCATGTTGGTCAGGCTGGTCTCAAACTCCTGAGCTCAGGTGATCCGCCCACCTCAGCCTTCCAAAGCGCTAGGATTACAGACATGAGCCATCCTGCCTGGCCTGTCGGACTCTCATTTTGAATAGTTGCTATTGCTATTAGGTTGGTGTGAAAGTAATTGTAGTTTTTGCAAATTACTTTTGCACCATCCTGCTATTTCTTCAAGTTACGTTTTCTTCTACAGTGTCAAAACTGTTAATCCCATCCTGTCTAGTTGTGACCTCAGACATTGAGATAACAACTAGGTTTGTTTTTCCATCTCTAGAGGTTATATTTGGGTCCGTTTCTATCTTCCATATCTGTATTTTAAATGTTCATGTTTTTCTCGACCTTCTTGAACACATTAAAAATACTTTAATAACAGTGTTAGTGTCTTTGTTTACTAATTATATCATTGGCATCACTTCTAGCTCTATTTCTATTGATTGCTAGTTCTCTTCATGAAGGGTTGTATTCTTTGTGTTCTTGGTAATTTCTACTTGGCTGACAGACATTGTGAATTTTACCTGCTTGAGTGATGGATATTTTTACGTGTTCTTCAAATGTTCTTGAGTTTTTATTCTGTGATCTTGTTCAGTCACTTGGAAACAGTTTATTCCTTTCAAGACTTCGATGAAATCTATTAGGACCAGAACAACCTTAAGTCAAGGGATAATCGGACTAATTGCCATGACTGAGGCAGCAGCTTTCTGAGTGCTCCGCCTGATGCCCCATGTCTTACAAGCTCGCTCCACTCCGGCTGGCAGGACCGGGAGCTGTTCCTGACACATGTGAGCTCTGGGAACTGGTATGCCCGTTCCTTCAAGGGGCTCTTTCCCCAGGCTCTGATAGTTCCTTCTGTGAATGCCACGGTCTGGTCCAGTCCATTCTCTGCTGAATATTCAGTGGGGACCCTCTGTGGGTCTCCAGAGATCTCTCTCTGTGCAGCTCCTGGGACCTGCAGCTGCCTGTCCCCCCCAGATTTCCGGGTCTGCCTCTGTTTGTGGAGACCACCAGGCTCCACCTGACTCTCCCGTCCCAGTGCTGCAGCCTAGAAACTCCCCTGGCAGTGAGCAAGGGCAATGGGGGTCTCAACTCATTCCTTTGCTTCCCTCGAGAGTCCCTGTCCCCTGCTGACTGCTATCTCTTGTCTAAAAACCATTGCTTCATATACTGGTTTTGAATGTTTAAGGTGAGAGTGAACATGGCCTTTCACTCCATCTTAGCTGGAGCTGGAAGTCAGTCCTGCTTAGACTTTTAGAGCAGAGAGCTCTTTTTCTTCCCTGGGCCTGGACCTCAGAGGACGCCAGGGATCCGAATGGCTGTTGCCATTTTACCTCTTCAAGAAGCCTGAGTCTAAAGCCAACACAGCAAAAGCAGACCCAAGCGGTGGGGAGAGATCAGCTGCTGGTGACGTCCTTGCAGCCCTGAATCAAGCTCGTTCACTAGATTCTTAACTACAAGAGACATTGAGGGGAAATAATCCCTTTGCTGAGGCCAGTTGGAGTCAGGGTTTTCTAACATTTTTGCAAGCGAACAAGTCTCAAGTGATTCGCTCTGCTATTTAAAAATGCATATGAATGACAGCATGTGTGTACCGAGCTGGGGCAGAGGTTAGAGAAATTTTAAAAATGTATATGAATATCAGCATATGTGTGTACCGAGCTGGGGCAAAGGTTAGAGAAAGCAATCTATGTAAAAGAGCTGCCAGGTCCATACGCAGTGGGTTCTCAATAAAGGCTGTCTCCCTGTCCCGTCCTCAAATATCTGCTTCTTGATCTGGGCTTCAAAGCTGATCCCATTCTCTCTCCCCTCACCTCTCAAACTCCTCCTTCTTTTCGGTTAAGTAGCAAGTCTGGTCCTTGCTTTTCTGGGCAGAACCCAGAGCTTTACAGTTAATATCCTGCCGCCTCTGATTGCAGCTTTAAGAGGTGTAACATTTGATAAGCCCCATTTAGCTTGGCTGAGCTGCATTGTTTAAATTATTCGAAGACAGATTGCTCCCTCCCCCCACCCCGAGGATTTCTGCTCTACTGAGCCTGCCCACAGCAAGTTACCAGGAAATACGGCAGGGAAGTCAGCAGGGCAGTTTCTCACCGTGAGGCTGAAAATCAGTTCCAGCCGCTGTTCTGCAGCCATCACACCCCATTATTCCCTGCTAATTGCAAGCCTGGTATGCAGGTTAACTCTTTGAGAACAATGCCAGCTTTGATTGCTAAGGAGGCTTAGTCGCCGCCGCACCGTCCCCCGCCCGCCCCCGCCCCCGCCCCCTTCTCCCACCGTCCTCAGCTGACTCTGCCTGTCTGGGATTCCAAGCATCTCACACTGGGAAAGATGAGTCCGGGTTGGGAAGGAATCTGAAGTGAAGCCCGTTCCCCAGGCATTCCGATTGGGGGAGGGAAGGAGGGCAGTGAGGGGACAGCTGGGTGGGTAACAGCCCCCTAAGACGTGAGCAGCCTCCATTCTAAATGATGTCGAAGACCCCGGCAACCCAGACACAGCTGCTCTGCAAGCCCATCTGCCCAGGTCAGGGCTCAACCTCAGGACTCTCCCACTCCCCCTGGTCCAAACGAGGATGCGAGGATGCGGAGCCTCCAGCCAGTGCTCCTGGGCACTGTCTCACTCACTCACCCCAGCATTGCTTAAAACACACTGGGTAAATGTGGATGGCTGTCAGACACTTTTAATGAGGAAATATTATTTCAGAGACTGTGTTTTTTTAATCTACAGAATCTACTGGCCTAGATTTGCCAGACATTCATTTAGAAACAATAAAAATCACCGCAAGAGCGACTACATGGCCTGCAGAGCCTAAAACATTTCGTATCTGGTCTTTCACAGAAAAATGTTGCTAACCCCCAATCCTCCCAGCCGCCAGAATTTGGATTAAAAGAGACTAAAGTGATGTGACAATGAAATGCAATGTGTGAGCCTGTCTCAAATTGGATCCTAGACCAGAGAAAGGACATTTGAGGGGAAACTGGCAAAATTTGAAAGGGACCCGCAATTTAGACAATAAAGTGCCTTCAGGTCGGTTTGTTGGTTTCACTCATTTTACTGTGGTTCTGTGAGCTGTTAACCTTTGGGAAATCTGGGTATGTGGTGATTCTTTGTACTATTTTTGTAACTTTTTTGCCAGTTTGAAATTATTTCAGAAAAGAAATCTTTAAAAAATGATCATAAGGAGAGGAGACTCTTACTCCCCAGAATTCTTGGAGCCTGGGAAAGGTGGGGTTGGTGGGGAGGGGTCTGGGAAAGAAGCTCTTAAGAGTAAATGCAGTTACTCCCAGAGAGCTGGAGTGTCGGGGGCATGGAGTCGGGGGAAACCCAGGGCTCCAGGGAACATGGGCTTTTGGAAAGGACGTGGAGTGAGGAGGGAGGCGAGGCAGGGTGGTAGAAGGATGTACCTGAAGTGATCCTTAAAGCTGCGGTGAATTCACCAACCGGATGACATACAAGAGTGGTGAGATTTCTGCTTGAAGAGGCGAAGGGTCCAACGTCGTGCCAACTGGCAGGAGGGTGACTGAAGCTGACAGATCTGGATGTAGGGGCCAAGGCAAGGGCCATAAGGAAGAGAGACTGGCCCTTCACAGGAGTCCCAGGAGGCCCGGGGCTTCCCCAGGCTGTGCCACACGATCAGAGTGAGGTGCACCTCAATTGCTCCAAGTGCAGGGCTAGCCTCTCACGCACTACAGAACACACAACGGGCATTACTTCTCGCAAGGGAGCTTACCCCCTCTGCTCCCTTGAGAACACACAGCCCAGGCTGATATGGGGCCTAAGCCGGGCCCCAGCAGTCACTCCATCAGAACTCAGTGCACTCCCTGAGCTGTTTGCTTTCTCCAGCTGTAGAACCTGCTAATCAAACTCTGGAAGAGGCACATTTGCTGGGCTGTAAGCAGCATGATCGACCTGTGGACTACCTATGAATAGTAGCTAATCACAAAACAGGGAAGTCTTGCACACTGCAAAAGTATCTTTAAGCAGGGATGGATGTAAAGAGGCCAGAAGTTCCCTATCAGGTAGGTAGGAAAATGGTCAGGTTAGGCAGCGTGGCCTTAAGAATCAGCCTTACAGACACCTTCCCACCCCACCTGCCCACTAGGGCAGCGCTCACTGACCAGGCTGCACTGCTGCTGTGAAATCCAGGGCAGCTTCTCTAGGAAAGCCTCCCTTCCCACCATGCACCGGCTGCTCCTAGCCACAACTGAGTACACGGGTAGGCTCCTCCGGTGGCCAGCGTGAGCACGATGATTCCCTGACTGCTTTGCCAGACTTGCCTTTGATGGCATCTTGGTCGAGCAATTTCCACCCAACTTTCTCTCCCTCTCTCCTTCACCCAATTTGAACTTGCTTTGAAGACTGACAGTTCCAGATTCTCTTGCTCCTTCCTCATTTTCTCTCACACATGCATTTCCCCTAATAAAATCTTTGCGTGTTTAATTCCATCTGAGCATCTGTTTCTGGGAGGATCAAGATTGACCCAGGTGGTTTTGGAAGAGGCTGGTCTGCTTCATGTGCGCTGTTCCCAAGATGCTTCCCTCCTCAAAGGTCACCCTCGAGAGGCAGCAAGGCTTTGGGAGGAAGATATTTTCATAGTGCTTTTTAAATAAATTCCAGCAATACAACCTTTACTATGATTATAAGAAGAGGTGGTAAAGTATATACCCTGGGGGAAAAAACCCTTCAAACTGTTGATTTCTGGTTAGATACCTTCCTACCAGTTGCAGTGATATCACTTTTGTACTACTTAGTGCCAATGTCTTTAAATGTTTTGTTGAACAATTACTAAAGGCAATTTATAAGGAAAAGCATGATCCTCCACCTCCACCCCCAAAAAAGTGAGAAACTATTTCAGATGAATAAGCCTCAGAATTAGGGATCAAGTCAGAAAGCACAGTAGAAGATCATTAGATTGATTGAACCTCTATTTCAACAAGAGTCACATAATGCATATTTACAATATGCAATTGTCAAAGCCATACAGTTTTTCACTGGCTTTACTTAATTTCTGCAAATGCTTTCTCCAGCGTAAAAATATATGTATAGGTATGCCTATTTACAAACTAGGAAGCTGCATCAGAAACAGCACGATTTAGAGGGAAATGGGGAAAGACAAAATAAAGGGAAGAGCCAGGAAGGAAACACAGAAGGGAAGAATGAGGGAAGAGTGTCCACTCTGTCTGTGAGATGGCAAAGTCAAATGACACGCATTTGGGAAAAAGAAGGATCATTGGCTCTGTGGCTAGAGATCCTCTTCAGAGGACGAAGCAGGGAGATGCATGGGTTTGCCAATCCTGCTATTAACGAAAGTCCCAGCCTGAAGTGCCCAAGATGTGCCCCACATCATCCTGATGGGTAAAAACGTGGAAGGGGAATCTTACTTCTCAGAGGAGGAGAGGGAAACATTTGGAAAACATTCCTATCCCCACACATGCCAAGGATGTTAGGGACATTGATTGTGTGGGAGCCCCAGGGGGAGGGAACCCAGATCAGTGAGAGCAGGGGTCCTGTGGAGGGCAGGGAAGACAGGCTCGGCACTGGCCTTAGCCCCTCCCTACACTGAGAAAGCCAAAGGCTCCCTTAAAACAGTCAAGGAGGTAAAGAGCCCTGGAGGTTAGCACTGAGCAAAGCCTGGGCCCTTTTGGTACCCAGTCTACTTACTGAGGGTTAGGAAATGGGGCTTGGAGAGGCTGAAAGCTGCTAAGTGAAGAGCTGGGGTTAGACCTGCCTGAGGGCACCATGTTGGTGCCCTGACTCCATCCTGTGACTCTAATCAAGAAGGCATTCCTGAATTCGCCTGATGACTCTCTCAGCACTCACTTCCTTGGCTGGATTTTGGACTCAAAGCTGCCCAAGTGATGACATCAGATTTGCCTTTGCTTAAGGCAGCTCTTTTAAATTGTTTTCAGTACAACTCACAGTAGCAAATATATCTTTACCTGCGGTCCAATACACACACGTGTGTATTAAGTACCTGAAACAAAGTGTCGCAAGACAATACTCATCCTGAAGATTTGCTATGCATCTAGTATTTTCTTTTCCTGTGTCTTCTTGTCCTTTCCCTATCATTCTTAAAAAGAAAAATGTGCTTGTAATTGGACAAGCACTAGCTGAAAGATCACAACTCTGGTGACCCAGGGACACTTGCTGGCCTCCACAGATTCCCCTAAAGAGGTAGCAGATCATGAGTGAGGCTATACGGAATTATGAGGACCCTGTAGACCAAGGGTCAGTCCACTCCACCAAAACACTTGTATTCTAGGTCCAAGGGACATGCCTGAACTCAGATACTCTTACAGCTTTTGACTACAGCAACAATAATTTACACTTTACTTGCATATATTACCCAGTAGAAAATGCTCAGAATGACCAGGCACAGTGGCTCATGCCAGTAATCTCAGCACTTTGGGAGGCCGAGGTAGGGAGAATCATTTGAGGCCAGAAATTCGAGACCAGCCTGGCCAACATGGTGAAACTCCTGTCTCCACTAAAAATACAAAAATTAGGCCAAGTGTAGTGGCTCACACCTGTAATCCCAACACTTTGGGAGGCGGAGGCGGGTGAGTCACCTGAGGTCAGGAGTTCGACACCAGCCTGGCCAACATGATGAAATCCTGTCTCTACTGAAAATACCAAAAAAGAAAAAAAAGCTGGGCAAGGTGGTGGACACCTACAAACTCAGCCACTTGGGAGGCTGAGGAGACTCTGTCTCAAAAAAAAAAAAAAGAAAGGAAAAGAGAAAATGCTCAGCCTAGCAAAATAAGTGATGTTATTTTCTTGTTTAACAAAGGGAAAGTTTCTTATGGTCATCTTACCACAATCGTTGCCCCTCCAATAGGGAATTCAGCCAAAGTCCGCTCCGCAAAGCATGAGCAAATGTTCAGGGTCTGGAGACAACAGATTGCTCCAGGAAAAATACGAAGGAGCCACCGTGCTTCCGTCTCTGCCTGGGAACTCTTTGAAGCTGCTGAGGTCAGAAGAGATTTGCAAAGCCCTCAAAGAGCCTTCACCGAAAGACATCGTGTGCTGGGGGTTAATGTTTTTCTTCATTCGTTGTGTTTGAAGCTTCTTGAAATTATCTTATACGGAATGGCACCCACCCCAGCCTCCACTCATCAGCACAACTGCATTGGGGGATGGCCCCCTGGCTTCATCCATCAAACAAGCCACTGTCTGCAGACGTTCCGGGATTTGTTGTATTTGGGATTAAATGGGGGAGGAGGGAAAATTAACAGGTTTCTATAAATAATCACTTCTCTGGTTCTTGTTAAAGCTCTGGGGGTCACAGGAAATCTCTGGTTTCAAACAACTGTATGTGGCGTGATCCTGTTTACTTGAAATGTCTAGCAGCTAAGACCTAGCTTTGCCACATTAATACTAAATAAATAATATCCACAGAAGCTATTTTTTGGTCCTCTTTGCCAAAAATCTTGAGAAAGGGGTCCAGCACAGAAGCCTTACATGCATGTTTCATATAGAAGCCACAGGGTCAATGCAAACTAGGCTTCCTTATTTTTTTTAAAGCTGTTTCATGACAGATAAAACTCAGCTGGTAAGCCAATCCATACCAAATGACCCATCAGGGCCACCGTACTTGTTACCACCCAAGAGGTAGTTCCATGAACCTCACATTTATTCTCTTTCTATCTAAACTCCCTCTCTGAAAAGGATCTAATGGACATACTTACCTGAGGTGTAAATGGTTGGTAAGTGGGGGTTGCCAGATTTCTCACATAAAACACAAACTGCTCAGTTGAATTTATATATTAGACAAATGATGAATAATTTTAAGTATAGTATGTCCTGTGCAATATTTCAAACATACATATGCTAATTTATTATTTGTCATTTATTTGAAATTCAAATTTCATTGGGCATCTTGTATTTTATCTGGCAGCCCTCCTGGTAAGGCCCAATGTGCCACCCTTTAAAGGAACTTGATGTCTAACAGGAGACATAATAACCAATGTTGTGATTAGGAAGGAGGGCTTGTGGGCCCGGGAGAGTTCCCCGGAGGAGAGGAGCTTCCTCGTCTAAGAATTTGCTTCGTGTCAGAAGGGGCAGCTTATCCGGCCACCCGGTCCCTAAACAAGTTCTGTGCCGTGGCCTGTGAGGATGGTGGCATTGCTGGGTGCCCACTGCTTTACAGTCATGATGAGGGGATATTATCACCCACTTTTACAAAAGGGGAAACTGAGTGCAGGGAGGTTAGAAATGTGTCCAGTTCACCCCCATGGGAAGCGGTCACCTGAGCAGTTCCGGACCAATGTGGGAGGGAGGGAGCTCTTCCGTAAGCTGCTGCCCTGGGTGCAGAGAGAGACAGATGAACGGCAAGGATGCAGAGGGATGCTTGGTGTCCCCCACACTTCGTGGATTGTCCCAGCGAAAGGAGGTTTGTGCAAAGTGTTTTATGATTCTTACAGCTTCCGGGAAGCTCCAGGGACAAGGTGATTTTGGAGAAAATCAGTTAAAGATTTTTAAAGAGGTGATTTAATTGGAGGGAGGCAGAAGAGGTGCCAACTTGATTTCTGAAATTGTAATCCCAACTGCTCTCAGAGCCCCTGCATGGTACGGAAAATGTATCTTCTTCCACTGGCTTTGCACACAATTTAACAGGAAATTCAAGTCAAAATCTCAGGGGAAAAAAAAGCTTCCTAGCCTTATTACTAGAAAAAGACCCCTCCCTCCCACCATTTCTAATAGAACCCACTTCAGGACAAGGCCTCCAAAATTACTGTTTAGCTCTTATTCGTGCTCTAATAAAATCAATATCTGTGTCCTACTAAACTTGGATGTACCGACAGTGAATTTCAAGAGATTCTGAACTCTCTGCAGGCCTACATCGGTGGTTCTCAACCAGGGGATTTTGTCCCCAGGGAACATTTGACAATCTCGAGATGTTTTGGGTTGTTACAACTTAGGGGTGGGGGCAGGAGTGCTACCTACGTCTAATGGACAGAGGCCAGAGACGCTGCTAAACGGCCTATCCTGCACAGCAGCAAAGAATCCCTTCTTTGCTTCTCCCCAACAAAGACTCCTCTGGTCTAAGCTATTCGTTTATTGCCTTCATTTGAGAAGCATCTATTGAGCACCAACTATACCCCCAGTTGCTGGGCTAGATGCTTGGGATGTGAGGATAAATAAAGCTTGGCCCCTGGTGTCATCGGCTCACACTCTGGCAGGGAGGAAGACACACAGATGAAGTTTTGCCAAAATGCATGCTCGTGGCATAGGCCAGTGCACAGCACTGGAAGGAAAGAGGGAAGAGCTTCCAGGAGAGAAACACGGAAAGAGGCCTTTGAAGGATGAATGGGAGTTTGATGAGCAGGAAAGGGAGGAAGGTCTCAGGCCGTGGAGACCAGAGGTCCAGAGGCGTGAGAGTAACATGGCATGTTCTGGAAAGTATGCGGGCACTGTTCAGATGTCCATGCAGCCTGTGGTGGAGGAGAGACGTGGCTGGCCATGGAGGGCTGGCCAACCAGCCCAGCGATCTGGACTCTCCTGGAGTCTAATGCATCAGGATCTGAACACCGCTCATGTGCAAAGCTGACAAACATGTCTGTGGTGGAGGGTGGTGCGGAGCAGGCTATGGCAATGACACAGAAGGAGGCCGGGGAGGCTGAGAGTTACAGTGGAGGAAAAGCTGGGAGACTTTAGGACTTGGTGACTGGTGTTACTTGGGGGAAGGGAGAAGGAAGAGATGACGGATTTAGACATTGCAGGAAGGAGGGTGAGTGCTGCTGTGACTGCTGTGCTCTAGGGCTGGAGCGGGGTTGAGGTGGGGAAGTATATCTGTCAGTTAGGGCTGCCTAAAGGGCCATAGACGGAAGAGCTTTAACGACAAAAAGTGTTCCTCACAGCCTGGAGGCTGGAAGTCCAAAGTCAAGGTTGGCAGGATCAGTTTCTTCTAAGGCCTCTCACTGTGACTTGTAGATACTGTCACCTCCTCCCTGCGTTTTCACTGGGTCTTCCCTCTGTGCATGAATATGTCCCTCATCTCCTCTTCTTATAAGGATGCCTGTCATATTGGATTAGGACCCACCCTAATGATCTCGTTTAACTTTAATTACCTCTTTAAAGACCCTCCAAATACAGTCACATTCTGAGCTACAGGGGGTTAGAACTTCAACACACGAATTTTGGGCAGACACAGTTCAGCCCCTACCCAGGAGAGGAGTTCAGTCTCTTCCCCACACTGCCCCGGAGCCATGGGATTGCCACGACTCACAGCAAGAAGGCCAAGGCACCTTACCACAGACCAGGCGGCCCACCGATTCTCTCATCCAGAAAAAAAGAAACACCTGTTTATTGAGTGACTGCTGTGTGATAGTGCTTTGTGCACCATGGTGTCATTTCATCCACACAATAACGCTGCAGGCAGCTGCTGCTATCTTTGTACAGATTGAGACTGTGATTTGGAGAGATTAGAAATCCTGCCAAAGCTCTCAAAGCTCAAATGAGCAAAATTCAGCCCAACCTCACCTCCTGGGCTTCTGCTGCACATGGACATGCTTGTCTGAAAAGCCCGGCTCTCCACTGGAGGGTCCTCCCACCGCATCCCTCAAGGGCACCCTTGCCCTCTGTGTGACCCATCCAGAGCCCCAGCCAGACACATCTATCCCACTGCACCGGGGATGTGCCCGTGGTAACCACAGGTAGCTCCTGGGACACCGGAGCCTCCAGTCAATATTTACCCAGTAATTCAAGCAGGTAATAAACAGCTTACAGGTAGCCTCCCTCACACACACACCAGCTTCCTCAGCCCTAGACTGGGAACAGCCCCAGCAAGTCTGGGCTGGAGCCGCCTCCGTCTGCCCCAAGGAGCAGCAGCTCCCAACTGGCTGCACATTCAAACCCCAAGGGAGCCTCGAAATCCTGAGCCCAGGCTGCCTCCAGATAAATTAAATCAGGGCCTCTGGGGTGGGCCTCAGGCACCCACATTCTTGTAAAGTTTTCCAATGTGCAGAAAAGATTCACAAAACACTGACATTGACAAACATGGAAACTCTTCAATCTTCGTCATCTGAGGACCAAACTGAGGGCTGTGACCTTCAGCAAGCAGCCCCTTCCTCTGCGCACACAACGCTAGGACTTCCCACTTCAACACCCTGCCACGTAGATGGATACACCCACGTGTGGACATACACACATTTGGTCATATATGCACATATGTGCACACCCGCTAGTACCATCAAATGCCAGAGTTAGACTTCTCCAGTGGGGGGAGCACAGGTCACCCCTGTCTTTTACCCCTCATCATCCGGAGCAGCAGAGTAAAATCCGCAGGCCCCGCCCCCAGTAATCTTCATTCCAGATCCTGGGAAGGGTGATGCCAGCATGTAACCAGTGGGGAGCACCACTGCAGGGAAGGAGAGGGACCTTGGCCATGGTCCCACCACATCTGTTCTGTGTGGGGAAACTGAGGCCCAGAGAGGTGAAGGACTGTGCCCAAGGGCTGACCATCCCTGAGCACAAGCCAACAGAAGGACAGGAAAGACCATCACACTCTTCAATGGTGTCACTGATCACTGACTTCGGGCTGGATCATTTTCTGAGGGTGTTAGACATGTCACAAATTCAAAGCAGGGAAGGCTTTTTCACCCAACTTTAGAGATGAGAAAGTTGGAACTCTTTTAACATTGTTGTAAAATACCCAGAACATTAACTGTTTTAAGTGTGCACCTCAATGGCATCACATGCCTTCCCATTGTTATGCAGTCAATGTTCCCAAACTGAAACCCTGCACCCATTAAACACTAACTCCCAAGTCTCCTCCCCCCAGCCCCTGGCAGTCCCCATTCTACTTTGTCTGTATGAATTTGACTACTCCAGGTGCCTCATGCAGTATGTGTCTTTTGTGTCTTGCTTACTTCACTCAGCATAACATCCTCAAGGTTCATCCATGTAGCATGTGTCAAATTTTCCTTCCTTTTTAAGGCTGCATAATATTCCATTTATGTACATTTTCTTTATCTATTCACCCATAATGGACACTTGGGCTGTTTGCACCTTTTGGCCGTTGTGAGTAATGCAGCTGTGAGCCTGGTATCCAAATATCTCTTCAAGACCCTGCTTTCAATTCTTATTGGTATATACCCAGAAGTGGAATTGCTGAATTATATGGTAATGCTATTGGAGGAAACTCCATGCTGTTTCTCACAGTGGCTGCACCATTCTACACTCCCAACAAATGCACAAGGGCTCTGATTTCTCCACATCCTCACCAATACATATTTTCTGTTGACAGTCGCCAAAGATGGAGATAAGGTAATATCTCGTTGTGGTTGTGATTTACATTTCCCTAATGATTTGTGATGTTGAGCATCTTTTCATGTGCTTGCTGGACATTTGTATATCTTCTTTGGAGAAATGTGAAACTTAGGGCTTTTAAGTAACTTGCACAAGGCTATTGAACTAGCAGTGGCAGTACTAAATTTATACCTAAACATCTACCTGCAGGAACTTGCTGCTAACAACTAGCACTGAAATGACACATGTAGAGATCTTGAAACAGTGCCATGGATGTATTTATTAGTAAGTGCCCAATAAATGTGAGTTATTACTACTGTATTAGTTTATTCTCACACTGCTATAAGGAACTACCTGAGACTGGATAATTTATAAAGAAAAGAGGTTTAATTCAGCTCACAGTTCTACAAGCTGAATAGGAAGCATGACTGGGAGGCCTCAGGAAACTTACAATTACGGCAGAAGGCAAAGGGGAAGCAAGCACATCTTATCATGGTGGAGCAGGGGAGAGAGAGCGAAAAGGAAAGTGCTACACACTGTTAAACAATCAGATCTCATGAGAACTCACTCATTATCACGAGAACAGCAAGAGGGAAATCTGCCCCCACAATCCAATCACCTTCTATCAGGTTCCACACCCAACACTGGAGATTACAATTCAACATGAGATTTGGGTGGGAACACAGAGCCAAACCATATCAACTACCACTAACATTACTGCTGTGGAAGTCCTAGCAGAGCAGTCAGACAAGAGAAAGCAATAAAATGCATCCAAATTGGAAAGGAAGAAGTCAAATTATCTTTGATTACAGGTGATATGATCTTATATTTAGAAAAACCTAAAGACTGCAGCAAAAAAAAAAAAGCTATTAGAACTGATCAACAAATACAGTAAAGTTGCAGGACACAAAATCAACATACACAAATCAGTAGCATTTTTATATGGCAACAGCAAATAATCTGAAAAAGACAACAAGAAAGTAATTCCATTTGCAATAGCTACTAATAAAATTAAATTCCTAGGAATTAACTTAACCAAAGATATCATAGAGACAGAGAGTAGTTGAGACAACAACAGCAACAACAACAACAACAACAACAACAAAACTTAACTGAAGAACTGTAAGATCTCTGCTCTGCAATGAAAATTATAAAACATTAACAAAAGAAATGGAAGAGGACACAAAATATGGAAAGATATTCCACATTCATGGATTGGAAGAATCAATATTGTTAAAATGTACATATTACCAGAATGAATCAACAGATTCAATGCAATCCCTATCAAAACACCAATAACGTTCTTCACAGAGATAGAAAAAACAATCCTAAAATTTGTATTGAACCACAAAAGACCAACCACAAAAGCCAAAGCCATCCTGAGCAAAAAGAACAAAACTGGAGGAATCACATTACCTGACTTCAAATTATACTGCAGAGATATAGTAACAAAAACAGCATGGTACTGGCATAAAACCAGACACACAGACCAATGAAACAGAATATAGCACCCAGAAACAAATTCACACATCTACAGTGAACTCATTTTCAACAAAGGTGCCAATAACAGACATTGGGGAAAGGAGAGTCTCTTCAATAAACAGTGCTGGGAAAACCAAATATTCATACGCAAAAGAATGAAATTGGACCCCATCTCTTGCCATATACAAAAATGAAATCAAAATAATTAAAAACTTAAATCTAAGACCTCAAACTATGAAACTACTACAAGAAAACATTGCAGAAACTCTCCAGGACATTGGACTGGGCCAAGATTTCTCGAGTAATACCCCATAAGCACAGGCAGCCAAAGCAAAAACAGACAAATGAGATCACATCAATTTAAAAAACTTCTGCACAGCAAAATAAGCAATCAACAAAGTGAAGAGACAACCTGTAGAGTGGGAGAAAATATTTGCAGAATATTTACCTGACAAAGGATTAATAACCAGAATATGTAAGGAGCCAAAACAACTCTACAGGAAAAAATATAATAATGCAATTAAAAAAATGGACAAAAGATCTGAATAAACATTTCTCAAAAGAAGACATACAAATGGCAAACAGGTATATAAAAAGGTGCTCAACAGCATTGATCATCAGAGAAATGCAAATCAAAACTGCAATGACATATCATCTTGCTCCAGTTAAAATGACTTTTGTTCAAAAGACGGGCAGTAACAAGTGCCCGCAAAAATGTGAAGAAAAGGGGACCCTTGTACACTGTTGGTTGGAATGTAAATTAGTACAGTCTCTGTGGAGAACAGTTTTGAGGTTCCTCAAAAAACTGAAAATAGGACTACCATATTATCCAGCAATCCTACTGCTAAGAATATACTCAAGAGAATGGAAATCAATATACTGAAGAAATATCTGCACTTTCATGTTTATTGCAGTATGATTCACAATAGCCAAGATTTGGAAACAACCTAAGTGTTCATCAACAGACAAATGAATAAACCAAATGGGTACATATAAACAATGGAGTACTATTCAGCCATAAAAAAAAGAATAAGATCCTGTCATTTGCAACAACTGGATGAAACTGAAGGTCATTATGTTAAGTGAAATAAGCCAGGCACAGAAAAACAAAGTTCACATGTTCTTATTTATTTGTGGGAGCTAAAAATTAAAACAATTGAACTCATAGAGGTAGAATGATGAAATGAGATAGAGTGTAGAGGCTGGGTGTGGCGAGAGGCAGTGTGGGGACAACAGTATAATTAGAATGAATAAGATCTACGGTGACTACAGTCAACAGCAGGAACAGCAGGGTAACTACAGTCAACAATTACTTACTGTACATATAAAAATAACTAAAAGAGTATAATGGGATTGTTTGTGACACAAATAAAGGTTAAATGCTTGAGGTGGTAGATACCCCATTTACCCTGATGTGATTATTATGCCTTGCATTCCTGTATCAAAATATCTCATGTACCCCATAAATATATACACCTACTATGTACCCACAAAAATTAAAAAATTTTTAAAATTACTGCTACTATTACTACCATTAATGTTACTACCACCATTACTACTATTAATAATCCTATCAGTTCTGCTGCTGTTACTACAAGACTTCCCAAGACTAGAGCTAGATAGTTCTATCTCAAGACACAGTGGCAACTCCACATCTGTAAACGGGGGGATTTTTAGCACGGTTATGACCAAAGGAAAATAGATGAAGGGATTTGTGATTATTCCCTATTTCAGCATTTCTCAAAGAGTGGACTGTGGACCGGCTGGAACAGAATAACATGAGTCACTGGGTTTGAGATTCTGGGTCTCCTTCTCAGACCTGCCACACTGCAATCACTGAGTGGGAGCAGCTGGACATTTGCAGGACACAAGCCCTCAGGGGACTCTGCTCAGTTCGATGAAGCATCTTGGCCCACTGGAGCTGGGACTAGAGTCTTGCTCACTGGTGAGCCCTGGATGTCTTTTTTTATGGTAAAAACGATCCCCCCAACATACACAAAAATGAAATGAGTGATTGATCTTCTTTTTCCTGCTTTCATAAATTTTTAAATTTCTGATTATCCTGTGTTAGTTTTATGCTTTAGAAACATACACTTTTAAAGCAACTAAAATTTTTGAGGCATCTATATTCTTTTTAACAGCTTTATGGAAGTAAAGCTGATATACAATAAACTGCACCTATTTAAATGTAAAATTTGATAAGTATTGACACATGTTGAAACCCATGAAACCATCACCATGATCACAGGGTAAATATATTAATCACCCTAAATGTTTCAACCTGTCCCTCTGTAGAGACGCTTGTATCTTGTGCCTTTCTGCTGTTCCCTTTACCCATGCACTCTCCACCCTTCCCCCAAGATCTTTAGTATTTGAATTTGTGGATTATAAGGCTGTACCTTTTCCCAGTGAGCACTGCCACCAAAACAACCCTGGTGACACTTCCTAGAACAACAGACCAGGTCTCAGCCAGTGGGAATAAACTAAGCAGGCCCTAGAGAAACTTGGACTGCAGCAAACACAGTACAGTTGTACCAGAAACAGAAAGGATGGGACAGATCACCTGCATGAGCAGGTGCTGGTCTTTGTGCCCAGAACGCCTTCCTCTGGCATCATCCAATTCAAACTCCTATTCGTCCTTTATAACTCACTTCCTCCTCTAGGAAGCCTCCCTTGGTCCACCTGCCACCAGCAGCCTTGTCCAAGGTGATATCCAATGGTGAGGGGCATTTTCTGCCAAGCATGAAACAAAATCAGAAGGCTTGGGACATCCTCCCAGCCACTTTCCAGAAAATGTGATTTCTAAACCTGTCCCCAAAAGACAGACGTCTCTCTTCTTTTCTTTAAATCTTCCAAGGAAGAGTCATAAATGCCCATGGCAGTGCCTAACAGCCTCCTCAGTTATGCCCAGCTCCGTGCCCACTACAGCCAGTCATTTGCTCGTCTTTCCAACTGATCCCACTTCCCCCTACTCCTGATCATAGTGCTATTGGAGCCAGGCCAGCAGCCCTTCAGCACCCTACACCTACCTCAGCTACCAGTAGGGAGAGGGTACAGGGGAGGGAAGGGAGGCAGGATTGAGGAGAATGGAGTCAGACCTGTTTTCTGAGTATTGTCTGGAAGAGGACAGAAGTGGAGCACAGTGAAGACAAATGGGCTTTTCTTCCTTAATGACATTACATATCTAGCTGTGCACTGGCTATGAGTTCTCCAAGCCAGGGACCATCAGTATAATAGTAGCTAAATTTCGTGGAGCACTCACTATGTAGCCAATTCATTTCCATACAGTATCTCATTTAATCTTCACAACAACCCCGTAAGGTGGGCCATTATTACTGTTACTCTTCACAGGAGGCATAGAGTGGCTAACTCTCCCATGTCACCCAGCTAATGTGAGGCAGAGCCAGGAGCCATGTGCTGACAGCTTGCCTGCTGAGTCTGGGTCCTTCACCCCAGCAGCATTCTGGCCCCAGAACCAGCGTGTAACCAATGGAAAATCAACGTCTGTCTGCACATTTGGCCGTGGAGCTCTCAGTCCATGACTTCAGCCTCGGTGCTGGGAGGACCATACCCAAGCCTTTGAGAATGAGTCCAGTTCCCGTCCAGTAGCAGAGCTGAGGACAGATGAGAATGCCCTGGGACATCTGGTTACCACTCACAGCTGTCTGGCTACAGCTCCAGGCCCACACAGCCCTGGAAGCAACCCACAGGCAGGTAAACATGAGGATGGCGCCTATGTCCAAGCAGCGCTCTGCGCTCTCCAGGCTTTGCCACATGACCGTCTTTCCTACTCAGAAGACGCCTGCGTGGGTCTTCCGGGAAGAGAAAGGTGAGTGGCCCCTCCCTCCCTCCCCAGCTGTGGCCTGTAGAGGCCAGGCAGCCTGACTCGGAGCTGCCTCTTTATGCGTGATAAAGTGGAAGGAATGCCGGGTTTCCAGGCAGCCTCAACCAGGGAAGAGAAAAGGTGAGAATAGGAGGAGAGTGGGGAGAGTAAGGGCAGCACATCAGCCCCTGGGGGCCTGAGAGGAAAGGATCTCAGAGCAAAATCCGCTGAGGGGGCGGCCAAGGAACCCCAGGGCAATCATGTCCAATATTCGATTTAGATCCGTGTGCTGTGTGGTCCTGAAAGGTGAGCTTCCCTCTCTGTTACCTCCCTAGACTTTAGTAGAGCCGGTCTCACACAGACCTGGGACGTCCCTGATGCTTTATGAAGCAAGAGGAATGGCATCGGCAAAGGAGAGCAGAAGAGGGTGGCAGCCCTACAGGTTGCAAAGGCACCCCATGGCGTGGGCAGGTGGGGGAGGAGAGGGGATTTATGGGAAATGCAGAGAAAATCTGGATCCACTGACGGGAACATAAGCCCCCGAGACTGGGACACATCCGATTGTATCGCACCAAGTCCCCCTGAGGATTATCGAACCAGGGGGTGGAGCCACGTGCCGAAAGACAGGAAGACCAGAGGACTTATGTCATAGGGATAATGGAGAGAAGGATGTCCTACAGCTACCATTCTCCAGATGAGAAAACAGAGGCTTCTGCCCACTTGCTCCAGCCACTCAACCACCGCCGCTCCCACGTCTCCTAAATAAAGGAGACAGGAATCTGGGTCCTCCCTCCCGTGCTTCAATCTGGCTGCTCCGATGACCTGTGGCCACCTGCGTCACCCTGTTGCCTGTCCCCTGGTGGCTGTGGGAGAAGATCCCTCTCTTGGTCATTCCTTGAGGGTAGAGCCATGGTCCCCCCCACCACAAGCCCGGGCTGTCCTGGCTGCACCTTTAGACTGCAAGTGCCACACGGGCAAGGACTCTGCTGTTTGCCTGGGCTCCACCTTCTTAACTGATTCCCTGCCATCCTCATTTACAGCCCCATAAAATGACACAATTCGAAAGAAATAAATAACCAAGTGGCCGTTGGCACTTCCTTTTCAAGAGAGAGGTTGAGCAGGGTTCTACCTTCCAAGTTCAGAAGTGGAAATACTACCTTTCACCCACATAAGAATTGGCATCCAATATGCCTTGCCAATCTCATAGCACTCTGAGCCCTATCCTGCCTGCTTCCACAGGGCGTCCACCCGAGGGAAGTCATCTTCAGGGCCCTCTACAACCCCCACTCATCCATCTCTACCCTCTGACTCCCAGCCTCCTCGTGACTTGTCCCTATCCAGAGCTGCCCCAAATCCCCAGAACCCTACTATCCCCTGCACCTCCCTGTTTTCCTTCCCTGTGATCCCAGACTAGTGAAGTCCTTCTCCCTTCATCAAAACTCTTTTGCTCCTTTCCCAAGAATTTCCCTCTATGGAGACTCTCTCACCTTCTTTGTAAGTGAAAAAGAATGAAACTAACAGCCCTTTCCCACTTCCCAGAAGAAGCACCAGCTGGCACCATAGGCCGCCTGCCCCTGCTGCTGCCCGGTGGAAAGCACAGTGGACTTTCTCCCCAGGGTACCTTTGGGGAAGTGGCTGGGTCAGCCTGCTCCTTGGTTCCCTGAGGAGCCTTCCAGACCTGTGGTCCCCACCTCAGCAAATTTGGTCTGTTCCAAAAGACCCACGTGACTCCACCTCACCATCTCTTTGAGTGAAAAATGTACCTTATGAAATAGGAGAAAAGATTTGGAAACCATATAACATATAAGAGGTAAATATTCATAATATATAAAGAATTCCAACAACTCAACCACAAAAAAAAATCCAATTTTTTTTAAATGGGCAGAGGACTTGAATAGACATTTCTCCAAAAAAGATATACAAATGGCCAGCACACTCGTGAAAAGATGCTCAACATCACTAATCATTAGGGAAATGCAAATCAAAACTTAGAAAGGGGAGTTTAGACTACATAGTTGGTGGGAAGACGCAGACAGGCCCACGAAGTTCTGAAGAAGTTACCCAGGGAGAGCGAGGCGCCCATTTCACTGGGGGGCGGGGGGTTGAAGCATAAGATTAGACACTGCTCTGGGTGGATAGAGGTGACATGCCAGTTCACACAGGATGTTCCACTGGGTGACTGAAAAGCCACCCCCAGGATTTTCACTCTGACCACCTTGTTATTCAACCAAGAGCACCTAGAAGTGAGAGAAATGGCAAATTCAAGGCTGACTAACCGCCTGTGCTCGTCCAGGGTGGGTCCCAGGGACGCGTGACTCCAGCAGGAGCAAAGAAGGAGTGTGTCGCTGCCTTCCTGCATCCCCGGGACCAGGCAGTGTGGATCACACTCACGGAAGACCAGCTCTGAAGCCGGTAAGTTGGAGGGGCTTGGTCATGGTCTCTCAGCAGGTTAGGAGCAGAGCCCGGCACAGGCCTCTCACTCCACCACACTGCATCCCCTCACAACCCTCAGCCTGATACCAACCATCTCAGAGACGAAAAGTGGTCCCCAAATTTCAGCAACTTCCTCATGTCTCATGTAAACTACTCTCCCTCCTTTGACCTTCATCACCTTTCTGCTTCCATCTTACCTTATTTCTTTATCATCCAACTGAAGACTTCCTGCCTTACCCAAGGCTCCCCGTGTCACACAATTGTCACTGGCATTATTTTTTTCTGCAGGTGTTTGCAACCGACCTGATGCAGGAACAACCTCCTCTTGGAGTCTGTGCTCTCTCTGCACCACGGCCCTCAAACTGCATGAAACAAGTGCATCACGTTATGCACATGTACCCTAGAACTTAAAGTATTTAAAAAAAAAAAAGAGTGTAAAAAAAAAAAAGAAAAAAAGAAAACCACCTGTAAAAAAAAAAAGAAAAAAGAAACAAGTGCATCAGTTTGTGAGACTCCACTTCTTAAAGGCTTATTCCATCTAGAGAGACGGTACCTGTTCTTTTCCCCTGGGTAGTCTAAACAAGCATCTTAAGAAAAAGGCATTTACTGCCAAGACAATTGGAGATAAGGGAAAATCATCTGTCTGCCAAAATGGCTTGGGCTGGGCCTGAGCTGTGGCATTGTCAGAGTGATTTTAGCACAGACCCTGCTAGACATGAGCCTATTACAAACGCTAGATAAGGCCCTCGTTTTTATAGAGCTGGGAGGAGTAGAGGGGAGACGGGGAGTTGCAGTGATAGTCGCCACTGCAGATAAGAAGAATATATATTTTGTTTAACCAAACCTGTCCGTTGGCTAGAGACTCCAATGCACTGGTATCCATCAAATCCTTTTCTGATTTACACAAATACCTGATTCCCCCGATAAGGAAAAGTGTAAGTCAACACTGCTGTGTTGTAATTGGGTGTTACCTGCCCCGATACTGGACTTTTTATCTGCAGCTCCTTTTTCAGGCTCGCTCCAGCTTTATCTGCCTCTTAGGCGTGACCAAATTGTCGTGTGTGTGTGCATGTGTGTGTGTGTGTGTGTCTGTTGGCTCCAAAGGTTTATTCATGAATAGATTCCACAGAAATGTCACAGAGAAATAGTGACTTGAAGTCCAAAGAGGAAAAAAAGGGAGGCGGCAGGCACATGATGGATCTGTGCAATGGTCATATGTAAGCCGCCATGATGTCCACGCCACGGCGACCCCGTCAGCTATGCATCACCCACAGCACCGGCAGCCGAACCCCAGGGCTGCCCTGATAAGAGGCCGAAACTGTGGTAAATCATCCCACACCTCCATCCCACACCTCTGGACTCAGTTTCTCCATCTATGAAAGGGAAAATTCGGTCCACTGCCAGGTATTTATTATGAGGATAAATGAACTGCATTGCGCCAAGTGATCTTGAAACAGGAAGGCTGGTGGATTAAATAAAGATTTACAAAGAATTATGTCCAAATGATCCTTATTTATGATGTGCTTGGTGAAGGTAATAGATGAGAACTCAAAGAGACCCTAAGAGAACCTGCTTCCAGTGCCCTTTTTTCCAGATGGAAACACACACACACACACACACACACACACACACACACACACAAAAATTGAGGCCCAGAGAAAAGAAGGAACTTGCCCAAGATAAACTAACCCCTTCCCCACCTCCACCTTCCTTAGCTGGGTAAGGCAGGGCTGAGGAAAGACAAGCTTGTGCTACAAGCTGTCCTCAAAGCCACTTTCCAGCCCTGAAAAGGGTGTGCTCAGAAAGAATTTTTAGCAATGCAAAGAAAAATTGTAGTAAAATGTTAAGGAACACAGCAGAATAAAAAAAATAGCTCACATCCTATGAACTGCAAAAATCGTGTGTGGGGGGGAAACAATATTTCAAAAGATGAAAATAGTTGTGTTTGGGGGTGGGTTTTATTTTCAAATTGTGTTTCTATTGTCATTGCTTTGTTACTGGTCTGTTACAAATTATTAATATTACATTCTCTTTGTAAAAGCTTTTGTTTTCAAGCAATGCAGAAGTGAATAAAATGTTTTTAAATAAATAAATAAACAAAAGCACTGCCTTACTCCCACTACCCAACCTCCTAATCTCATTCTCCCAGAGTAACTATTTTTACATTTGCAGGGTCTTTCCAGACCTTTCTTGGATACAAACTTGAACCTAAATGTTTGAATTTCTGTGTTTTGTAATTTAAAGGGGATGGTGGTGGTGCTGGTAGTGGTGGTGGAAGTTCCCTGGTGCAATCATTCAACAAACAAGAACAAGCCGTTCTGTGACCCAAGCCATTCGAGGGAGGCGAATGCACTCTTAGAGCCACCAGGAAAACGTGGCTTGTGAGCTGGGTGAGAACAGAGTTCATTCACCTCCCTCAGGAGAGACATTACTCCCAGAAAGACTGACTCAGGCCGGTTCCGGGTGGCCTGGCTCCTTCCCCCTCAGCCCACAAGGCCCCCAAGTTTATTGGCCTCATGGACTCAACTAGTACCACTGTAGTCAGAGGTCAGTTTAATGGGGGTGGCTCTGAGACAGCAGTGAATTGGTGTATTTGAGTGACTTGACAAAAACAAATAATAAGACAAGAATTCTGGAGAGAATAGGTAGAGCTGACATTATGTCCAATATACTGTAATGTGTGTGGATAACATTCCTGGGAAATCCACTGCCCTTCAAATACCATCTTTGTAAAGCATTCACTTATCTTCAACCCTGGGTTGTCCTAGTGTGCTAATCCGAGCTTTGGAACAGGACACTTTCATGATGCCAGTAGCCCTGTGTAGGACCCAACCATTGATACAGCATCCCCATCAACACTTACCCCATCCCTTGATCCCAAAACACTTGGAGCAGGCTCTCCATATTCAGGGTTTCTAACTGTAGCAAATAAAAATGCAGGATACCCAATCACATGTGAATTTCAGATAAACACCCAATCATGTTTCTTAACTAGTTAGTGTTGGTATGAAAGTTAATTTTTTCAGATACTTCTTTTATAACCAGCTACCATATAAAACTATCTTATAAGCTGGGGTACCAGCCAGGGACCGGTCAGGAGACAGAAACTACATCAGTATTTTTAACAGATAATTTAATAAAAGGAATTGTTAATTAGGCATGGAAAAACCAATAAAGCAGAAAGATGATCCTAACATATCATGAAGGTAGAGACTGCAGAGGCAGATATTACTTGTAAAGTTGGGCAAGCAGAAGAAAAAGGTTGAAATTATTAACATTTAGACACTTGGAGGAACGACCCATGGGACTGGAAACATATGTCTGAGGAAAGGGTGAGTGACAGACAGTACTGGCATCTCTGACAGTCTTGATGAGTTTGTTTCTGCAAGAATAAGAAAAACCAGGCTGGGCATAGTGACTTATGCCTGTAATCCTAGCACTTTGGAAGGCTGAGGTGGGTGGATCACTTGAGCTCAGGAGTTCCACACCAGCCTGGCCAACATGGCAAAACCTCATCTTTACAAAAAATGCAAAAATTAGCCGGGTGTGGTGGCACATGCCTGTAATCCCAGCTACTTGGGAGGCTGAGGCAGGAGAATCACTTGAACCTAGGAGGCAGAGGTTACAGTGAGTGAGTATCGCACCACTGCACTCCAGCCTGGGTAACAGAGTGAGATTCCGTCTCAAAAAAAAAAAGAAAGGAAAAACTGAAAACTGGAGTCATCTCCTGCTATAAGAAAAAACTGTTGCTGCCATGATAGAGAGGCTAAAGAAGGGCATTTATGAATAGGAAGCAAACAGAAGGTGTATTTCCTTCACCTCCACAAGCCTTGTAGTCTCCCTCCATTGTTCTCTATGGGCAGAACCTGACATAGAGCCAGCCAGAAAGACAGAAAGGTGGTTTACAGAATCTCAACCCCACAAGCAAAAGACAGAAAATAGAAAGGTGGGTTTGAGGCAGGAACTACAGCTTAGACTTGCACAGTGTGTAGGTAAAAATTTGCTTCCTCCCTTCCAATTCTTATGTCTCATGTTTTTCTTATATTATTGCATTGGCTAGCATTTCCAGAATACTGATGTTGGGCATCTTCTTTTTGTTCCTAACAAGATTGAGAATATCTCTTCTGGTTTTTCACCATTAAATAATGCTAGTGGTTGGTTTGAGTCAGATTTCAAACTTTTTTTTTTTATTTCAATAGCTTTTTGGGTACAAGTGGTTTTTTGGTTACATGGGTGCATTGTACAGTGGCGAAGTCAGATTTTTATGCACCTGTCACCCAAGTAGTATACATTGTACCCAATAAGTAATGTTTTATCCCTCACCTCCCTCCCTTCCTCTTTCTTCTGAGTCTCCAAGGTCCGTTATACCACTCTGTCTGCCTTTGCATACCCCATAGTTTAGCTCTCACTTATAAGTGAGAACATACAGTGTTTGGTTTTCCACCCTTGAGTTATTTCACTTAGAATAATGGCATCCAGCTCCATTCAAGTTGCTGCAAAAGACATACTTTCCTTTTTATGGCTGAGTAGTATTCCATGGTGTATATATTTGCTTTCTCTACTCATTAGTCAATGGGCACTTAGATTTGTTCTTCATCTTTGCAACTGCAAATTGTATTGTAATAAACATACGCATATGGGTGTCTTTTTGATATTACTATTTTTCCTTTGGGTAGTTACCTGGTAGTGAGATTGCTGGGTCAAATCATAGATCTACTTTTACTTCTTTGAGACATCTCCACACAGTTTTCCATAGAGGTTGTACTCATTTACATTTTCACCAGTAGGGTATAATGGTCCCTTTTCACCACGTGCAGCCAACGTCTATTGTTTTTTAATTTGTTAAATAATGGCCATTCTTACAGGGGTAAGGTGGTATCTTATTGTGGTTTTAATTTGCATTTTGCTGATAATTAGTGATGTTGAGCATTTTTTCATATGTTGGTTGGCCATTTGTATATCTTCTTTTGAGAATGTCTACTCATGTCATTTGCCCACTTTTTGATGGGATTATTTGTTTCTTTCTTGCTGATTTGTTTGAATTTCTTGTAGATTCTGGATATTAGTCCTTTGTTAAATGCATAGTTTGCAAATATTTTCTCCCACTCTGTGGGTTGTCTGTTTACTCTGATGATTATTTCTTTTGCTGTACAGAAGATTTTAGTTTAATAAGGTCCCATTTCTTTATTTTGTTTGAATCAGATATTTTTATTATGTTATAGGAATATCCTTTTGTTCTAATTTTTAGTAAGAGTTTTATTTGTTTTAATCAAGAAAGGATGCTGCATTTGGTGAAACGCCTTTTCATTCCTATTGGTATAATTGTATAGTTTTTCTTCCTTTGACTGAATACTGTAATAAATTAGATTGCTTCCTAATATTTTGTTTTGTTTCTTAGAGATGAGAGTCTTACTCTGTCATGCAGGCTAGAGTGTAGTGGTACAATCATAGCTCACTGCGGCCTTGAACCCCTGGGCTCAAGAAGTCCTCCTGCCTCAGTCTCCCAAGTGGCTGGGATTACAGGCATGAGCCACAGTGCCTGTCTGTTTCCTAATATTAATGACCTGGCTCCCTAAGGGAAAACCCTATTGAGCATTGATATTTTCTTTTAATATACCGCTGGATTCAGCTTGCTAATATTTTATTCATTTAGAATAGTTGCATCAATATTAAGAAGAATAATTTAATTAAAATGACTCCAAATTTACACCAGTTTTATCCTTCTTTTATCCTAAAAAATCCAGACTGGATGGAGTGCAGTCTGAATCCTAAAATTCAGTCCTAAAATCCCAGCATTTTGGGAGGCCAAGGCAGGAGGATCACCTGAGACCAGAAGTTCGAGACCAACCTGGACAAAATAGTGAGACTCTGTCACTACAAAAATTTTAAAGAATTAGCCAGGCATGGTGGCTCACATCTCTAGTCCCAGCTACTCAGGAAGGGAGGTTGAGGTGCGAGGATCACTTGAGCCAGGGAAGTTGAGGCTGCAGTAAGCCGTGATCACACCACCGCACTCCAGCCAGGGTGACAGAGTGAGAGCCTGTCTCAATTTAAAAAAAAAAAAAAAAAAAAAAAAAAAAGGAAAAGTTTCATATCAGCTATCTAAGCTCTCACCTCAAGAAACTGGAAAAATAAGAGCAAAATAAATCCAAAGCAAATAAAAGGAAGGAAGTAATAAAGACAGGAGCAGATATCAATGAAATAGAAAATATAAAAATCAAAGAAAAAATAAAACAAAAAGCTAAAAAGGCCGGGCGTGGTAGCTCATGCCTCCCAAAGCCGTGGTAGCTCCCAAAGTAATCCCAGCACTTTGGGAAGCTGAGGCAGGTGGATCACTGGAGGTCAGGAGTTTGAGACCAGCCTGACCAACATGGTGAATGAAATTCAATCTCTAATAAAAATACCAGTTATTCAAAAAGTCTAAAGTACAACCACTGACTTAATATGAAGTAGGCCATTTAGCCCCATAACTCCTTTTAAAATTGAAATTGTAATTAAAACTCCAAAAACACACCAATTCAACACATTTTTTTCCAGAAAAAAAAGAAAACATTTTCCAATGCATTTTGTAAGGCCAATATTACTCTAACACTAAAACCAGACTAATATACAAAGGAAACACTACAGCCCAATATCCCTCATTTACATAGATGCAAATCCTTAACAAAATATCAGCAAATAGAAGGCAGCAATATGCAAGAATTACACACCATGACTAGTGAGATTTATTTCAGAGATGTCTAACTGACTGAATAATTTAAAATCAATGCGATCTACCACATTAACACGCTAAAGAAAACAAATCATATGATCATACCAGTTGGTATAGAAAAAAGCTTTTGATGAAATTTGATGCCCATTCATGATAAAAACTCTGAAAATTAGGAATAGAGGGAACTTCCTCAACTTGATAAAGAATACTTACAAAAGACCAACAGCTAACATAATTAATGGTAAAAGACTAAAGCCTTTCCACAAAGGCTGAGAATAAGACAAGAATTTCCACTCTCACTACTTCTATTCAACATAGCAATGGAAGTTTTAGCCAGACAATTAGGCAAGTAAAGAAAATAATAATAAAAGGGCTGGGTGCAGTAGCATGTACTAGTAGTATCCAAGCTACTAGGGAGGCTGAGGCAACAGGATCACTTGAGCCCAGGAGCTCAGGCTGTAGTACACCATAATTGCACCTGTGAATACACACTGATCTCCAGCCTGGACAACACAGCAAGACCCTTTCTTTTTAAAAGATGGTACAAAAAATAAAAACACAATAAATACAGGTCAGAAAGGAAGAAATTAAAGTATGTCTGTTTGGAGATAACATGATCATCTACATAGAAAACCTCCAAGAAATATACTAGAAAAGAAAAATAAAACCTCCTAGAACCAACAAATGAGTTCAGCAAGGCTGCAGAAAACAAAATCAACATACAAAGATAAACTATAATTCCATATACTAGCAATTAACATGTGGAAAATGAAATTAAATGTATAATATTACTTACAGTTGCTCAAATAATTAGATTCTTAAGTGTAAATCCAACAAAACATGTATAGGACTTGTACACTGAGTATTACAAAACACTGGTGAAAGAAATTAAAATTTAAATAAATGGAGAGACAAACCACATTCATGGATTGGAAGATTCAACATAGTAAGTATGTCAATTCTTTCAAAATTTATATATAGATTTAATGCAATTCCTGTGAAAAATCTCAGTAAGATTTTCATATAGAGACAAGATTATTCTAAAATATATGTAGAAAGGCAAAAAAAATTATGTAGAAAGCATAGAAAAACCCACCCAACTAGAAAAGCTGAAACAAGTTTGGGAAAGAAGAACAAAGTGGGATTATATAGCTATAATAATCAAGACTATTGATAGAGAAATAGGCACTACATCAGTAGAACACAGTAGAGAACCCAGAAATAGACCCACACGAGTATAGTTTTTGACAAAGGTGCAAAAGCAATTCAATGGAGAATAGATAGTCCTTTCAACAAATGATGCTGCAACAACTGGATATCTTGAAACTAAATAAATAAACAAACCTTGAACTCAGCTCATACTTTATACAAAAATAACTCAAAGTGGAGCATAGATTTAAATATAAAATGTGTAAGTATAAAACTTTCAGAAGAAAACGTAGGAGAAAATCTTCATAACCTAGGGTTTTATGAAGACTGCTTAGACACAACACCAAAAGTACAATTCATTAAAAAATTGAACTTCTTCAAACTGAAAATGTTTGCTATGTGAAAGACCCTTTTAAGAAACTGAAAAGACAAGTTATAGATGGGGAGAAAATATTTGCAAACCAAGGATTCACATCTAGAATATATAAAGAACCCTCAAAGCTCAACAGTAAAATAATAATTGTAATAACAATAGTAAAACCTAACTACTCAGACAATGGGCAAAAGACAGGAGGAGACATTTCCTCAAAGGATATACAGATGGCAAATAAGTATATGGAAAGATTTTCAGTATCACTAGCCACTGGGAAAATGCAAACTCAAACCATGGTAAGTATCACTACACACCTACCAGAACAGCAAATGCTGGCAAGAGTGCAGAAAAACTCTCTCTCTTATATATTGCTGATGGAATGTAAAATAGTAGAGCCACTTCAGAGGGTAGTTTGACAGTTTCTTTAAAAAAGTAAACATAAGCTTCATCTCATGACCCAGCACTCACATTTCTGAACATTCATCCATAAGAAATGAAAACTTATGTTCACAAAAAAACCTGTACGCAATGGCTCTTAGCAGCTTCATTTGTAATAGCCAAGGACAGAAAACAACCAAAAGGTCTTTCAGTAAGTAAATAGTTTAAAAACTGTGGTACATCCATACCATGGGATACTACTCAACGATGGGAAGGAATGAGCCAATGATATTTGCAGCAACTTAGATGAATCTCAGAAACATTAGCAGGCTGAAAAAAAAAAGCCAGCCTCCAAAGGTCACACACACTGTATAATTCTATTAATATAACATTTTCAAAAATGACCAAATTATAGAGATGGAGAAATTGGTGTTTGCCAGGAATTAGGCATGCTGGGGAAAAGGGGGGTGACTGCAGAGGCATAGCTCAAGGGAAGTTTTTGTAGTGATGGAATATTTCCACATGTTAATTGCAGTCATGGTTCCATGCATCTACATACGGTAAAATGACATGGAACTTAGCACATGCATTGCAGCAATGTCAAACTCCTGGTTTGGGTATTGTACTACAATCACATAAGACATAATAATTGGGAAAAATTGGATGAAGTGCACACGAAATGTGTCCACACTATTTTTGCATCTTCTTGTAAATCTAAAATTATTTCATAATTTTTAGTCCCAGCACTTTGGGAGGCCTACGCAGGCGGATCACCTGAGGTCAGGAGTTTGAGACCAGCCTGGCCAACATGGTGAAACCCTGTCTCTACTAAAAATACAAAAATTAGCTGGGAGTGGTGGTGCAAGCCTGTAATCTCAGCTACTTGGGAGGCTGAGGCTGGAGTATTGCTTGAACCTGGGAGGCAGAAGTTGCAGTGAGCTGAGATCGTGCCACTGTACTCCAGTCTGGGCAAGACTCCATCTCAAAACATAAAAACTAAAATTATTTCAAAATAAAAAGTTTATATATGTATGTATGCATATACACATACGAATCATGGTGAATTAGCAGCCAAAACGCTTCCCTGTGAGTAAAGACTGAAGAGGAAAGAGCCTTTGTGCTGTAATGAGAGTCTTTTCCTCACATTTTGATAGCACATATCTCTTTTAATGAAATACAGATGATGATTGGGATGAGAACAGTGATGGCATCTTCTTCCTTTTACAACACATTTGTAGCGTCAAAGGAAAGCTTGATCACTTAGAATTTGACGTAAATTGTTTGTCGAACCATAAGAAGAGAGGAGATTTGGTTTATCCAATGCCACAGCTTACTCGTTCATACAGGACAATAAGTCAACAGAATGATGGATTATTCTGTGTTTGTGACCCTGTGTTAGTCAGTACTCTTTCAGTTGCAAGTGTCAAAAAATTCAAATTAGCTTAATAAAGACATGGCTGAATCTAGGCGTTCAAAATATGTGAGACCTGAAGACACACATCCTACCAATTTAGGAACCCCAATAGACAAATGCCTTCTTCAACCATTGTGTCTTCAATCATTGTGGAAGACAGTGTGGTGATTCCTCAAAGATCTAAAAGCAGAAATACTGTGTGACCCAACAATCCCATTACTGGGTATATATCCAAAAGAATATAAATCATTTATCATAAAGACACATACATGCCTATGTTTGCTGCAGCACTATTCATAATAGCAAAGACATGGAATCAACCTAAATGCCCATCAATGGTAGCCTGGATAAAGAAAATGTGGTATATATACACCATGGAATACTATGCAGCCATTTAAAAAGAATGAGATAATGTGTTTTGCAGGAACATGAATGGAGCTGGAGCCATTATCCTTAGCAAACTAACGCAGGAAGAGAAAACCAAATACTATATGTTCTCACTTAAAAGTGGGAGCCAAATGATGAGAACACATAGAAGGGAACAACACACACTAAGGCCTATCACAGGGTAAAGGGTGGGAGGAGGGAGAGGATAAGCAAAAATAACTAATGGGTACTAGGCTTAATACCTGGGTGACAAAATAATCTGTAAAAAAACCCCATGACACAATTATTTATTTATATATATATATATATATATATATATATATATAAAATATAACAAACCAGTACATGTACCCCTGAACTTTAAAGTTAATTTTTTTAAGTTTTATTTTCACAATAATTACACATATTTATGGTGATAAAATACAATGTTTAGATACATGTATATATTACATAATAATCAAATCAGAGTAATTAGCATATCCATCACCTTAAACATTTATCATTTCTTTGTGGTGAGAACAATGTCCAGTCTTCTAGCTATTCTGAAATATACATTGTTGTTAACTATAGTCACCGTATTGTGCAGCAGAACACCAAACTACTTCCTCCTATCTTACTGAAACTTTGTACCAGTTGACTAACTTCTCCTTATCCCCCTTCCACCCTCACCTGCCTGCCTCCAGCGACCACCATACTATTCTCTACTTCTATGAGCTCAGCTGTTTTAGATTCCACACATAAGTGAGCTTGTGCAGTATTTGCCTTTCTGTATCTGGCTTATTTCACTTAGTGTAATGTCTTCCAGCTTCCTCCATGTTGCCGCAAATGAGAGAATTTCCTTCTTTTTGTGGCTGAATAGTCTTCCATTGTGTGTATGTGCCACATTTTCTTTATTCATCTGTTAATGGACACTTGGGTTCATTCCACATCTTCACTATTGTGAAAAGTGCAGCAATAAACATGGCAGTGCAGATGTCATTTCTACTTACTGATTTCCTTTTCTTTCCCACTACTCAGTAGTGAGATTACCGGATTACATAGGTAATTCTAGTTTTAAATATTTTTTGAAACCTCTATACTGTTTTCTTAGTGGCAGTACTAATTTACATTCCCATCAACAGTGTATGAGTTTCCCTTTCTCCACATCCTTGCCAACACTTGTTATCTTTTGTCTGTCTGACCATAGCCATTCTAAATGGAGGGAGGTGATATCTCATTGTCATTTTGAGTTGCATTTCCCTGATGATTACTGATATTGAGCATTTTTTCACATACCTGTTTGCTATTTGTGTGCCTTCTTTTGAGAAATATTTATTCCATCTATTCAGTTATTTTGCTCACTTTTAAATCAGATTTTTTTTTTTGCTATTGAATTATTTGAATTTCTGACATAGTCTAGATATTAACCCTTTGTCAGATGTATAGTTTGCAAATATCTTCTCCCATTCTGTGGGTTGTCTCTTCACTTTGTTGATTGTTTCCTTTGCTGTGCAGACTTTTTAGTTTGATGTAATTCCATGTGTCTATTTTTTGCTTTTGTTGCCTGTGCTTTTGAGATCTTATCCAAAAAATCCTTGCCCAGACCAACATCATGAAACATTTTCCCTATGATTTATTCTAGTAGTTTCATAGTTTTGAGTCTAGTCTTCAAGTCTGTAATCCATTTTGAATTGATTTTTGTATTTAGTAAGAGATAGAGGTCTAGTGTCATTCTTCTTCATGTAGCTATCCAATTTTTCCAGCACCACTTGTTGAAGAAAATATCCTTTTCCCCATGTGTTTTCTTGGTCCCTTTGTCAAAAATAAGTTGACTGCAGATGTATTAATTCATTTCTGGGCTTTCTGTTCTGTTCCATCGGTCTATGTGTCTGTTTTTATGCCAGTATCATGCTGTTTTGTTACTATAGCTTTGTAGTGTATTTGGAAATCAAGTAGTGGGATGCCTTTACCTTTGTTCTTTTTGCTTAATATTGCTTTGGTGATTCAGGGTTTTTTGTTGTTGTTGTTGTTCCATGCAAATTTTAGAATTATTTTTGGACAGAGCTTTTTCATCATTAGCCCCGGCTAAAACATCCCAGGAAAATTCTCAGTGGATCCTCAAATTGGCCAAACTTGGGACATCTGTTGCACCTCAGCCACAGGGAGTGGATGTCCCATAGGAAAGAGGATTTGTCCCTTGAAGAAGGGATGAGAGAGGCCATATGATGGGACAAGCCCTCCAAAAAAACCCTCTTGGCCCTTAAAAATGAAATAACCAGATGGCCCTTGGCCCTGTAGACCTTATATCCTTATGTCCCAAGGGGAGCAAGATGAATGCAAATACATAATTAATACATAAACACCAGAGATGGGAGATTGCAAATACGCACACACTCAACTTATGAAAAGACATTGATCTGACTAGGACATTAAAGGCTGAATAATGAAATGTTGAGCTGGTATCCCAAGTGACTGGAGGGTCTGGGATCAGATGAACCTAGTGCAGAGAGACTCCGAGGAGCAGGGTCAAGGGAGGGAAAGTATGAAAACATTCTCCTCGCACACACACAAGGTGGATGGGAGAATCAAATGAAGCAACAGAAGAGAATGCTTTGTAAACTGCAACCTGCTACACAAATTATTGTTGGTATTACTTAGCAAGGAGTGTGAGCTTGAGGGCAGGTATAATGAGTAGGTCAGAGTCAGCCTGGCACAGCAAAAATAAAATAATTTTTTTGAGATGAGGTCTTGCTCTGCCACCCAGGATGGAGTGCAGTGGTGTGATCATAGCTCACTGTGACCTCAAACTCTTGGGCTCAAGTGATCCTCCTGCCTCAGCCTTCTGAGTAGCTAGGACTATAGGTGTGTGCCATCATGCCCAGCTAATTTTTGTATTTTTTGTAGAGACAGGATCTCATTATATTGCCCAGGCTGGTCTTGAAGTCCTGGGCTCAAGCGATCCTTCTACTCCGGCCTCCCAAAGTGCTGGGATTACAGGCTTGAGTCACTGTGCCTAGCCACAAGAATATGAGAGTTGAAGCCAGAAGACCTCAGTTCTAGGCTTTCTTGTAAAATTAGATAATAAGAGAGAATGCACACATAGGTCTTAGCACAGTGCCTGGTACTGGGAGAGCCCAAGAAATGGTGGTCATTGATCAAAACCGTCCCGGTTCACCAATGTCCCAGTTCAATGTCAATGTGTAGAAGCCAGAGGGAGGGAGTGTGGCTCAGTTGCAGATGTGGACCCAGCAAAGTGAGCCAGCGTGGAGCTGGGCCAGCCAAACTCTAAGGAGCACAGTAACTGCAATACCTGGGATTTTATACAAGAAACTTCCAGTAAACATTTACTGAATCCAATCAAACTGCAGCCTTGGGGGATGAAAATGTTAAGATTTCAATACTGATGATGGTTGCATAACCTTGTGAGATACTAAAAACCACTGACTCTTGCATTTTTAAAGGGTAAATTGATGGTATGTGAATTCTATCTCATTTTGTAACAGTGGAAGCCTAACAGGCTGGAACAGAGAGCGTCGCTCATTGCAGGATGGAAATGTGGAGTTCAGTCGGAACCTGGCCCATCAGGCCACTTGATTTCAAATTGTTCTCACTTCTGCCCATGCTGTAGGGACTTCAGGTAACTCCAGGGTCCCTTAGCTCTTCTGGAGACTCCGGTGTGAATAAAGTGCCACCCACCAGCAGTTCATCACTTAGGGCTTCCTAGTCCCTAGGGGACACTCTTTCCGGCAGTTCTGTCACCATGATGGGAGAAGCTGCCTGCTGAGCACTCCATAGCCAGCAGAGGCAATGGGATGTCAGAGGTGAAGGTCAAACACAGGTGCTCTTGTTACTGTACCACAACACTGGAAGTTATGCTTCCTAATTTTTTAATAAAGAAGGGAGTGTTCTCTCTGCTCCACTGCAGTTCTCTAGAGAACTTCATGTTCCACCTTCTTCCTTACTGCACATCACTCTCTCACAGAACTTCGGAGCAGGCAGGGCAATCTGCCCCTGAATATGACTCCAACTGCGATAAGTGGATGCTGCTGCTCCCAGTTACCTGCTACATACACAGGATGATGGAGACCTCCTCTCTAAATTTTGGATCAAAACTCCATGAGAGGTGGAAAATGGTATGGCAATTCCTCGAAAAACTTGCACATAGATAGGTCCATGTGAGCCGGCAAACCCCCTTCTAAGGATATGCCCAGAAGAATTGAAAGCAGCAACTAAAACAGACATTTGCACACCTATGTTTATGGCAGAATTAATCACAGTAACCAAAAGGTGAAAACAACCCAAATGCCCATCAACAGATGAATGGATAAACACCATACAGTCTTTGCGTGGCCCCTGCTGCAGCACAGATGAAGCTTGAGTGCATGGTGCTAAGTGAAATAAGCCAGCCACAAAGGAATACATACTGTATCATTCCATTTATAGGAGGTACTTAGAGGAGTCACATTCAGGGAGGCAGAAAGTTGAATGGGGGTTGCCAGAGGTTAGGGGAAAGAGGGGAATGGAGAATTAGTGTCTAATAGGTGCAGGGTTTCTGTTTGGAAAGGTGAAAATGTTCCAGAGATGGAAGTGGTGATGGTTGTACAACAATGTGAATGTACCTAATACCATGGAACTGTACACTTAAAAACGGTTAAAGCGGGATCGGGCACAGTGGCTCATACCTGTCATCCCAGCACTTTGGGAGGCCGAGGAGGGCGGATCATGAGGTCAGGAGTTCAAGACCAGCCTGGCCAACATAGTGAAACCCTGTCTCTATTAAAAATACAAAAATTAGCTGGGGATGGTGGCATGTGCCTGTAATCCCAGCTACTCGAGAGGCTGAGGCAGGAGAATTGTTTGAACCGGGACCTGGGAGGCGGAGGTTGCAGTGAGCCAAGATTATACCACTACACTCCAGCCTGGGCTACAGAGCAAGACGCCGTCTCAAAAAGAAAAGAAAAGAAAAGAAAAAAAAACAACACACAGTTAAAGTGTCGGGAGGCTGAGGCAGGAGAACTAACTGCTTGAAACTGGGAGGCAGAAGAGGTTGCAGTGAGCAGACATCAGGCCACTGCACTCCAACCTGGGTGACAAGAGCGAAACTCCGACTCGAAACAAACAACGGTTCAAGTGGCAAATTTTGTATTATGTGTATTTTACCATAATAATCATAAGTAATAAAAATAACTCCATAAGGGAAAGCTACATGTGAACGAGGCTCCTCCCTGGTGAAAACGGCAGGGCCCCTGGAAAGACAAAGCCTGGCCCTGGCCTCTGCATCTGTGCCTTGTACTGTTGGGCTCATGCGTCAGGAATTTTAATGATCTGACACCACAGGGAGTTTTACACTAAAATCTTCCTGAGGCATAGTTTCTACGAGTCATTTGGCAGGGGAAGAGTATAAAGCCAGATAACAATAATGGACACTTTATTCATCACTTGCAAAAATATTCAAAACCAAAAATTCTTGGAAGGGAAAAAATATTCATGTTTCCTTCATATTTTTCCTCACTCTTCCCAGCCTGATTCACCCCTCTAGTTCTGTTCCCACCTGATGACCATACGTTTACTCTTTGATTTCTGGCAGTTCACTTACCTTTTCTGTTTCAGTTTCCTGGCCTATATTTGTTTTGTTGTTGTTGTTGTTGTTGTTTGTTTGTTTGTTTTGAGATGGGGTCTCGCTCTGTCACCCAGGCTGAAGTACAGTGGCATGATCTCAATCTTGACTCACTGCAACCTCCCCCTCTGGGGTTCAAGCTGTTCTCCTGCCTCAGCCTCCTGAGTAGCTGGGATTACAGGCACCCGCCACCACACTCGGCTAATTTTTGTATTTTTAGTAGAGATAGGGTTTCGCCATGTTGGCCAGGCTGGTCTCGAACTCTCGACCTCAAGTGATCTGCCTGCCTCAGCCTCCCAAAGTGCTGGAATTACAGGCGTGAACCACCAAGCTTGATTTCCTGGCCTACATTTGGAAAAAAATATTAACTTGTCTGGTTTCTCCCTACCTTGCAGAGATTGTTGTAAGGATCCTGGGAGACTGTGAACTGGGAAATATGTTAAATAGAAAGGTATTGGGTTTCTTCCTTTCCTCCAAACTGCCTTTGGGAGATACCAACTCCCAATAGGCACAACTTCCCTAAATAAAACCAGGCACGAGAGCAGGGAATTCCACAGCAGGCCTGTCAAGGGAGATCTGTTTGCCCAGTTCCTCAAATCACATGACAGTGGCAGCTCCCTGTGCCTTTCTGTGTCCCCAGCCCGGCAATGCTGGGTCATTTGGGAAGCAGCAAAGTGTGGTGGTCAGCAGAGCTGCACACCCATGGCACGCAGAGAATGAGCTCCCCATCACCAAGAGTATTCAAGTAGAGTACTGATAATCGCCTCGGAGGGTATTCCTGATTTAAGCAGTAGCTTGGAATTCTGAGGTCTCTTCCTATTCTAAGAAGCCATGGATTTCTTTAATTTGAAATTCAATACCGGCTCCATTTCTTTCTTGCTGTGACTTGGCCACAGGCACATTCCTAACCTCTCTGAGCCGGTTACCTCATCTAGGTTAATAAAATAGCATCTGCCTGCTTGACCCTATTGTAAGGAGCTCAGAAATGCTGTTATAGCAGTGCTTGCAAAAAAATTGTAATTTGTAATTGCATGCTAGGAGGAGTTGCGCTGCTGTTACTATTATTTCCATGCCCAGAAGGCAATCACACAACAGAAGCAATGTCACAAAGCAGTCCTCCCTACCTCAGTCTAAAGGCAAGACTAGAGTCTGAGAGGAGTCTTGGGGTGCAGGAAGCACATACAGTGAACTGAGCATTTCTCCCCATGAACGGCGATTCCTCGGGTCCTTCTGAGTGACCTTCCAGAAGCATCTCTGGAACCTTGTGAACATTGACTTTTTAAAAACTGTCCAGCCAGAACTTCATTCCCTAGCAGAGTTTCCTTCCACTTTTACACACACACACCAAAAAAAAAAAAAAAAAAAAAAAAAAAAGGCTTGCTGAATTAATGAACCACTTCTCTTATCTATTTTTCCTGTTATCTAATTCTGAGAAGGAAGCTGGGAGCTCAGAGGGAGCTGGGAGACAGCTCACAACGTCTCCCTCCCACCCGGCTCAGAACAGCCTGGATTCCCTGGGCAGACTTTGCCTCACACCAGGCCTTGAGCAGCCGCAGGGACGCCGCTCCCACCGCGGGTGAGTCCCCTCCTGGCCCTCCTGGTGACCCCTCTGCCGGGGGAGGCTGGGATGATGGGGGAATGGAAGGCTTGGGGAGCTCACCTTGCTCACCACAGTCTCCAGCTGTGGGGAGAGGGAGGTGGGGGAGGGGAAGGCACGGCTTCCCCAGCGTGGGGCCGAGGCCGAGGCTGGGTAGAGGCTTTGAGGCCTTTGCGGGACAGGAAGGAAGGATGAGGCTCTGTGCAGGCCGGGTCGCAGACGCCGGGCTTCCGTCCCACTTTCTTTCTGTGTCCCTCCTTCTTACAATTACGTGGCATTTTAGTTTCTCTATTTCCTGATTCAGCTTCCCATTCCCACAACTGGAAAAGGAGAGGGGTGGCTGTTCTCTCAGGAAAAACCTAAATAAATACATACACACCAGAAATCCAATGGCTCTGACCAGGTATGGCAGGACCATCTGGCCTCTGCTTCCTCTAGCACACCCAAATCCCCTGGGGCCCCCCGCAGCCGTTGGCGTCCTTTTAAGAACGCACTTGGAAAGTTCAGGCAAACCCTTCCTGGCCCATGTCAGACCCAGCCTAGTTTGCTTTTGGGTCAGCAAGTCTGCATGCTGCTTCCCGTCGGTTGGTTTCATTAGTTAGTAGCTAGCTCTCAGAGCCCTCAGGCTGGGATACTTTTCTTTGCCTATTCGCAGATCAAGGGTCGGCGAGGTTTGGTGCAGAGTTTAATTTTCGTTTATTCTGGAGCCAGACCTGTGATGGGAAAGAGGGGTGGGGGTAGATCTTGCAGGTGGACCGCAGCGATTGTATTTTTCTTCCCCAGGTCCACTGCATGCTTTGCAGAACTTGGTCGCTATGCTTTTGGTTGCACTCTTTTGCATACAAGTCGAACTTACCTCTGCTTCCTATAAAGCCAAAGTCTGGACAAATGAGTCTTGAATCTTATTTGTAGCTGAGAAAAGGACTGAGTCAAAATAATAATAATAATAATAAATAGGAGTGACAGCTTTGAGAAGGAGTGCAGCTTTGAGAAGGCACCGGTCAGTGTCATAACCAAGGCTCTGAGAGTTTGAAACCTACCAGGTTTCCTGTGCCTCCTCCACATGCTCACAGGTTGAAAGCAGAGAGTGGCATTTGTTCACTCTGTAGCCTCAGGAGGACCCAGCAAGGGCTCTTCTGGAATTGGGTAGGATTGAAGGCAAAGCCGCTCAGTCCTGGTGTACCTACTACAAATATTAGCTTTGCAAAGCAGAGAACAGAAAATTGTTCCCTTTGACTATCTTTCCATCTCCAGCAGCCCCGCCGGCTTCCAGGGGGTGAATTGAAAAGCTCTCACAAAACTTACACTCATCTGCGTTGCTTATCTTTCCCCTGCCCAACTCTCTGGCTTGCTTACCCTTGCTAATGTTTTCCCAGGGCTGATATTCCTGCTCTTCTGTACGCGGTCCAAAAATAAGGGAAATTGAAAGGGTTTTAGCTGGGAAAAGCAGGGACGGGCCAATCTGAGTTGAGGGAAAGCTGTTATTATGTAAGGTTGCTAGAATCCTGTGATTTATCATCACAAAATTGGATTGGCTTTTTAAGTAGTAGTAGCGGTAGTTGTTGTAGTATTTGTAGTACTAAGAAATGTTTTGTTTCTGCTGGTCTCATTTTGATAAGTCAATCTAGAGTAAAGGATACTTGAAAGTCCCACTTTATGAACTTCTTTTTACAGAGTTCGTTTTTAGTGACATAATCATTGCCACAGATTTCCTTTTTCTTCTAAGAATTTGTCTCTGAAAGTGATTTTGCAGTCACAAGTTCGATTGGAGGGGAGCCTTAAAGACAATTTTGTGTGCTTAGTATTGAGGAAGTGTTTATAAATTACTCTTTCTCCCTGTTCTAGTCTCAAGCCTAATAAAATATCAATTTCAAATAGCTTTCTAATGTCTTGTTATATTTGCCAAGTGATTTATAGGACAGAAAATTAGAGTTTGCGTGTGTAAAGTTCAGAGATATTTTAGAGCTTGGAGCAGAGGAGAGGAGAGGTTTTAGGGTTAAATTCAAGTCATCAATCTCCAATTGTCTAAACACTGCACGAAGTGGAGATTCGAGGCAATTATCCGAATAATTGGGGGGGGCACTTTCCCCTGAATTATCTAGATAAAAGTGTGACACAGGAGAATGTCCGTGGCCCTGAAGGCCCTGCCTCGAATCTCCCCGGTTGCGTGAATTCGGGCAATTTTTCTGCAGGTTCTCAGACTCGGGGATGGGGGAGGAAGGGGATGTTTCTAGAAGAAGCTTAAAGGGGGCTCGCGCCGCAAGACTGGAGGTGGAGGGCGTGCGCGGCGGGACGCCCCAGCCGGGTCTGATAAAGCCCCGAAGCCGATCTAAGGTCAATAAACTAGGCGGCGTCAGGCTCGGGCCGAGGGCCGGGAAGGGAGAAGAGTGGAGCCCGCTCAGGCTGGGGGCAGAATGAAAAGGAACCAGGACTGCTGGGGTCCAAGCCCTGGTCCGCTTGCGGGGCGCGCAGCCGGGGAGAGGAGCTGGGCGTTCGGCCTGGGCCCCTCCCCTGCCTGACCCCAGGACAGCCAAGCACCCGCGGCCTTAAAAGTATCCCGGCGAACCCCAAGTGGGCCGGGTCCTGGGCAAACTGCCCTAGCCCTGCACTGAGTTTGGTAAAAATGGAAAGTGACATTTTTACAGGGACGAGGTTGGGGTCTGGAGGGAGATGGAGACCCCCGAATAATGGTAACGCAGAAGCCTCAGAGACACCACCAACAGGCAGAGAAGTGTCCCTAAGTGGGGAAAATGAGGAAGAGGGTAACAGTATTGTTAATTGGCCATGAATTTTAATCCCTGTTGTGTGTCGCCGAATAGTTTACAAACTCTTTTTGCATTGGGGTTTTGTTTCTCCCACTCCCTGCGTGATGAGAAGAAAGATTGGGACAAGTTAATCGGCTCAAAGTCACGTCGCTGGGGTCTCCTGTCAGGGGGCTTGGACCGGTTGTTAAAGGACTTACAGCCGCAGGTCTTCCCAAGGGAGATTCCCAATCAGAGCGCGCAGCCCGCGGGGAAAACATAACGCGCGCCGGTAAATGACGCCGCTCCCACCTAGGCCGCTCTGGGGCCGCTTAACGTCCCGAATGTCCCGACCCCCGGCTCAATCTTTGGTGGAAAGCCTGAGTGGGCAGGTGGGAGACGAGACGGTGCTGGTGGAGCGGGCTACTTCAGCAGCACGAGGCTGGGAAGATCCTCGCGGACAGGCGCGACAACGCGCCCTGGAGCCCGCGGATCTTTGCAAGTAACTAACCTGGCCCTCGGATTCATTGCGACTTTCCCGCCCTCGGCCCACGAGGCCAAGGAGCTCCCTCTCTTCTCCTCTCCGTTCCTGGCAAGGCCGAAGCCAGATTGCTTTGGATGCATTTCGACCCTTCTGGCGCCACATGGGCAGGGTAACCTTGGACGGGTGTCACGCCCACGTCCTTCGGGGTCGCATGCTGGTGGGCCAGGAAGCCCAGGCCATGCCCAGCAGGGTCCGAGCCGCGGTCGGTGGCGTGACCTCTGGCCAGGCCTGGAGCTTCTAGGAACGTGTCTCTGGTTGCCCGTTACTCCAGAGACCCCCACTTGGGGAGCGCGGAGTCCTCCAGCCGCTGCGCACTGATACCTGGGGCGGCGAGGGGAGCCCGGCTTCTGCGCACTCCTCTCCGGATGCGAGGTGCTCACCCACCCCTCTCCCGGCTCGCCCTGACGCCGCTGTCCCCACGCTCTCGGCAGCGAGACGTACAGCGAAGCCCCCGACCCATTTCTTCTCAGTTGCGACTCTCTGTGTGAGACCCCTAAAGAGGCCGAGGATCACAGTCGGTGTTTCATCAAAAAGGCCACTGTGTCCCCAGGTTAGGCTGCTGGTATCTCAATATCACCCTGCGGAGAGACCCCGTACCCTGGAATCCCATACGCCAGTCTGCAAAGCACAGATCTAATGCCTTCTTTCTCTGGCCGGGTTTGGAGGGACTTTGAGGGGCATGGGTGGCACCCCAGGCTCGCAGGGTTCGTGGTCCCAAAAACCGAGCCCAGGAAATCGCCAGCTCCGGTCTGTTCGAAGAACCTTCGGGTGTTAGTCACAGGCCCCGGCCCGCGCGGGATCTGGAGGCAGGCATTTCTCGACGATTGGGGACTTAGGGTTTGTCTGGGAGCGATTGCATTTCCAGGCCTCTGCACGCTGCGGTTCCGGTAAAGAGCACTGTCTTCACCACTTCTCACCTGTGCCCTAACCCCACACTTTTCCAGCACTCGTCCCCCTAGGTTTCACAAAAACTCCTGGCAGACTGCTCCTGGCAGACGCTTCCAGGACCACGCGGGGGCCGTAGCTGCGATCCCCTCGCAGACGCCCAAATCCGGGGCCGGGTCCCCGCGCAGATGCCCGAACCCGGGGCCGGGTCCCCGCACTGGGTGCGGCGCTTGCGGGGGTCGATGAGGCAGGTCCCTCTTGGGAACGGCTGCTGTTGTTTCTTTAGATACTGAGATATAATTTCTCCCTCATCCACCCCACCCGCTGTTCTTAACAATTTTCTTTATTGGTTTGCTATTGTCTTGTTAACGTGTCTTCTCTTCTCCTAGCCTTTTTTCATCCCCTTTCTCTCTTCATTTCTCTCTTTTTCCTTAATTCTGTTGCAAAGTTTCCTTTTCTTGTTTAGTCAAAATCCTCCCCGCTTACTTTGTTCTTTGTCCATAGCAGTCGTTCTTCTTTTCTCCTTGCCTGCCTGTCTTCTTTCCCGCTGTTCTTGGCCGTGGGCAGACACGGCTGATTTAGGAACTGCAGTTTTTCCCAGGCATACTCTGCGCTTTCAGATTTGGTCCGCGTCTGGCTGCGTCTTTTCCCACCCCAACCTGAGGTCCTTGCCCCTCACAATAAATTCGTTTTTATTCATTCTGATGTTTGCATACAGAAGTTACTCGATAAAGCTGTTTTGTTTGATGAATCAAAGGGCTTCTTGTCTGTGAATTAATTTCTGGATATTAAACTGCACAGTAGCTATTTTATTTGCCTTTAAGAAACTTCTTAAATTTTTATCTCTAACTAATGGCACATTATAAATAATTTTCCAAGCACTAGGTGGTGTCTGACAAGGTTGAGTCACTCAAAAACAATGCAGAATTTCTTAAATGTAGAATCTTTTAAAACGGTGTCAGATGGCTTCTCCTGCTACATCGTTTATTTGTAGCTTTCCACTAACTCTAAAGATTGAACAGGAAACTGATATGGTAGAAATAGATAACTTTTCCCTGTTCACTAGCTAAGATTTGATTTGCTTTCTGTTAGATCACAGTAGTTCTAGCATAATAATGATAGAACAATTAGTCTTTCCTTGTAGATAAATAATGATTTTGAGTGCTTATTATTTGTTTTATGTAGAATTTGTTGTTAGATTACACATGAGAATTTTATTTCACTGAATAGTGCTAATAGATAGTAGATGCTTTTCATTTTCAACAAAACGGAGACAAGATTTTGCTCGTTAGAAGTTTTTTTCCCCTTCAAGAAACTTAAAGCTTTAACTCTTATAAAAAATTCTAACAAAACTTTTCTTGAAGAAACAACATTATTAATAGGTAAAAACTTGACCATGAGAAATTCAGAAGGAAGGAGTGAAAGTCAGCTGTGTCTCCTCTGCTGATTGCAGAACAACAAAAATTAGGAAAGTTACCATCCTACTGGTCAGATGTAGTAGTCCCCGTTTGTGCAAAACACTTCTTGGTCGTGGCGATGTGGGGAGGGGGTGTGATCCAATAGTCCTTCTCACTTCTCAAAGGTTGATACAGAGTCTAACAGTTACCTCTTAGAACTACTCAGTAGGTAGTAGTTAGAATTCAGTAGGTAGTAGCTAGTTTCCACACCGGGGACCTGCTTTGTTAAATGCTGTGGGTGTGGGGACAAGACCTTGGGTTCAGAAAAAGTTCTGGGAAGAGCCTTGAGGTGGAAACAGCCTCGGTGCGCGGGGGTTTCTCGACAGCTCTCTGGTCTCTCTTACCCCCTAGGTTTTCCCAACCTTCCCGCCGGATTGCCTTGGAAAGCTCTTGGTGTGGTGGCCACTGCGGTTTGCTCCAGCAAAGATAATGGAGGGGCTCGCTATCTAATCTGGACAGCAGCAAGAACAATCCATTAGACCTCAGCTTTTATCCGGGGCGGGGGAGGACGGAGAGACGGGGCTGGCGTGCTCCACCCGGCCCTGGGAGGCGCAGGTCTGCCCCATAGGTGGCAGGGGGATTAATCAAACAGAGAGTTTAGTGCGAAATCAAAACTCACCACTGCGTATTATGCTTGCTGATGCCGGTAAATGGTAATTCTACCCATTATGACTGTTAGGAAGTAGCAGAATCCCTTTGTGTTGCAGGGATCTTTTTGTTTGTTTGTTTGGTTTTTTTTTTTTTTTTTTTTTTTTTTTTTTTTTTTTTTTTGAGAGGGAGTCTTGCTCTGTCGCCCGGGCTGGAGTGCAGTGGCCGAATCTCAGCTCACTGCAAGCTCCGCCTCCCAGGTTTACGCCATTCTCCTGCCTCAGCCTCCCGAGTAGCTGGGACTACAGGCGCCCGCCACCTCGCCCAGCTAGTTTTTTGTATTTTTTAGTAGAGATGGGGTTTCACTGTGTTAGCCAGGATGGTCTCGATCTCCTGACCTCGTGATCCGCCCATCTCGGCCTCCCAAAGTGCTGGGATTACAGGCTTGAGCCACCGCGCCCGGCCTCTTTTTGTTTTAAGAAGTTCAATGTGCTTTACATTGTCTCATTCAAACTCATCCATCAAGGGGCGCGGTTCGATTCCAACCTTCACCAGTATTCCTTCAGACTAGGGAGACTAAATCCATCCGCCCATTCTTTAATTCATTCATTCAGCAAACATTTACCAAGCTTTCCTCTGCGCTAGGCATTATGCCTTGTACTGACAGGTTAAATTATTTGCCCAAGATGAGGACTAAAGCCGGGGACTGGGGCGGGACGCTAAATCAACTATTTCAGTCCCGCAACTGCTCACTTGTTTGCCCCAAGACACACAAATCGGAGATGTTTGGCGTTGGAAGGGCCCCAGGGGTTATCTAGTCCAGCCTTCCATTCAGTGCAGGAATCCCTCTCCACAATGCCTGGGCCGGGCCCCTACCTGCACTCTCCGCCAGCTCAGGAAACTACAGCTCCCGGGTAGGTTTCCCCTTTGAAAGTGACCCGGCGAACGGGAAATAATTTCCCTGGGAGAAAACGGGCTTAGTCTGCTCACGCCTAAACGTGGACTGCTGAGCCCTTCATGCTGCTGTGACTCCCAGGTCTCCGGATTTATGCACCAAGAGTAAGGGTTCCCCTGCCCAAGGGCAACCCATGTCCTCAACCATAGCTGGCTGGCCTCCACCCGGGCTGTGCCACGGCTCCCATCAGCTTTGCCCTGGTGATGGAGATCCCTGAGTTGCTGAACACTAAAGCCCCTGAAACTTGAAGACGCTGTGGGCCTTAGTCAAGCCAGTCTTCCTCTGTTGCTGTGGTGGGTATTTGCCGCAAGGTGAGAGAAAACACTATAGGCAGTAGCCAAAGAATTGCCAGAGCCTGGATTCTAGATTCTAGTTCCCACACAAACACCTACAAGCTGGGTGACCTTGAGCATGTTATTTCACTTCTATTTCCAGCATAGTCTAAAAATAAGGTGAAGGAATGTGCTTCTCAAAAGTTGAAGATGACATCTTTTTCAAAGATAAAATTTCTCCTTATAATGTGTGCTCACAAAAGGCAATTTCTGAACCATAAACTCATTACAAAGAATGCTCTGGAACCTTTTTATATTTGATAAGATCCTAAATGTACATTGTCCCTAGGTCAGTGTAAGAGTTTAGACTCCAGTGTTAGAATGATGTGATTTGAATTCCATCTCCGCCACTCACTGGTTTTCTTGGTCAAATTACTTAACATTCTGTGTTTCAGTTTCTTATATTTTAAAATCCTTATAAACCTTAGAAGACAGACAGACTGTCCTAATCCCTGAGATAACCATGTGTTCAGTTGGACACTAATGTTCTCCTTATTTTTGTTTGGCTTTGTGTGTTTTGCTTCTTTACCTATTACTTCAAAACTCTTCAGTAATTAAATACATCTAATAAGAGGTAGAAATTTACCTGACACATTGATAAATACGTTTGTTTATTTAGCTTGTCCAAAATTGACTGCTGCTGGTGGTTGTGGAAATTGTGAGTGCAACCTTTCTGAAAGGCAATTTGGCAATAGACATTCAAAACCCAAAAAGTGGTCATATTCTTTGACCCACTTTTTCTGGTAATAGAAATTTACCCTCAGGGAATAATCAGAGGTTTACAAGATGCTTTACTTAGCAAAATTTATGATTTGACAAGGATGCACCAAACATTATTTATTGAGGTGAAAACCAGATAATAACCAAAACTCTAAACAATAAGAGTTTACTTACATAAACTATACTAAATCCATCACATGATCATTAAATGATGTTTTCTTAAGATATGCAATGACATGAAAAATCTCGATTCTTAAGAAATAAAAAGTAGATTGTGAAACTTCTATCACAATTGAGAAAGAGAAGAGAGAAGACTAATGTTTCCAATTCTTTCTGCCTAATGTGGCTAAGGATGGATTTGGTTGTCCCCGTTATTTTTTTCTGTATTTCCAAATGGACTAGACAAACTCGTGTTTATTTGAAAGTAGAATAAAGAAATATTTTGAGAGAGGTGAGGAAGATTGGCCAGATCCAAGACATGTTAGCCTTCGTCAGGCTTCCTACGATGATATGACTGTTGCGTTTTCATAGCAAAGCATTTGTTCCAGAGGATTCAGTTTTAGGGTCCCCAAAACTCAGTGGACTCAAAACTCCAAGAACAGCCCTGAACTCCTGATTCCAGGCTAGAGATGTTCACAGTTGGTAGGAGTGACTTTTCCACAAGGAAGAGATTCCCCTCCCCATTTAGAAAATGTTTTCAGGTCCAAATTGTCTCAGAATTTCACTTGCAACCTTGAGTGTTTCTGAAATTGAAAACAATCGTCTACGTTCTTGTAACTTTTCCCTCTTCCACGACTCCCTTTTCTGGCAGGAGGATGTGGTGGGATGTGAGGCCAGGTGCAGAGTGGTGGGGGGTAGGGGCGCTGCAAATAGAAGCTGATTATTCAGACCTCAGGGAGGGAGAAAAGGAGGAGACTTGTTGGGGAGGAAAGTCAGACCTTTGGTGGTGGCCAAGAAGCCAGGTGTTCAGAAAGGAAGGCCGTGTGAAGGCAAGAGAGCCAAAGTGAAGGACAGGACTGCAGACTGAATGAATCACAAGACAGCTCTTAACAAATGTCAGGTGCCAGTTTTGAAACTGAAATAGTTTGCGCTTATAGAGGAACAAGTAGCAGATGCCTTCCTCCATCCCGCTTTACAAGCAGGGCGCGGGATGGGGCTGGGTGAGAGTGGTCACAAAAGGAAGTAGAAATTAGGTTCCACCATAAACTTAGGAGACCTTCAAAAGATCTTGTACTGGGTCTTTTTTTTTTTTAATCTTAATGTAGCACATCCCAGTCAATAGAAGATAAAAGTAACATTAATATAAAGACCAAATTAACTTTTATTAATTAGCAAATAAATATTTAGCAAATAAACTGCATTCTGAATATAGTATGAAATATAAACTTAAAATACCATTTAATAATGGTATTTTCTTTCTCTAAGTCCTACACTTCAAAAAAAATTTGAGGTTGGCCTTTGTTGGTTGGGTGGGTGGGTGGTTGTTGATAATGTAGTATGAATAGAATTTTTGCAAACCACAGAATTTTCTGAAGACTGGATCCAGCGCCTCCTAAGCTCATCTCTCTCCTTCTTCATCTACAAGGCAAGCAGGGTTCAGACAGGAACCATAGCCATCTTCATGTAATTTTCCAGCCCCCTGCACTGCACAGGTATAGTGGTAGGAACTTTCTTGAGGGATGATTCTTGCAGGGGTGAGTTCCAGACACCTTTGTTGACTTAATTCTCTACAAACAAAATCCTCAGGCTGGGCGCGGTAGCTCTAATCCCAGAACTTTGGGAGGCCGAGGCAGTCAGATCATGAGGTCAGGAGTTCGAGACCAACCTGACCAACATGGTGAAACCCTGTCTCTACTAAAAATACAAAAATTACTTGGGCATGGTGGTACACGCCTGTAATCTCAGCTACTCAGGAGGCTGAGGCAGGAGAGGTTGCAGTGAGCCGAGACTGCACCATTGCACTCCAGCCTGGGCGACAGAGTGAGAATCCGTCTCAAAAAAAAAAAAAAAAAAAAAAAAAATCGTCAACCACAGTTGTTTTATTTTCCCCTTTTCTAGGAAGGGGACCAACTCCAAAGCCTGAGCAGTGTTCTTGATGTGGAGAGGACGCCTCCCAAAGTAAGGGGTGTGAGAAGCAAGGAGGACACAGCTGGGAGGGAACAAATTTCCCTTGCTTTTGAAAAATGCTCCATTCTCTGCTAGCTAGCCATTCTGGGGTGGGTGGGTCAGTGTATTGTTGACTGTTTTTCTTATCGCTGTACCATTTAGCGTTCCCAGAAATGGCTCCTCAGGCACAGGTTTTTTTAGGCATCCATAGACCAACCCCCCTCCCAGAGAAGTCTCCTAGGTGCTCCATCTTTGTACAATTTTGTAATAATTTCCACCTGTAATCAAAATAGAATGAGGGAGGTCAAGCAATCTTCCTCTTGGCCCTGCTACAAACTGCTGAATCAAACTGCTCTATGCCCTCATCCGTGAGTTGGGGGCAATAAATAATAGTTGTGGTTTATCAAAGTGCTGTCACATATGTCACATTTGAACCTCACAGCAACTCTCTAGGGTAATTGGTGTATTATTAGGGCATTTCCCCCTTTTTATAGATGAGAAAACTGAGACTCAGGGATGTTGTAAAGCCAAAGGTCACAGTACTAATAAGTAACAGAATTAAACTCAAAATGCCTTGCTCTAACTACCAAGTGCTGCCTCCCTCACCCTCCAGAGAAAAGCCAAGGATACAGCAGATTGTCTACATAAGCTGATATATAATGGCTCTGACAAGTTTCATTGGGATCCCTTACTTACCCAAAAATCAAAAAGCAACACAGCTACAAGGCTCCTAGAGCTGATCAAGCCCTGCCCCCGTTTCATTTTGAAGGTGTGGCCCAATGAGGTTAAGTGATTTGCCAAAGGTCACTCCATGAGTTGGTGGGAAAATGACCAATGTCATTTTTTAAAATTAGTTAAAATTACCTTCTACCAAGCCCATTTTTATGGCTTATTTTAAGTGGGTTAATAAGTATACCAGGCACAGCTTAAACCCAACTGAGTAAATGCTGACACCAGTTTATAGATTCGGCAGATAAGTAGCAATAAGGAATTATTCATCTCTCATTTATCATCCAACCTCTCCAAGGTGCAAGTTATAAAGTGAAGCAAATAGCAGTTCAAGAGCCCCCCACACACGTGAGATCAAAACAGTGAAAAAACAAATTGATTTTCAAAGCTATACATTTATAATGCGTCTATGCCGGACATCTCCTGAAATATGAAAAAGAATAATATTTGGGAAAATTTTTTGCATTTCACAAATAGGCACATTTCTTATACAGAGCTCTATATTTGACCTTCAGACATATTCAATCATTAATTCATTCTTTTGAGTATGTATTGGGTACCTACTCTGTGCAGACCACTGTAGGAGATTATAGAATTATTAAATGATATTCCAGCCATCAAGAAATTTTTAAACCTAATGAGGTGACAAAATAAAACACACATGTGTGCGTGCATGCGCACACACACACAGACACACACACGTATCTCAACTCTATAAATCTTTGTGTGGGGACGTTATATGATGCCCAGAGCCAGTGGGTGTCAGGGGGAGTGTGTGCATGGGGACAGGAGGGAATGTGAAGATTGCCTGGTGTGACTAGGGGAGCCACAACTAGGAACACATTGAGGAGGTGGCCTTGCCTCAACCTTCTCCCCAGTGACATATCTTTATCATGAGAAGAGGGTTAGGAAAACTCATAGGCAGAAAATAAGACAAAGAATTGATGGCCCCAATTAAGAACCTAATCCCCAAATCCCCTGAAGCACAAACTGGTGGAGAGATGGATGAGGGACCAATGGGGGCAATAGCAGTTATAATATTTGTAATGTCTGCAGAAAATGAATAAAATCAACTGATGATTTATTTGGGAGGTGAGCGCTAATGAATTCTCATGTGTTATTCAGTAAGGTTGGTTTACCTTATATTTTTATTGCTCCCAGTCGTCTTCCAGTGATGGACCTGAGACCCAAAATTCAATGTCAATAACAAAGCAGCGACAAATCCAAAAAGTGACTTTGCTCTTAGTTGCCCAGACAAGAAGCTGCAAGACACCTTCTGGAACCTTCCGTGGGTCAATTCACTGTCTCTCCCCAGGGATGAGGCCTGTTTCTTCAGGCCAGTAACCACTTATTTCTGGGCTCTGCATCCATAAAACTGAAACATTTTCCAGTGTAAAAATAAATGGGAAGACATTTACTCAAGGGGTTTACTCAAAATCCTTTACTTGGGATATTGGGAAACCGAGGCTCAGCAAATTCAAATGACTTATACATAGAGTGACCACATAATTTATGTGAAATTACAGGTGAATGTGTATATCACTGATGATTACCCAGAACAGCAGCATGCACCGGGCCTGTTTCAGGCATCCAGGACATTGGATCACCCCCAATAAACAATGAGAATCAGAACAAGGATCCACCCATTATGCCCCACATACACTTGACTACCTTCTTTTCTTTATTTTGAAGACTGAGTCCACAAGACCATTAGGAAGATATTCAGTCTAGAGATACAATATGTGCCTGGTGCCCATTTTGGCTTGGTTTATCCCCAGTCTAAGTAGGGCATGGAATAACTGTGGCTTTGAATGTCTATGATCTCCCTTTACCTCATCCTCAAGCCCTCACTCACCCCTACCCTTGACTGGGCCAAGGTCACTGTTTCCAGTGCCCTGCAAAGGGCATGGGCAGCAGCTCTAACCAGGTTGCCAGATTTCTAGGCTCTGCCCCAGAGCCCAGGGCTGCCTTATCTCTGATCTTCTCACCCTAGTGATTGCATCAGGGTGAGGGAAGTTTGGCCTTGGGAGTCAATGTATAGAGGGGAGATATCAATTCCTATAGTAGCAAGTTGAAATGGAAGAACAGAGTATGACCAGGGTGCCAGGGAACCTTGTCCTGGTTGTGCTGCTAAATAGGTGTGTGGCTCTAAAGGGCTCTGTAGCTATTTCTGGGTACTAATTGCCTCTTCTGCAAAATGAGTGGATTGGACAAGAATCCTTGAAGTCCCTTGCAACTCCAGGGCTCCACATCAGTGTCAGAGAGAGGCTGTCTCAGGACTGATAAATGGGCCAAAGGTACCTCGGGCCATAATCATCCACCAATGAAGGACGAAGGTGCTGATGAGGTACCACGTGACATCTTCTGCATGTGAGCTTCTGTGTTTGCACACAGTGGAAGAGACCATGGCACCCGCGTCTCAGCCACAGCCATGATACCACATCTTCAGTCATCAAGGATGGGGATTTACACTGTATTAGGACAAAGTGGAAACTCCACTTTTTAAAATTCAATTCAGCAAACTTAAAAAAAAAAGTCTACTATAATTAGAAACTGGAAAATACAAAGATGTCAAATATAAGATTTCTGCCTTCAAGGAGATTAAAGTTTTGGGGAAAGAGGTATATACAGAGGCAGATGTGTAGAGAGATTAAACTAAAATACAATATGATAAAGGCTGTAAAAGCAGAAGAGGAAAGAGACTAATTCTGGAATAAGGATGGAAGTTAAAAAAAAAAAAGGCGGTGGGGGGGCTGGCCTGGTGTGGTGGCTCTAGCTCAGGCCTGTAATCCCAGCACTTCGGGAGGCCAAGCAAGAAGGCAGTGGGAGGGTCACTCTAGCCAGGAATTCCGGACCAGCCTGGTCAATATAACGAGACCCCGTCTTTACAAACAAACAAACTAACAAAATAGCCAGGTCTGGTGGTGTGCACCTGTACTCCTCACTACTCCGGAGGCCGAGGTGGGAGGATCGCTTGAGCCCAGGAATTCAAGGCTCCAGTGAACAATGATCGCACTACTGCACTCCAACCTGGGTGAAAGAGAAACACCTTGTCTCTCTCTCTTTTAAAAAAAAAAGAAAGAAAGAAAGAAAAGAAAAGAAAAGAAAAGGTTATGTAAGAAGATACCCAGCACAGTACCATTGCCTTGCCCAGAGGAGCAGTTTTTGAGTTCTGCAGTCAACCTACTTGAATTTAAATTTTGGCTCCACCACCTATTAAGCGGGGCAAGTTACTTAACAGTTTGTGCCTTAGTTTCTCCATCTGTAAAACGGAGGAAATAGAGTGATTGTGTGGATAAGTGATTGTGTGGTTAATCAATCCATGCAGCATACTTGGCACTGTGCCTGGCATATAGCAATGCCCAGTGTTACTCAATAAATGTTTGCCTAGTAAATGGATCCCAGTTTTCATCTGCAAACCAAACCTTTTATTTTGCATATTCAAATGGGCCTCCCATTTTTAGTTCCTCACTGAACATATTCGTTATGCATGGCTAAGATTGAGTTCAGACTTAGGGTCAGGTGTTCCCACCCTAAGAGATAAGGCCTCATTCTGTTGCCCAGGCCAGAGTGCTGAGGTGCCATCACTGCTCACTGCAGCCTCGACCTCCCAGGCTCAGGTGATCTTCCCATCTCAGTCACTCTGGTAGCTGGGACTACAGGCATGTGCCACCACACCCCGCTACGTTTTTGTATTTTTATTAGAGATGGGGTTTCTCCATGTTGTCCAGGCTGGATTTCGGGAGCTTAAAGTCACAAAATGTTGGGACAGGAAGGAACCTAGGAGACAGTTTAGTAGTCTCTTCATTTTACGGACAGAAAACTAAGGCTTAGAAAGTTAAATGACTTGCCTGTGGGCATGGCACTCCTCTGGTGGCAGTGGTGGGATTAGAACCCAGGAATCCTGACTCCCAGACCAAGGAGCTCCCTCCAGCCTCAACTAGACCCAGATCCTCCAGGCATAAGCTTCGCTCTACAATGACACTCAGGCCACAGCAACCTGGGGTCCATCCCTCCTCTTTCTATGGCACCCCAAAGAAGAGGCTACCTGTTTCCCAGTTCTTAGGGCACATCTAAGGAAGGATTTAGGACCTTTTCCAGTCCAGGGCTAGCTCTCAATTCATACAGGGAAGAAAAAAAAAACAAATCAAAAACCACTTCAGACCATAAATGCTCCACGTTGTTTCCAGTGTTGACTTTCTCCTTTAATTCTCATTCACGGAGACTGCTTCGCAGGGGATCTGTTCATGACCCTCACCTTAGTGTCACTAACAGAGGTGGCCGTGGGGGCTTTCCGTAGAAAGGGCAGGTGACAGGTGAGGCAGGCAGGAGCTCGGCCCACTTGTTCTCCAGCCTGTCGGCCTCAGGTAACGGCCCAGCGGCCTCGCTCCTCCTTCCCCAAAGGCAAGGGAAGAAAAACGAGGCAATAACCAGAGGGAGGAAGGTGGAACGGGGGGAAACAGAGCGCAGGGGTGGAGAATGAACTAAGCTTCGTCACACCTTTTCAAGCACAGCAATGACAGTGTGTGTTATTATAAAAGAACACTTGCTCCATGAGAACATTAGAAAAGTACAAAAAAAATTCACGCAAGACCTCGCCGTCTTTATAGGCAGGTGTGTTTACGTTGATTTCACTACCTATGTTATCACTATATAATTCGAATGAACCCTAATAGAATATTGACCAGTGTCCTGAATTTTCTCCTCCCGTGCACAGCGTGAGTAATTCCCCCGAAACTTTGCTCTTGCCGATCTAGATTGAATCCGATCCTTCCGGCCGCGGCGGCTCCGCCTGGGAGGGCGTGGCCCCTGCGCAGGGGCGGGAACCCGCCCCGGTGGGCGCGCGGCCTCTGAGCCTCCGCCTACCTCCGGGTGGGTGCGGGGGTGCGGGGTGCGGGGGTGCGGGGTGCGGGGCTGCCCCGCCGGGAGACTGGGAGGGAGAGCCGGCGCCGGGACCCACGCGAGGGCGCGGACGGGCGGGGGGCGGGAAGCGAGGCTGCCGAAGGGAGGAAGCGGGGCCGGCGCAGCGGGGCGCCAGGCCGGGCAGAGGCGGGGGCGGCCGGCCGAGGGCTGACCCCGAGCGCCGCCGAGTCTGCGCCGCCAGCCGCCCCGCGCTCGCCTCCCTCCGCCTGGGGTTCCGCGGCGGCCGTCAGCGCGCACCTCATCAATAAGGCCTGCCAGGCGCCGGCCCCGCGGCCATCCATCACCCCGGCTGCACACCCGGCCGCGCACCGAGGCTTCTGCGAGCGCCTGCGGGGCCTCTGCGTGGAATGGGCGGGGCCCGCGTTCACCCGGGAGCTGGGCCTAACACCCTCGCGTGGATTGCAAGCAGCGTTGTTCTACCCGGCAACAAATATGTGGCTTTATTCCATCTCTTAATCCCAGTGTCTGTTAACGATGTGGTGTTCATTTGTTCCTAAAGAGCTGTAAGGAAGCTTAGAAATGATTCGGCAAGCGGGCGCGGTGGTGCATGTTTGTAATCCCGGCACTTAGTGAGGCCGAGGCGGCAGGATCGCTTGAGCCCAGCAGTTTGAGACCAGCCTGGACAGCAGGCTAAACCCCATCTCTACAGAAAAATAAAATTAGCCAGGCGTGGTGGCGCTCGCCTGTGGTTCTACTGGGGAGGCTGAGGTGAGAGGATCTCCTGAGCCTGGGAAGATAGACGCTGTGGTGAGCTGAGATCGCACCACTGCACTCCAGCCTGGAGACAGAGCCAGACTCTGTGGAGAAACAGAGAAAGGGAGAAAGAAGAGAGAGAGAAAAGAGGATTGATTCACCACACACACACACACACACACACAGAGAGAGAGAGAGAGAGAAAGAGAGAGAGAGAGAGAGAGAGGACTGATTCAGCACAACCAGTGCATTTCACAGATAAGGAGACCGAGGGCCAGAGTGGGCGGCTGGCGTGCCTGAGGCCACACCAGGAGGTGGTGATGAAAACTGGATTGGGGCCTGCATCTCTTGTCCTACCCCTACTCCCAGCCCTTGTGCCCTCCAAATGGGCACTCGGCAGGTCCAGGATCGATATGCATGGTTGGCATCGAATGTGTGAAAAGGGCGAAGTCATGGGTTATGGGTGTGGGTGTCAGTGCATGAACAACACAGAGTCCGCAGGCATTCTGTCCCCCAACTCAGGCCACACCCTCTGTGTGTGTGTGTGTGTGTGTGTGTGTGTGTGTGTGTGTGTGTGTGGTGAGGTCCAGAAAGAGTACTAGGTAAAAGAGAGGGAGAAACACGTCTGCATTAAAAGCAATGTGTTCCTTGAATTCATTTAAGTCGTCTCCCACCTGCCCTTTTCCCCAAGGAGGCACGGTGGGTCCCCTTCCTGCTGGTGTCTGTGCCAGCATTCACTCCTGCTCCTGTCTGCAGGACGCTTTTGCTCTCTGGTTTGCAGGTAGAAACTTGTGTTCATCCATGTATCTACAAGTTTGTATGGTGCCTGGCACATAATAAACATTCAAGAAATGTTTGCTTTGTGAATGGTAGCTCTTGTGAGGGAATTCGAGTAATTCTGTATCAGAGGGCATGTAGGCTGAAAGAACTCACAGATCAGGTGTTCAATCTCATTTCATAAGAGGGAGACTGAGGCTCCCAGCATTGCCCCATTGAACCATTGCCTGGTTCACTCAAGGCCTTCCTCTGTAAGGTCAGAGCCGGCATAGCCCTCAGGGATCCCTTTCTTTTCTCCCTGCAGAACATTGTCCTGCCACCAGCTCTCCCAGCCGTGGACTGCATCCTCATCACTTCTTTCCCTTGCCACCTTTTGGTTCCTCTGCTGCTTAATTAGCAAGCTCTCCCAGGGTGAGGGACAGAGAAGATCATGGAAGCCAAACTGTCTGCTTTGTTCTTAGGAGGAAACACAATATTTTGTGGGTGATTGTTTTGTTTTTGTTCATGGTATTGTTTTCTTAGTGTTGGTGGTGTTGGATTCTAAATTCAAATTCGAATGACGAAATTAAAATCAATGGCCAGTGGGTGTCTGCTAATCTTAACATCCATTTTTCTTCCCTGATCGCAGAGGTATGACTGGAGTTAGAAACAATGATATTATGAAGAAAGAGGTAGAAACAATGATATTATGAAGAACTCTTTGGGAAGAGGTAGAAGATCGATGACCACAGTGAAACCCCGTCTCTCTCTCTCTCTCTCTCTCTCTCTCTCAGGAGAATGGCGGGAACCCGGGAGGCGGAGCTTGCAGTGAGCCGAGATCGCGCCACTGTCCACACACACACAAAACAACACACCCTCTCTCTCTTTTATTGAAGAGCAAAGGAAGAGCAAAGGTAGCAAAGACATCTTGTAGCCCAGGCAGTCAGTGGTTTTGGGCTCTCATGTGATGTCCACTAGACTATAAATGCTGTAAATACAAGCCTAGAGTGTGATTTTATCTGGCACAGAGCACTTTCATCTGGCTACCTTGCACCCTGATGGTAGCCCATCCATGTGAACATCATGACCTGCAACTGAGCATGATGGAAATTGACTTAAGAATCAGAGCCAGAGGCCAGGCACGGTGGCTCACACCTATAATCCCAGCATTTTGGGAGGCCGAGACTGGTGGATCACCTGAGGTTGGGAGTTCGAAACCAGCCTGACCAACATGGAGAAACCCTGTCTCTCCTAAAAATACAAAAATTAGCTGGGCATGGTGGCACATGCCTGTAATCCCAGCAACTTGGGAGGCTGAGGCAGGAGAATCGCTTGAACCCTGGAGGCAGAGGTTGCGGTGAGCCAAGATTGCACCATTGCACTCCAGCATGGGCACCAAGAGCGAAACTCCATCTCAAAAAAAAAAAAAAAAAATTCAGAGCCAGAGTAATGGGTTCTGCAGAATGATATCGTCTTGTACAGAAAAGACCACATTTCATTGACTGCTTTTCCCTTAGTCCATTCAGAAATACAGTCCTACTCTCAAGGGGCCAAAGTGTTTCTCCTTCAAGGCCAGTCCTTGGCTTACTCTTGTCTCAGGGGACCAGCTGGACCAAACTCAGTTTCCAAGGACTGATTGGTTCTGTCTGCTTCCCATCACCCTCTCCCAGGCAGCCATCAGGTTGTTGAAAGGGACTTAGCAATCCCCGAGCTTCTGCTGTTTGGCTTCAAGACCTTCAGGATGTGAGAGGAGGATAACCCCCACTCTGACGTCACCCTTCCAGCAGCCTGCCCAAAAACCTGAGTGCACCGGTGCTCGTGTGTTTGTGCCATACGTGCTCAAGATAGGCACTGGAGCTGTACCCAGGATGGACCACTGTGGCCATTCCTGTGGACCAAGGATGAGCAATAGGGAGGACCAACCTTGAAAAATGATCCTTTAAAAAGAAATGCAAGGCTTTCTTTTGTATATAAATCACTCTTCTAGCATATTTTAGGTGGGAGTCAAAAGCGTACCAGAGATGCGGACTCGCACTAAAGACAGGATGGGGTTGGAAAGAATGGGAGCTAAAGAGTCTTATTCTGCTCCACCTGTGCTCTTTGTCCTTCTGCCTTTTTCAAAGCCAGATTTATTGAAGTGCAACTTATATAAGTAAATTCACTCCTTCTAGTGTGCAGTTTTCTGAGTCTTGACAAACACAAATCATGTGACCACCATCATAAGATATGAGAATAGTCCCAGCACCCCTCCAAATTTCTTCCTCCCCCTCTGTAGTCAACTCTTCCCGCTCCCCAGCCCCTGGCAACCTCTGATCTGTTTTCAGCCCCTATTGTTCTGTCTTCTTCAGAATGTCATAGAAAATGGATTTTGTCTATAATCTTTTGAATGTTCTTTCACTTAGCTGAATGCATTCGGGATTCATTAGTGGTGTTGGGTGTTTGTTGTTCATTCCTTTTTGTTACTGAGTAGTATTCCATTGTATGGATGTACCTCAGTTTACCTATTCCCCCGCTTAAGGATCATTTGGGTGGTTTCCCGTTTGGGGCAATTATGAATAAAGCTGTAGGTTTTGAAGATACCAACAATACTATTTTATAGTTTTAAACACAACTTACATTTAGCTCTTCTTGTCCTGCAGCTCACTGCAAATAGTATATCTGCTGGGGCATGTTCAAAGACTAGGGTGGGGACGTCACAGTCCCTGACAAAAGGTGGTGTATGGAGGGGGTGTGTGCGTCTCCATTCGATATATGGAAAGAGAGAGATGAATTCAGAGTTTGGGAAGTGCAGTAAAGACAAAGCGCTCACAGGGTGATTGAGAAACTGAGGTGGCAAGTAAGTCTTTTATTTACTCTACGTGTTCTGAGCCCACCAGCCCCTGAGCCCAAGAGTGTGGGTCCCTGGAACTGGGCATCTGCAGAGACTTCCTAGGGGAGGGGTGGCGTTTGCCCCTCACTGGGGGAGGCCCCCCGGGGAGATGGTGTGAAATAGGGGAGGGAGGAGGAGATGAAGTCGGGATAGCTCTCCACCTTCCTGAGTGACATCCTGCCAGTCCCCTCCACCTAGGTGCGGAGAGCTCCGTTTCACTGTGCCCCTTTGCACCTTGGATTTTTTCTCTTCACTTCCTTGCCCTTTGGCAATTTGCTGTTCATTAGCACCTCTGCTGCAGACCAGGGGGCAGCCCCAGAAGTCCCACTTTAACCGGAGAGCCCCTGTCCTTCTGTCAAACACACGCACACGCACAAGACTAAAGACGGGGATGAGTGGAAACCAGCCGCAAAGAAATGGAGTGGGAGGTTCTTCTTTAAAATCCACTCCGTTCAGAACACAGTGAACACCCTTTGACAGAAGAAGGACTATCTAGCTATTCCAAGCTCCGTGCCTCCCCTTTCTTGAGACTGTTGTTACAAGAAACCAATGATTTCTAACAATAGGAACTTCCCAGCTCGGAAGCGGTGTTCGGAGGGGAGCAGCGCTCTCGGTGGGCACCTGCTGCGGTTGGGGTGGGAGGGGTGGTCGTGGAGGCCACTTTCGCGTCCACCGCCAGGGAAGCCCGGCCTGTCTGAAGGGGTCCTCGCCTGCGCCGAGGACGGCCGGGCCTCCGGTCCCAGCACAGCCCCCCTTTCAGAGGACCCCGGGTCTCTGCGCCTGCGGACCAGAGGCTGTTTTCGCACTTGGGCTTCGCTCTTCCTTCACACTTTCCTGTCTGTGCTCGCCGCGCCAGGTCGCGGCGCCTGCCTGGGCGTCTTCCCCAACTCCGGGTCACCTCGGGGCGAGGGCAAGAGTGCCGGGCCGGTGGGGTGTTCCGGCCACTACCGGGCGGGGGAGCGGGCGGCCTTTGCGGAAACTGGCCGAGCTGGCTCAGGGAATGCCAGATATCTGGGGGACCCACCAGTCCCCTGGTGTGCGCGTGGAGGTCTCGGGCCTGGCGGCGCTCCAGCCGCGGGTGTCCGTACCTTCACCACTGTCCTCCCTGGGAGCTGGGCAAGGGGAGCCCTGGACTCTGGGTTGACCTCGTCCCAGTCGGGTTCTTTCTCCTCCCACCCAGGCCCGGCCGCTTTCTGGCGTCCTTCCTCTCCCAGGAGGTCCTGGCCTGTCTCCGTCTCCAAGTCTCTTGACTCCCAGCTCGCCTTACTTCCCAGAGTCTGTGGTCTCCCTCCTTTCTCCGTCTCTGCTCTCTCTGCCGGTCCATTCCCCGCTTTGGTTTTTCCATTATATTTCATCATTCAACACTCTGTATTTGACTTATTCATTGTCCGTTTTTCTCTTATAGCATGTAAGTTCCTTAGGATAGAATTCTTCTCTACTTTGTTCCATGCTGAGTACTCATGCCTGTAGTGTTCCTGGCACAGAGTAAGTGCTCAGTCAATGTGAAATGAATGAGTGGGTGAGTGAGTGGATGCATGAGTGGATGAATGGCCACGTCTCCCTCTCCACTGCTGGCCAGTCATTTCTCTCTGTCCTGGTCTCTGCCTGTCTTCCTCTCTCTCTCCCGCTTTTCTCTCCCTCCTCTTGCTTCTCCTCCTCCACTCCTGCATTTTTTCTCTATCCTGCTGACTTGGTCCCTCCATCCTTCCAGGATTTATGGGTTGGGCTCCCTATGCCTCAGAAAGGGTACACCTGGCTCCTGGTCAGCCTTCATCCCCGGAGCCCTGAGGCCTCCCTCGCCAGTCTAACAGCCTAAGCATCTAGCCAGGTTCCCAGCTCAACTTCCCACATCCTGGCTGCACACAGGGAAGTGCCTTCTTCCTGCAGTCCCCAGGACCTGGGGACCCTGAGGTGTCCTTAGGAGCAGCCTAGATTTGTGCTGGTGGTTTGTGGGAGGTAGCAGCTCCACTGGCAGATGAAGCCACCAGGGGGATTTGTGCCACCCAGGGTGGGCCACTCCTTCCACTTCTGGTCAGTGTTCTACTCTGAGAAATGGCAGTCCTGCCCATCAGTGCACCAGGTCCCTTGAGGGGAATGTTTCATTCTCCATCTCCCAGCTACTTTGATGGATGCTATTAGCAGCCCTTTTTAAAATTTTAATCATTCACCCAACACTTATTGACCACCTACTGTAATCCTTGCTCTGGGCAGACCAGGATTTTGGTCACTGCCTTCACAGAGCATACCTTTTGGGGTGTGTAGAGGGGAGGTGAGTGGTGCATGTGTGTGGACAGCCAAGCCCATATAAATTACTTTATGACTTCAGGGGGCATGGACAAATGAAAAAAGTGCAAGATCATTTTACTAGTCCAAGGATGTTAACCATGCTCTTGCTCTGGGCTCAGCACAAACAGCACTGTGACTTCAAAAGTCTCTAATTAGGGGGTAGCGAGGCCCCACATGTGAAAGAATTGGGGCCTGTGTCACCAAGAGAGATCCCAGAGGAGGCAATCCCCGAAGGAAAGGGCCCCTTACAGACTCAAAGAACCTGCAGTCTGGGAACCAGACTCCCTATGGTCTGGGTGGTGGGTGGCCTGGGCAGTAGGTGTTAGCAGCTCTTTCGGGCTGCTGTTTTCTCCAGGTCCTTGGATGGGGAGGGAGAGAGGGAACCAAGTTGGCAGCAAGAAAGGCAGCATACATGGTGGCACCCACATGGCCACTATGCCTCCAGCGCTGGTGCTCCCCAACCTAGTGGGGCCCCTGCCTGGACTTGCCCGCACTGGACTGGGCTTCAGTCCTAGCCTCAGCTATGCTGGACCTGAAGAGGCCCTTCCTATTCAAAAAGGCTATGGTGTCCATCCTGAACTCAGCAAAAATGTTCAGAGATTCCTTTTCACTTTTCCCCCTCTTCCTGTGGGCTCTTAGATTATGAGATATAAACTATTTAAAACGTCGATTTTATTTTTTAAATGTTAAACATGCTCATTAAAGGAAACTTAGAAAAGTTTTTAAAAGATCGTTCTTAAAAATAGGTTTTCATGGTAGAAAGTCAATATTTAATAAAATGGGGGAAAAAAAGAACTAAGATTCAGGAATCCAGGTTCTAGATCTGCAGTTCCGCCCTTGCTTTGCCACCTCACACAAGTACCTTAACCTTTCTGAGCCTCCATGTGCTGGTTTGTAAGGTGAGGGCGGTAACACCGTTTCTCCCTCCCTCTTGCTAATGATATTGTTGTTCCCCAGAGAAAAATGAGATTTGAAAGTGTTCTGTAATCTGGAAGTGACTATAAAATATGAGGGGGTGTGCCACAAACTCTGGTCCTCAGGGCTGGAAGCACCAGGAAGCACTTGCGGAGGTCTACGAGGGAGAACATGTATTCGCTTTGCAACCCAGAGTAGTAATTTCGAAAGCAAGACCATTAATAAGAGTTGCTGCTTCCTCTCCTCTCGTCTGTAACAGGCTGCAGAGCTCGGTTCCGGGGGAACAGGGCGGGGCCTCTACGTCCACTCCGTATCCCCAAGAATTCTGAGTGTCCGAGGCACGGACCATAGGAAGTGAAGGAAGGTAGGTCGACGTGTCCTTGCAGCTGAATTCGTTCTCCATTTTTCCTTCAGCAGGGACGCATCCTGCTCCGCACCCTGGTTCTCCGCGCTGCACCCGCGGGGGCTCGTGCAGGGCACGGCGGGCAGCGTCGGTGAGGACCGAGTGCTGCGCAGGGAAAGAGAATCGCAGACCGGCGCCCAGGCCTAGTGGGGGAATTCGAGGGCCGTGTGGGGGCAGGACTTGGCATTCGTTTTGCGCGGGTCACCTTGAATGTCTGTCCGCAACCCTCGCGAGCTGCCGCAGCGGTGCGTCCATATCTTGGAGGAATTCGTTCCATAGAAGGAGGTTGATTCTCTCTGGGGTTTCTTGTTTTCCATTATAAGACTCTGGCGAACTTGGTGGCGCCAAATTTTTTTCAGACGTTGCTTTTGTTACGGGTGTAGCAGCCAAGATCATGGTCCCTGGCATTGCACTTGGTTTAAAGCAAACTCGGACACGTCCCACCAAAAACTCGCGGGAACTCGACACTGGGAAACCATCAGTGGTTTCACTGTGAATTCCAGCATCCACCGTTTATTTTTATTTTTTGGTGGAACCAGTGTTTAAATTCCTCTGTACACGATACGCAGCCTATAATTTGCCTCTTCTAGGGTATGGACCAGCTCAAGTCCCAGGAGCCTTAATGGAACAGGGCAAAGCAATTTATTCTTGCTTTGGAGATATTTTTTAAAAGAGTACAGTACACCTAAGTAATTCTTATTTGTCTAAAATCTGACGACCTGACGCTGGGTCATTAGACCCAGGCTCTTAGGGAAAAAAAAAAAGTCAAAGACGTTCACAGTGTTAAATTCTCCTCCGAGATTATGGGAAAGGAAACCCGAGAGAGGACTTGAATGGGGATTGGGCTGCTCTACCCAGGCCAGCCCAGGCATATCTTCCTTAAAAATAGCCAAGAGGCCGGACCTCAGAGCACCCACCCGCTGCCCCCCTTCCCAGCGGCCTCTGGAGCGAGAGAGAAGCCTGGGAACCTAGAGAGGCGCCGATAAACCTCCTCCAGCCGGCGGCCCAGCGAGGCCTTGAAATGCTCCCCGCTCCTGGCAACGCGCAGCCAACCTGCAGGCTCCCGCTTGGCCCAAGGGAGGGAGGGGGCGAGCCAAGGAGGAAAGGAGGGAAAAGGAAACACCCCCCCCCAAAAGCAGCCCGTTTGCCAACCACTCCTGGTTTATCCTTGAGCTGAGGCCTTGGGGAGAAAGTTGGGGCGCTGGACCTAGAGGAAAAAGCCACAAGAAACATAATTTTCTCTGTCCCAGGCGCCTTCCAGAGACAGTGAATATTCCTGGGTCAGGGGATCCCAGGTTTCAGTCCACTAGGAGCGCCAGCGGAAGGTGTGGGTAAAGGACCGGGGTGGTGGGGGGTGGTGGGAGGTGGTGGTGGGGCCCAGGGCTGGCAGAAACTGGCGGCTCAGGGAATCTGGGGTTCCTAGCAAGCAAGTACCCAGCAAAAGCAGGCGATCCCACCCAGGGATGTGGCAGCGGCCATCCACAGCGCAGCCTGTTATAGCCCCACCAGTGTACAGAGCAGGGGATTGAAGCTTAGGGAGGATGGAGAGGGCGAGGGTGAAGGATCGCGGCAAGGCACGCACCTCCCGCTGCGGCCCATCCCGCACTACTGAGAGAAGCCGACGTAGGAGCGCCGCCTGTGTCTTTGGCTGTGGGGAGAAGGCTCAGATGGCACCCCGCCAGACACTAAGCCCCAAGCCCCTGGCTTGTTGCTAAGAAAATTCACTGCCTGGTCCAGACTCAGCCCTTTTCGCCCTTTGAGGGTCGCGCGTGGGAGGCAGCTCTGAGACCCCAGGCAGCCCTGGAGCCACAGATTTCCTCGGAGAAAAGAGAGGCCGGGGCACCTTCCCGCTCGCCCAAGCCCAGAATTTCCACTCTCCAGAAAGGCCTTGCAGGCCCCTGCCGCGGGCCTTGGCTTCGCGCCTCTCTCGCTCACCCCCGCGAGGATGATTGCCGGTTTCAAACCGCGAGCAGGGTCTGCTTCCTTCTCCGCTGCGTCCGAAGGATCGCAGATTGGAGCGTGCTCCAGAGACCGCTTTTCCCCAGCACCGGCCTCCGAGATCCCCAGGACCCCTTCAGCCTAAGTTCCCAAGTCTCGGGTCCATGGCGCCAATTCTGCTAAGGAGCAGGCTAGGAGTTGGGAGAAGTCGGAGAAGAAATCCTAAGTGTGCGCCCCCAGCTTCAGGGGTGCAGGCCGGCCGGGGTCTGAAGGAGCGGCTGCAGTGCGTCCAGCCTGTGCTCAGGGCTTTCGCCGCTCGTCGCCCCACGCAGCCTCTGTTTGGGCCCCAGTGAACCTCCGCACCTCTCATTCAGGGAAGAGAATTCCCCGCGCAGCCGCGCTCGTTTCTTCCTCTGGGATTTTCCTGAGAATCCCCAGGAGTTGGCCACGATCCCATGGGGGGTTTCCTTCTACCCAGCCCCGCGTTCTGGCCTCGTCCTTAACACCCGGGTTGCCTTCACTCACGCTGGGAATCCATGACTGATTTCCTACTGCCGAAGCGGGTGGCGTCCCCAGCCTGATTTCGGAGCAGCACGGGTTTCGTGCAGGGTGATATCTCGACCCCTTCCCCCATCCCTTTAATCTGGTTTGAGAAGCCTGTGCTGGGGAAAAAAACGCGGCCTAAAAAAAAAAAAAAAAAAAAAAAAAGGTTTAACCGAAAGCGTGAGAGCCACCCGCCGGCTGTTATCTGGGGCTGAAGGCTGCGGTAATCGATGGGTTATTTTTACGCGGTAATAGGGCCCTGTGATTGCTCTATTAACCTTTAGACCTGTCTGAGGGACTCTCCGGCTCGCAGCCCCGCTGCGCTGGGGCCTCCAGGCCCTGACGCCGACTCCCAACTCAGGCCTGACACATTCCCCTCCCCCATTCCCTGGAAGAGCCCCCTCCACGGAGAAGCTCCCCTGGACCGCCGGGCTCCCCAGTCCTTGCCACATCCCTTGGATTGGTGCTGCGGCCGCCGCAGGCTGCAGAAAAAACGGGGAATGATTAGAAGAGAGGAGGCAACGGGAGATGGGAAGCGTCGCCAGGAAGGGATGCAGACTTTGCTTAAATACATAAAATTGAGGGTGAGGCAAGGGCTCCCGACCGTCTCCCTGGGCTTTTGGGAAGGTAAAAGGGAGGCTTCAGTCTGTATGCTCTGATTTTAGGAGGCAGTCTGGGTGTCTCCTGAACCTCCCCGGAATCCGGGCAGGATACCCCTGCCCAGAAACTAGCATCCAGCCGGGCACTCCGGGTGACCCAGTGCCCCACACAAGATCGGGAGTTGAGCCCAAGAGGTCACCTTCTTCTCTACTGGCCCCGCCCCTCGCCCACCACCGCGGGATGAGGACCACGGGAATGGGGGCGGGGAGGGAGAAAGGGAACTCATTAATAAAGCTGACCCTGGGCACCACAGCGAACCCAATCGACCTCCGGCTGGGCTGCGGGCGATTCCCCGCGCCCTGCCTGTAGCACTTGGGCGTTTTCCGCGGAGACCCCAGAGCCTGGACTTTGCCTGCTGGAGGAGCTTTCCGCACAGCCCCGCTGCCGGCGCCCGGCGGAGGTGTAGCCGGGGCCGCGCACCCCCGCCCCGCCCTTGCACGTGACTCCCACAGGCCAGTCAGCGCCCGCGGGCCGAGTCGCAGGGCCGGGGACCCGAGCCGCGAGCAGGCGACTCGGAGGCTACAGGCGCAGGGGCCGCGAGAGGCTTCGTCGCCGCTCCAGCTCCGGGGGCGCCCAGGGGAGCGCGCGCGGAACCTCCAGGCCCAGCAGGTAGGGCTTTTTTCTTCCCTTTCTTTGCTCCTTGCCACGGTCCCCCAAACTCGGAGTTTCTCCGCCCTTGCTTGTCTGGAGGTAGAGAGGTAGCTAGTGGGAGGAAAAGAGACGTGCGCTCCTCCCTTCCCCGAAAGTGGCCAACCCCGCTCTGCTTTTGACTTTGCCTTAGCAACATCTTTAAGTCAAAGTAAGACTTGGGGGCAAAACAGAGAAATCTTGGAAGCGCTTTTGGATTCTTTCCGCGTGAACTTGAACGCTTTCAATCCCTGCCCCCGTGTGCACTTTCTTCAGCCCTTGTTTGCACATCGCAGGCCGGGCCTGGGTGGTCATGGTTGCCGTGTGAAGTTACCGGGACTGACGGACCCGAGACAGGCCGCACGGCAGCTCGCACATGGAGGGAAGTAGACGGAGGCGTGTCGCCCACCAGCGACTCCGGGGACGCAGGGTGGCGGTGCCAGGCAGCGCAGCTGGGCCTCAGGGGCCCCTGGGAGACACTCCGAGGTGCGGGAAGGCTGCTGAGTGGCGGAACTGTTCATGCCCTTTCTGGCCAGCCTCCTCGGCCTCGGGGCTGGGGTCCAGGGACTGAATGTTCCTCTGGAAGCTCACCACCCCACCTACCCGCGCTGCTTCTGCCTGAAACTGGCCGAGGGCCCAAGCCCGGACCGGAGCCGTGACTTCCCTCCGCCGGCCACGGCGCTGCCAGGATCCGCCGGGTTATGTCGCTTGGCTTTGGGCTCAGGGGTCACCGTGGGCAGAGGGGGGTGCCGGGGTGGCGGACTGCCACCAGGTTGAGGAAAGGAGGGGCCTTTTGGTTGGGGAAAGAGAGTGGTGGGGGACCCGCGGCCGATGGAAGCCCTGGGGTAGCGCGGCCCGCACCGCGGAGTTTGGGGAAGCCCCTCGGGGAAAGTGTTTCCTGTATTCCCAGAAAAGGAAGACAACCGAGAGCAGGTTTCAGGCTTTTTAAGAAAGCCTGGGGTGAGGAGGTGATGCTCCGCACATTGCTGTGTCTCCTCCCCGGCTGCGGCCGACTTGGTTGTGCCGGCTAGAGTGTGACCGTCCTCCTCGCTGCAGGCCCAGAGCGGAGGCGTAAGCCCAGGCCAGCGAGGAGTCTCCTGTAAAGGGACGGGTATATTTGGGCGCTTGCAATTCTCCCATTCTCAAAAACAGATCGGAAGAGGGCTGTTGGTTGATTCTTGAAAGGAGAGCGCATTTCCTGTTGGCCTGCGAATTTGGGGTGAACTGGGACAAGTGATCAGAAGGAGAGCAAAAACTCCCCGATTCTGGCAGCCTCAGGAGCTGCTGGGCTTTCTCCGGAGGTGCTGGGCTTTCTCCACCAACTGCAGGATCCAGGTTCAATTTCAGCAACTAGCCAGAGGCGTTTTCAAAGAGTAGCTAATTTCTTGTCTTTCCAGAAAGTTATAGAGGGGTATTTTCTCCACCTTCTATTGTTGTAGTAATTCAACTCAGGCAATGTATCAGCCATTTGAAAAGGCAGAGAATGTGATAAAGACAAATATTAGATTCATGACATTTTTTGCGTCTACATTTTAAAGTCTGCAAGTTGCTACCTATGTGTATACTGGAAGTTGGATTATAAAATTCTAAATCTCCTTTCTTTGCCAACGTTATGAGAGAAAAAATATTACATTATCTTGAAGAACTGCAGGAGTTGAGTATTCCAGAAAATGCAATGAAATAGGTCAGCTACTTGATTTAAAAGTCAAATACTGGATCTTTTATTAAGATAAACTCATAATTCTTTAACTTTATTTTCAAAGGGAAAAGTTGGTGACCTCAGGTCAATTTTTTATCTATTCTCTAACCAAACTTGCTGGAATGAACTATTCGCCAAACCAATAGTTTATTGCATATTTTGAAAGCAAATAAGCTTTTAGGAGTTACCATGTGATTATATAATACAATACAGTACTATTAATTCCATTATTATTACTAGTGATGTTTCAAACAAGGTGAAAAGCATTATGTGGTGTGTATTAAAGATTCCATTTCCAGATTTTACAGTAATAAAGATGATCATTTATTATAGTACATACATCTGAGGTACTTTCTTGTGTTACATTAGAAATCTGTAGTAATAGTCAACTGTGTTTTAGAACTTTCTTTTTGCCTGTTAGGACAGTTTTATAAAAATCTGTTATAAGTGTTTTACAAATATTAATTTATAATCCTCACTCCTAAGCTTCATGATGACTCTACAAAATAGGTGCCTTTAATATTTGCATTTTGCAGATGAGGAAACTGAGGCACAGAGAGGCCAAGTAATTTGTCTAAGGGTATTTATTCCATAAGTGTCAGAGCCTGGATTCAGTATATAGTTAATATTCTTGTAAATCTACTATTGAAATAAAAAAGAAATATTTGTCGGGAGTAGTTGCCTTTTCTTAAAGAGAGAAATGGAGTGTGCTGGACAGCTTCAAGCCCCTGGAGCCCTGCTGATCCCATCCCCTTCCCCCACCCCTTCTGATTGTACTTTGATCTTAGACAAGTTTCAGAACTTTCCAGTGCTTCAGTTCCCTCTTGTAAAATGAGGAGAGACACCTGTACAATGAGTAGAGTTGTAGAGAAAAAGACCTGGAGGTAATTCAGACAGCAGGTAATTCAGAAAGTGGAGCTCTTGTTTTATCAGAAAAATTGCCTGATAGCAAAACGCAGGATGCTGGGAAGTATATAATCAAGTTCCACAAACTGCTCTTTCCCCAAGCGTCCACCTTGGTGTTATGATTCTGCTTATGGGTGGACTTGTGATTCTATATGAAGAACCCATTCAGTGAATTAGAATGGTACAGTGCGTTATTCTGTAGAGCGACATTGTACATTCTTCTCACTTTTCTGGTTCTGATATACAATTTGCAAAACAACTAAATTATAACTATTTGCAAGAAACCTGTAACTTGTCCGATTTGACGTCCACATGGTATAGTGTATGGATGAGGGTTTCACAACCCTCTTCATGAGGCTTAGCAGACACCGTTGTTCATTTATAAACATTTGGACTCTACTTCTGTTTTGTCTTTTGTGTTTGTTTGTTTTTTTGTTTTGTTTTAATTACAAACAAAAGTTTGTTAGGTTGTTGTTTTGTATAAAGTTTGTCCTTGTCCCCTCAAGGACAATCTAAAGTTCTTTCTAGGTCAGTAATGCTTGGGGAGAGATGGGGGAACGGAGGAGATGAGAGATTTCTTGGGTCCCAGGCACTCTGCATGAACCCCAAACTTTTGGGCTTACACTTACAAAAGTATGCTTGCAGAATAAGGTAACATTAAAGTCCTTCCTGACAAGCAATACAAAAATAATTGACCAAGATCACAACCAATAACTGCACGCCCAAGACCCGGGAAGCCCCTGGTCCCTGGGGCGCCTCTCCCCAGGCTTGCCTGGGCCGCCTGACCCAACGCCTGGACAAAACAAAGGCCCCTGCTTCCCGGCACCGCGGGGCCTCCGGAGCTGGACCCCCAAACCCCCATGGCGACTTCGATTGCAGCGTGGAAGAAGAAACCACGCAAGTGGAGAGTGGGTTCTGAAAGCTCTGGGATGAACCGCCCTCTCTCTTTTTCTCATTCCTCCTTTAGGACCCTGGCTGCAGCGAGGAGGAAGGAGCCAGCCTGGCCCTCTGCCTTGGAGCCAGCCTAGCAGCTTCTGCGCCCGTGGCCGCAGGTGTCCTGGAGGCCTCTCGGCTTGACGAGTGGGGGATCCGAAGGCCCGTGCGCCACCTCCAGGCTTGGACGCTGCCCTCCATCTTCTGCCCCCAATAGGTGCTCCGGACCTCCAGGCCCTGGGGTGAATTCAGCTGCTCCTGCATCACCTTCCGGAACCACCAAAAATTCAAATTGGGATTTTCCGGAGTAAACAAGAACCTAGAGTCTTTTGCTCAATGCTGGATTTAATACGTATATATTTTTAAGCGATTTGGTTTTTTCCCCTTTGATTTTTGATCTTCGTGACAGTTCCTCCCACGCATATTATTGTTGTTGCAGTCGTTTTTTCTCCCCGCGTGGCTCCTTGACCTGCGAGGGAGAAGGAGGACCCCGAAGCCGGGAGCTCTCAGGGGCGATGTACCAGAGCCTGGCGATGGCCGCCAACCACGGGCCGCCCCCCGGTGCCTACGAGGCGGGCGGCCCCGGCGCCTTCATGCACGGCGCGGGCGCCGCGTCCTCGCCGGTCTACGTGCCAACGCCCCGGGTGCCCTCCTCAGTGCTGGGCCTGTCCTACCTCCAGGGCGGAGGCGCAGGATCTGCGTCCGGAGGCGCCGCGGGCGGCAGCTCTGGTGCGGCCGCGTCTGGTGCGGGGCCAGGGACCCAGCAGGGCAGCCCAGGCTGGAGCCAGGCGGGAGCCGACGGAGCCGCCTACACCCCGCCGCCGGTGTCGCCGCGCTTCTCCTTCCCGGGGACCACCGGGTCCCTGGCGGCCGCCGCTGCTGCCGCCGCGGCCCGTGAAGCTGCGGCCTACAGCAGTGGTGGCGGAGCGGCTGGCGCCGGCCTGGCTGGCCGCGAGCAGTACGGGCGCGCCGGCTTCGCGAGCTCCTACTCCAGCCCCTACCCGGCCTACATGGCCGACGTGGGCGCGTCCTGGGCCGCGGCCGCCGCCGCCTCCGCCGGCCCCTTCGACAGCCCGGTCCTGCACAGCCTGCCCGGCCGGGCCAACCCTGCCGCCCGGCACCCCAATCTCGGTGAGTAGGAGCGCGAGGGCTGGGGGCGTGGGAGCCGGGGCAGAGGCCGTCTTGAGCCCGGTCTAGGGCCTCTTGTTTTTCCACGAACGCCTTCGTTGGGCTGGGGATGGTGCTTGACTACCTCGAGTTTCCAGGGAAGGCAGAAGCCAGTGCGGGGCTGGCGACATCACAGCCCCAGGAGATCGGCTTCTGTGCAGTGGGCCGGACCTGCCAGCTGGGGCCTCTTCTGAGACGGTGGCAGGGTCGGAGTGCGGCCTGCCCGCCATCCCGGGCATCGGCCGTGGCCACGCCGCGCTGTGGGTGACGCGGGAGGAGAGCGGGCTCCTTGGAGAGCCGGGGGCAGCGGCCTGAGATCCCCTCGTGGATGGTGCTGTCGATTGCTGGGTTTCTGCGCCCATTTCCTCCCCACCCGCCCTCGGGCCTCCGCAGGGAACTGATTACAACGGTTTGGACCTTAGACCTTCTGGGCCATTTGGTGGCCCAGTTGGAGGATCCCTCGGGGTGGCTGATGATTTTCCCGTCGGGGGTCTCACACCCAGAACAAAGGAGGGATGGACAAAGGAGACGCCGGAGAGATGAGCGGAACTGGAGCGGGCACCTTGCGGGTGGCACTGGCCCGGTGCGTGGGAGCATCATGCCGGCGGCCGGGGGGGGGGAACACAGGGACCCCAAACGGGCTTGTTTATGACGCCCGAGTTAAATGGAGACTTTGCAGTCGCTTGCACGCGTGGAGCCTTCTCTTCTCGCGTGGGCCAGGGTTGGAAATAACCATTGTGGTAGGTTCCATACAGTGTTTGCATCGGATGTCAGACGGGGAGGGACGGCAAACGTGTCTCAATGTCCACTGATTCACAAATAATCCCAGGGGCAGCGGGATCTGAGAAGGGGCCTGGTTACACAGGCTAGGGAAGAAAGGGAAGTGGCAATCCCTAGTTCAAAATGCAAACGACCTCTGCAATTTCGGGAAAGGACGGAGGAGGGAGTTTGAATTGAGCCCACCCTGTGGGGGAGGGGAAGCCCGGACTTGAGAAGCAAAGCTCGAGTTTATTGACCACCTACTAAGTGCTAAATCCTTCTGCATTTGTTCTCACTTTGAAGAGTAAAGGCTGCCCCTGCCAGGTTTCCAATCTTGGGCTGGCTCCGATAAGGGCCCGGGCTTTGAAGGGCTTTTAAATTATTCTCTGGCTCTGGGTGGCCAGGGAAGGTCCCCGGGTGTGCAGCCGAATACACATCGCCGGCAAACTGATTAACCCTGGAAGTGGCGCCGAGGCCCAGTCTGTGGCTCTTGGTGTTCCCCTCCCCCTCATCCCTCTTGGGGGAGCCAGACGGCAACCCCCAGGGGAGGAGGGGCCCGGCCGAGCCTCGCAGCGACCTTTGCTAGATTGGGCGGCGACATCTCCACACAATGGCGCCCGCAGGCGGGAGTGCGGGGCGGGGCGGGGCGCCCTGGCCTTGCGCGGGGTCCTCTCCAGGGCCCTCTGGGGTCTCTGACTTAAAATAGGGAGGACTGGGTCAGGAGATCGAGACCATCCTGGCCAATATGTTGAAACCCCGCCTCTACTAAAATACAAAAAAAAAAAAAAAAAAAAAAAAAATAGCCGGTAGTGGTGGCACGCGCCTGTAGTCCCAGCTACTTGGGAGGCTGAGACAGGAGAATCGCCTGAACCCGGGAGGCGGAAGTTGCAGTGAGCCGAGATCGCGCCACTGCACTCCAGCCTGGCGACAGAGCAAGACTGTCTCAAAAAAAAAAAAAAAAAAAAAATAGGAGGACTGGTCCAGGGAGAGTTTGCTTTGTAACCCCGATAATCCTGGAGGGGATTTGGTGTTTGGTTAAGCAAAAGAGAGTTCAAAATCGTGAGTTACATCCAGCAGTGTAAAAACGAAATATCGGCAGGGCGCGGTGGCTCACACCTGTAATCTCAGCACTTTGGGAGACCCAGGCGGGCGGATCACGAGGTCAGGAGTTCCTGGCCAATGTGGTGAAACCCCATCTCTACTAAAAATACAAAAATTAGCTAGGTGTGGTGACGCTTGCCTGTAGTCCCAATTACTTCGGAGGCTGAGGTAGGAGAGTCGCTTGAACCCCGGAGGTGGAGGTTGCAGTGAGCCGAGATTGCTCCACTGCACTCCAGGCCTGGCGACAGAGGGAGACTCCGTCCGTCTCAAAACAAACAAACCCCCCCCCCAAAAAAATCCCGAAATACCATGTGAGTGTGCACACAGGATTCAGATTTTAAAATGTCAGTCATGCCATGTGTCATGCCATGTAGAGGCTGCTGCTGAAGTGATGTTTCCCAAATTCCTGTGTCAGCAAATGGCAAGCTGACCTCCCGGAGCGTCTCTCTGCCAAGAACTGCCACCTGCCTTCTCTGGGCTCTTCCCGGATAGTTTATGAAGTCCACAGCCTTTGAGTCTGGCCTAGAGGGTGGATTTTCTCTTCCGCACGCAGCCAAGTGTTTTAGGAGAGGTGTAACTCTGTGAGGGAACACAGGGCATGTTGAACTTGTTGGCATTCATAGCTTCAGCGTGTTCTGCAGGTGGCACTTACATAAAAGCAACTGAAGTTAAAAGCAATGCATGTGGTCAGGCGCCCAGGCTCATGACTGTAATCCCAGCACTTTGGGAGGCTGAGGGGGGAGGATCATTTGAGGCCAAGAGCTTGAGGTGAGCCTGGGCAACATAGTGAGACCCCATCCCTACAAAACATTTTTAAAAATTAGTCAGGCATGGGGTTGTGTGCCTGTAGTCCCAGCCTCGGAAGCTGAGGTAGGAGGATCACATGAGCTCGAGGCCACTGCACTCCAGCCTGAGTGACAGAGTGAGACCTGTCTCAAAAAAAAAAAAGCCAGTGCAAGTGAATGTGCTTTTTATATGTTCTTCCCATCACTTGGGCTCTCCTACCTGCCTGGCAGCTTTAGTGAGGTCCAGCATCACGTACTAGCTGACCCTGAGGGATGGAGGGAAGATGAGAATCGACCCCAGCGTTCCAAGGAGTTGCCACTGAGCCCTAAGATGGCCAGACAGTGTGGTGGGAGGAGCACAGGGTTTTAAAGTTGGGCAAACCTAGATTCAGTTCCAGGAGCCTCGTGTCATCTTGGGCAAGTTACTTACCTCTCTTGGTCTCACCTCTTTTTCTGTAAAATGGGATCATCGTAACTTTTTTTAGTGTTGCCTTAAATTAGAAAAATAAGGTAATACTTGTGAAGAATTTGGCTTTGGCCCTTCATAAATGATGGTTATTTTATTGAATAGCCACTCACTATCATGCAGAGTTACCAATTTTGCTGGTGTACCCAGGACTGAGGGTTTTCCCGGAATGTGGGTTTGTTAGTGGTAAACCTGGGACAGTCCCCAGTGAACACAGACTGTTGGACACTCAGTAAAATGGTGCATGACCCATCGTTGCAGTTTAGTAACTGCAGAAGACAAAGGAGAAACAGCAGAGGAGAAGCAGCTGAGAGCAAAGGAGAAGCAGCATTCTTCTTCCCTCTGCTGAGACTCCAGAAGTTGTCACTTAAGTGCTGCCATCTGCATTTGGTATTGAAGGGTGAGGAAGAGATTGTCAGGAATTTTTTTAAAAAAGAAATATTAGGCCGGGCGCGGTGGCTCACGCCTGTAATCCCAGCACTTTGGGAGGCCGAGGTGGATGGATCACGAAGTCAGGAGATGGAGACCATCCTGGCAAACACGATGAAACCCCGTCTCTACTAAAACATACAAAAAATCAACCGGGCGTGGTAGCCAGCGTCTGTAGTCCCAGCTACTTGGGATGCTGAGGCAGGAGAATGGCATGAACCCGAGAGGCGGAGCTTGCAGTGAGCCCAGATGGCGCCACTGCACTCCAGCCTGGGTGGCAGAGCGAGATTCCATCTCAAAAAAAAAATATATATATAGACCATTTTATAAGGAAAAAAAAGAAAAAGAGGCCAGGCACAGTGGCTCACACCTGTAATCCCACCCTTTGGGAGGCTGAGGTGGGAGGATTGCTTGAGCTCAGGAGCTTGAGATAAGCCTGGACAACATAGTGAGAGCACATCTCTAAAAAAAAAAGAAAAAAAAAATTAGCTGGGCATGGTAATGCATGCATGTAACTCCAGCAACTCAGGAGGCTGAGGTGGGAGGATCATTTGAGTCAGGGAGGTTGATTGAGGCTGCAGTGAGCCGTGATCGCACCACCGTACTCCTACCTAGAGAACAGAGCAAAGACCCTGTCTCGAAAAAAGAAAAAGAAAGGATATACTCTACTTTACTAATATGTTGTGTAGCACCATGAAATAATACAATGCAACCTGGCCTTTGGTTTAAATAATATACTTGTCACTATAAGTAAAACTATACAGACTAATTCACCCTTAACTCGGAATCTGTTTTTAATTTCAATGAGGAGAAATAAGAGAACGTTTTTATTTTTCTATGTAACTGCTGTAGTTTTAACAGTATCTTGCCATAGTTCTTATGTTGGTTATTTGAATAGGGCAAAAATCAAAATAATAAAAGTTAACAGGGGCCTCTGTAAAGCCCTGAACTTAGGTTGGAAGAAGTAAGTGTGGCCTGATTGCAATGTACGTGAACTTTAATTCACTCCAAGTTCCATATGAGCTATGACCCTAAAACAACTGTTAAAATCATTAATTAGACTGCATGAATGGAATTAGGTGACCTTACTGAGGGCAGGTACAGAGTCTTGCTCATATTTAAGTGCCTGGCACATGTTGGGCACTTAGCAAATATTTGCGTAGGGATCTTGGTGGTAATTGCCCCAGGACTCTGCCCTACCTGGGTCCAACCACAGAGAACGGCTGCGGGAGTCCATTAAGAAGCAAACTGGAGAGCCCTAGGGGAAGGGTGGGCAGGATGGAAGCAGGTTCTGGAAACTTCAAGGAACCCCTGGTGGAAAGTAGGGCTTTTAGGCTGGAGAAGTCACTGAGTGGATAAAAGTAAGATGGAGTATGACTGTGTCCAAATTTCTAAAAATAAAAAATAAAATAAAATAAAAAGACCATGGCCTTTTACCTCTGTGTTACTGAAGGTGAGCGGTATTAGATGCGAGAACACTCCTAGATGATTGTGGTTGTGTGGAAATGCAATATGGAATATGACTTGTGTTCATCATAAACTCCTGGGCGCTGGAAGCACCGTGATGGAGGTCGGCGGACAGTTCTTGCCTTGCAGGGGCTAGGATCTGCATGCCTGTGAAACAGACACAGCCGGAGAATGTAGCTGTTGCCTTTTAAAGAACCCAGTCACGGTGGTTACACTTGTATCTCCATATGGCAATGTTGTAGAGCTGTGCTCTTAAAATGGGATCTTTTATTGCGTGTACATTACACCTCAGTGAAGCTGATTTTTGTACCAGTTAATGCTTATGAGTACTTAAGGCTGAAAAGGAGACCGAAATGGAAATAGATTGTAAATATGGCTTGACGGATGTACGGTGGTAGGTGTTACTGGAAAGGCTAGGAAAATAGATTTTACTATGGAATAACAATTATTTTGTGTAATGGAGAAATAAGCAATTATGATATTCTCCCAGGATTTCAAAAATTTTGAATCAGTTTTAGAGTCGATAAAAATAACAACACAATGAAATACACGTACAGTATATCACTGTGTTACCCAAACAATTTATTTAAAAGCAGTTTTGCCCCATTAGGGATGGAGTGGGGGCATTCAAAGTGTTCTCAGAGTTTGTTTATGGTACAGGTCAGTGAAAAACCCTGAAGTGTTTTCTGGATCTTTTGGGACCTGCTTATCAAGTACGCTAGTGGCTTTCAGAGTCGGCTCATTTGTGTGGGGAACTTTGTGAAACTGGAGAATGATTTGTCAGTCTTCAGGAAAACCAAAGTTGTTTAACTTTCTGGTTACCACCCTGAGCAGGTCAGTCAGAATTGGGGTTGGTCTGTGGTGCTAAGCTGGGAACGAATTAAATAAGGAAGGCGTGTTGGGGTAGCCAGGGGTGTGTCACTACCTCTAGTGAGCCCAATTGTGTCCCATCAAAAGGTCAGGCCACATTTGCTAGGCACTTTCTAAGCACTCAGGTGGAATGATGCCCGGGAGACAGTTCTAGATAACGTTTTATTCTGTATCCCTTCCCATTTCTTTTCTTACTTAAATGCACTAAGAAAACAAACATACTGAGGTGTGGGGAAACAGGAACTCTGATACCTGTGGGTGGGAGTGTAAATCGCTCTGACCTTTATGGAGAGTCTTTGGTGTAGTAGCCATAAAATTGCAAAGGAGCCAGCCCTGACTCCGGAATTTTCATTTCTAGGGATTTGTTCCACAAATACACCGGCACATATTAATTTCAGTATTGCTCGTAATAACAAAATTGGAAATAATCTACACTTGCATCCTCAGGGGACTGTTTGTATGCACGTGGCACATAGAAACCATAAGCTATGTGGGCATAAAAATAATGAAGTTCATTATCTAATGTATGGAATCCTCACAAAGACATTTATAAATGCAGGAAGTGTATATAGCACTTTATTCTTTGTGTTAAAAAAAAAAAGGAAGAAAAATATTATATTCACTTGAAAGTACAAAATCTCACAAGAAAGTTGTAACACAGATTTGCCTTTGGGGAGGAAAGCCGGTAGATGAGGGATACTGGTAGAAAAGGGACTTTCACTATGCATGCCTTGGAACTCTTTGAATTTTTTAACCACCTTAATCATTTTTATAGTCATTTCTGTGCTTCATTAATCCATTTAATAACAAGAAAACACATGTAACATACAGGGAAGTTAAAGTTAAGTTTAATCTAAAAATTTCAAATCATTGGCTGGGTGCAGTGGCTCACGCCTGTGAGCCCAGCACTTTGGGAGGCCAAGGCGGGCGGATCATGAGATCAGGAGTTCAAGACCAGCCTGGCCAACGTGGTGAAACCCTGTCTCTACTAAAAATACAAAAATTAGCTGGACATGGTGGCACGTGCCTGTAATCCCAGCTGCTCAGGAGACTGAGGCAGGAGAACTGCTTGAACCCGGGAGTCGGAGGTTGCAGTGAGCCAAGATCACACCACTGCATTCCAGCCTGGGCAACAGAGCAAGACTCCATCTCGGGAAAAAAAATTCAAATCATCTTAGCCATTTTAAAGTATACAGTTCAGTAGTGTTAAGTATATTCGCATTGCTGTCTATCAGATCTTTAGAACTTAAACTCTGCCCATTAAAATACGACTCCCATTCCTCTCCACCCCAGCCCCTGGTAACCCCCATTCTATTTTCTTTTTCTTATGAATTTGACCACTCTAGGGACCTCATACAAGTAGAATCATACAGTATTTGACCTTTTGTTTCTGGCTAATTTCACTTAACATAATGTCTTCATGATTCATCCGTGTTGTATCATGTGCCAGAATTTCCTTCCTTTTTAAGGCTGGATAATATTCCATTGTATGTGTAGACCACGTTTCATTTATCCATTCTTCCATGGATGGACACCTGACTTGCTTCTCCCTCTTGGCTATTGTGAATAATGCTGCTATGAACATGAGTATGCAAATGGAACCTTTTGAATATTGAAGGATGTGACTATATTACCTATTTTTTTTTTTTTTTTTTTTTTTTTTTTGAGACGGAGTCTCGCTCTGTCGCCCAGGCTGGAGCGCAGTGGCCAGATCTCAGCTCACTGCAAGCTCCGCCTCCCGGGTTCATGCCATTCTCCTGCCTCAGCTCCCTAGTAGCTGGGACTACAGGCGCCGCCACCTCGCCCGGCTAGTTTTTTGTATTTTTAAAGTAGAGACGGGGTTTCACCATGTTAGCCAGGCTGGTCTCGATCTCCTGACCTCGTGATCCGCCCGCCTCGGCCTCCCAAAGTGCTGGGATTACAGGCGTGAGCCACCGCGCCCGGCCTATATTACCTATTTTTAAAAACATGTTACACTAATGAAGTTTTTAAAAACAGATACATGGTATTCATGAATCAACTTCCTGAAAGCAGAGTTTTTTTTAAAAAAAGAAGATTCTGTATTGAGTGTTTATGGATGTACAGGAAAACTGCTTTAAGGTATAGGCTGTTTTTTATTACATTTGTCTTTTGCCCATTCTTTTACAATTTTGGGGGTTTTCCTTTGTGCTCAAGCTTCCACAAGATTCTTAAAGGTAGATCAAAACCATCCCCAGTGACAATCCTGTATTTGGCTTTTGATTTTGCTTATCTCACAGGAGGTTGCTTTACTAAGAGTGGGGAGTCTCTCCTCCTGGTCTCGGTACTGGTAGTAGATCGAAGTCAGCAATGGGCAGACACCCCAGCCCCACACTACTGTGGCTTCCCCACTTGTGGGCACAAACACTCACATACTAGGCAACGGTGACCTCTCCAGGTAGGCCGTTTTCCCTCAGTTATATTGGAGTCAGAACCTGCCTGAAAACCACTAACCGGCTGCAGTGGTGGGATTGTGTGAAGAACAAGTTACCTTCCTCCAGGGCAAAGTGATTCTTTTCAACAAATTTTAAGACAATTTAGTTGTACTGAATTTAGAGCTGAAGCCAGTTGCAAATGTAGCTGCTTGTGTTTGCCTAAGAAAGAGGAAGTATGGTGGTTTTCCTTTCCTCGTTCCAGAAGGGGGCTATTCTTGCCGATGAGAGCTGCTGCTTTAAGAACTTGAAGCAACTTTTCTGACATCTGAGACTATTTGTCTTTTGGGAACTTATTTGTCCTAGTCTGCTTGCAGAACCAGCTGATAAGGCTCTCTTGGGAAGGAGTATCGCTCTGCTATATTGACCTCTTGTAGACCATGACATGGCCCCATGTACCATACAACATAAACCGGTTACTAAGACTAATTTAATGGCTATCTCTAGAGCTACTCTTTTGTCACCTTCTAAAGAAGACAGGGAAGAGAATATGAATCGGGTTATAATAGGAATAATCTTGAATCTGTTTTGATTTATACAAAGTACATTTATAAATTTTGGTACATTCATGTTTGGATACTGGCTAACAACTTTTTAGGGAGAGTAGCCTGTATCTTGCATGACATTCCATTGAACAGTAAGGTGGATCCCCGTCAATGAAGAAATCATCTGATGCCAGGGACTTTGACGTCTTTCTCCAAGAGGTAGATATGATGATCTCTGTTTTGCTGAAAAGGAAGCTGATACCCAGGAAGAGGCTGTAATCTCAGGTCCCCATGGGTAGTAACAGCCCTGGTTTGGAACCCAGTAATTCCAACCTGCAGGATTGTACTTTCCCCCTTTCCCCACATTTTGCATTTGCCAGATCTGATATGAGGGCACTTAGCTCTTCAGAACCAGAAGCTATGTGTGATTGAAGAGCTCTATTAAAACCTTAGGATTTTCCATGACTTGTCGCTCCCATCCGCTTCCTCTCCCCAGGGTAGCTTCTTGTCTGAGTTTCCGTTTGCTTCCCACCAATCACTGTCTCTCTAGGACCAATGTCGTCCTAAGGTCCCTTCTGTATCAAAGTGCAGAGCCTGCAGTTGAGGAATGCAATGTTAGGAATCCCAGTGTTGCACAAACTTCCTTTTTAGCCCTTGGATTCTGGTGTGCAGAGAATGAAAGAGACTTGCCGGGATTGAGACCCTTCCAGTGAGAGGATTCTCCTAACTCTGGGGGAACTGTTGACTGCTTAAGAGCAAAACCATATGGCTCACTCAAAAATCCCTTTCCAAAGAGAAATCTATAACTGACCTCTCTGTCTTCCCTTTTCTCTGAAGATTTCAAATATATTTGTGGTAAAAGCAGAGAAAGAAAAGGAGAAAAGCACAATAAAAGCACAATAATGATGATTTTAGTAAAGATGAGAATAGGGGCATGGATCAAGACAGTGGCTTAAACCCCAGGCAGGAAAAGTCCCGTGGAATTGGTCTGAACTGAACTCAGCAGCCCATCAGTGGAAGTTTTCTTGTTTCTGGCAGGTGGCCTGTGCTTTTATCTGTTACTGCTCTGTAATCAGAATTGAGCCACAATATTCAAGCTTCTTATCTGAATGATGGGAATTTGGTTTTCTGGCCTTCTGCATTTTGCAGGACCCAAGAATTGACTTGATGTTTTAAAATACATTTTTCCTCCAAAGGAGGAGTATAATCCAGACAGGTGGGCCATTCTGTGTGTTTAAAGGCACTGAAAAGCCTCTGCAAGTAAAATTTGAGGCTGTCTGTAACCCACATTGAATTGTTACAGATATGTTTTATTTTGGAGGATGAAAAATCAAGAAGTTACTACCACAGTTTGGTGGGAATTTTGAATTTTGAAGTTTTCCTTTGTACTCAAGCTTCCTCAAGATTCTTCCATGCAGATCAAGGCCATGGGTTTGGGGATCCCCTAATCACAAATCCAGTTTTGCTTCTTAAAATCTAATTCAGTCCTTAAGTTATTTTTTAAATTTTCCTTTCTACTCCCCAGTTTAAATCTCCATTTCTACTTCTAGAAATCCAGTCAAACCTTATCACCTCCATTTAGAACTGATCAATAGCAACTGGTGAGCAGGTTAATTATAATCGCAGAATAAACGCTGAAGTCTCAAAGTTCACCACTTTTGCAATGTTTCCAAACCCCTCGGGACCATGCCAGGCGGCGCTCATTGACCCATTCCGAGCAGGTGTGGGAGTTTGAACCAGGGGCAGACAATCGGATCTGATTCAAACAACTCAATTTGGTTTCTTATCTAGAGGTTTTCCTATCTTACGATGTCTGTCATTTCAGATAAAAAAGAGTTCATCAATTGAGCTAGGAAATGGCAAGTTACATTTTATTCTGATAAAAGTTTTCTAGTTGTTGTTTTATCAGCTTGGGTTGAAATCGTGTCTCTGTCAAGGTCTGCAATGACCTTTTCAGATATTTTATCAGGTATTAGGTGGGGGAGTCCTGTTTTTTTCTTTCTTTGACCTAGAAAAGAATGACCTGACTTCCAAGATCATAAATCAAACCAGGTAAAGAGAGGCAATAATACAGGTTGCCCCTCAAAATTGAGTAGGCGGGGAAAACAAACAACAAATAAAACCTTTCCCTAGCATTTAAGGAGAACTTAACTTGACCCTAAATAAAGAATGTGGTTCCCACGGAGTGCACAGATATAGGAAAATACTGCTTATTTTAAAAAAAGAAAATGTTTTCCAGGCCAAAAATGGCTTCAGAAAAACACGTAGTATTTTTTTTTCAAGTAGTATCAGGGAAACTTCTTTCTTTTGTCAAACTCAATGAATATTTATTACAGAAAAATGAAAAACTCACATAAACCAATGTGAAAATAATTGGTAATCTTACCATCCAAAGATAACCACTGTTAGGCATTAATCCTTGACTTTTAGTTATCATACATATACAGGCATGTGTATAACTACATTATTAAGTAGTCATAAAAGTTACTGCTTAAAGTCATTTCAGCACTGATGGCAGTTTCTGTAAAATTAGTGACCCAGACTGGATCCTTAAACCCTGAAGACATTTTTAAATAAAGCAGAAATGAGAAATTGACCAGCGCTGTCAATAACAGCCGAATGGAAGAGATGGGTGTAAAAATATGTTTTTCAATCTTATGGTATATCATTTATAGCCACTTTAAAACTAAAGCATATTTGTAAGTTTTAAATTAGGGTCTTTGAAGGGAGGTGTCCCCAGGATGTGTGATTTAGAAGTCCTCACTGGGGAACGGGAGTTGCAGCGCTCAATTTGCCATTTGAAAAGGGGTGACCCGAGATCCCAGCAGCCGCAGGGAGGTGAAAGCACGTTGGTCTGGCGCGGAGAAACCCTGGGCTCCTCTCCCAGACCCTTGTCTTCCTGCCATGTGACTCACTGTGCCTCTCTCTGCTTGTGTGGCCATTTGTAAGGTGAAGAAATCAGGCCAGGTACAGCGGTGGGGAGGACTGCTCTACTGCCCTTTGGAGATGTTTGAAATCCAGTGTCTTCCCGCATGCCCTGTGATAGCCGTTCAGGCTGACTTTGTCTTTCCCGGTACCACAGAGAGTCACATTAACAGTAAGCCTTCCTGCGCCTGCGTGGACATCAAACTCAAATTCATCCTTGCCTGTGTCAGGCAGGTTTCCATGGCTGCCTGCCTCGTTTTAAGCAACTCTGTGAAATCTTGGGTTTGATGGACTCATCTTTTCTTTTTACCTTTTATTTTAGGTTTGGGGGTGCATGTACAGGTTTATTACATAGGTTAACTCGTGTCACGGGGGTTTGTTGTACAGATTATTTCATCACCCAGGTATTAAGCCCCAGTACCCAATGCTTACCTTTTCTACTCCTCTCCCTCCTTCCACCCTCCACCCTCAGTTAGACACCAGCATCTGCTGTTTCCTTCTTTTTGTTCATAAGTTCTCATTATTCAACTCCCACTTATATGTGAGAACATGTGAGTCGGTTTCCTTTCCTGCATTAGTTTGCTAAGGATAATAGCCTCCAGCTCCATGTATGTTCCCTCAAGAGACATGATCTGGTTCTTTTTTATGGCTGCATTGTTTTTCTTATGCAAGGTGACCTCAGTTGCTCTTGAGTTTCCTGCTGCTTGGGCTTTGCTTTTCTGTGAATAAACCCACTCAGTGTTGTCTGCAGGTTTAGGCACTGGTGGAGATTTCATGGAAGGTCAGCTCCCTTCACACCCCAGCTCCACATGCGTGATTTTGCTTCATCCATCCACCAGCCAATAAATATTTCTCCCCGCTCCCTGTGAGCCTGGCACTGGCCAGGCTGTAAAGATAGAAAATGAACAGAAGTGTCTCCGAATCCCGGCAGCTTAGAGCTTGCTAGGGGAGGGAACACGTGGATGTGCACTCTTAGGGCAGGGGATGAAGCGCAAGGGGGCAAAACTGGGTTCTACGGAGCCTTTAGGATACTGAAACTGGTCTCAGTGCCTGAAGTCAAGGCCAGGCTTCCTAGGCAAGGCAGACTTGTGGAATCCTAAAGGATGAGTAGGAGTTTGCTGCCTATGGGAAAGTCATTCTGAGCCCAGGACTTAGCTTGAATCAGGCTGTTCTGCAGTCCCGAGTGGAGGGCGCAAGGCAGGAATGCAAGCAGAGGCATGGCGTTGAGGGATGTTAGAAGGTTGGAAAGGTGAGCAGGATTCGAGCAGCACTTCAGATACAGCGCATTGGTTATGGTATAGAAAGGTGCAAGCTCCTGGCTCTTGGTTTTGTTTTGCACCCATGCAGGGTGATGAACGCCTCCCGCTGAGTCACACATTTCCCATCAGAGAAGGAACTCTGGTTAAATGAAGCCACACGCTACAGGCCTGTTTTGGAGGATTTATGTGATGTGCTTCGGCAGTAGGACATGGCGGCTGTGTGGTTTGAGTTCAAGTTCAGGGCCAAAAGGGGACAAAACTCAAGCCAATTTTAGTCCCCAAATCTGGATCCCTGCCCTGGGAAGGAAGAGGAGTGTTACTCTGACCCAGGAGGACAAACATCTTGTAATTCTGCCCTCTTGTACTTCTCTAAAGGTGGTGGGATCAAATAGGAATACAATATAGATAATTACAGGGGACAATACTATGATGCAAGGATGGATTGCCAGACCCTGTAGGGTGGATTCACCTATCTCCCAGGAGGTATAGAGGTGAAGAGGAAGGGCTCAGATTAACCAGTCTTTCTTTCTCATTTGAACCTCTCTCACTTTGATCCACCGCCCTGCCTTTGAGTTCAATTTATACCTTTTAAATAAGTTTAAAAAAAAAAACTTTTTTTTTGAGACAGACTCTCACTTTGTTGCCCAGGCTGGTCTCTAACTCCTGGGCTCAAGTGATCCTCCCACCTCAGCCTCCCAAAGTGGTAGGATTACTGGTGTGAGCCACCACGCCCCACCTAAATAAGTTTTTTAATGTGAAAAATTTCAAACATAATAAAAATAGAGAGTAGAATATTCATCCCTCAGCTTTGACAAATATAAATTCATGACCAACTGTTTAATCTATATATTACTCACTTTCCCCCATACAGTGTTATTTTGAAGCATATTCCATACAGCATGTCATTTCACCCACAAATACTTTTGTATATATCTCTGAAAAGTACAAGGACTCTTTTATTAAAAAAAAAAAAAATACAGCCCCAGTACCATGTTATCACCCTGATACAAATTGTCACTCTTTAATATCATTAAATATCCAGTCACTGTTCAAATTTCCCAGTTTGTCTAATTGTCTTTTAACACCTTGTTCCAATCAGGATCTAAATGAGGTCTAAGCGTTGCCTGTGTTATGCCTCTTAAGTTTCTTTTAATCTATGCGTTTCTCTTTCATCTCCTTTTCTTCTCCTTGCATTCTGTTTGCTAAAGAAATGAGACTTTTCCCAGAGGACTGCTGCAGACTGGATTTTGTTGACTGCATTCTCTTGATGACATTGAACATGTGCCTCTGTCCCCTGTTGCTCATGTAAGTCTGTGGTGGGAAAAATAGGCATAGTCATATTCAAGTTTGTGATGGCAGCAGCCCTGGATGCTCATCGCCTAGACCCTTTGCTTTGTTAGGCGTTGCTAATGGTGATATTCTAATGCCATCATTCCTTCTTCATTTGTTAGCTGGAATTCTTCTATAGCAACAAGCACATTTTTAGCTTATGGAATATTTGGTTACCTTGAGGTACAGTTTGTCTAGGAAAGGCAGGATACATGCCTACTACTGTCACTTTATTTTTCATTATTCAAAAGAACAAATTAGTTCTCTAGCATCCTTCAACGATTACCAATGAAATTAAGTTGTTTTCAGCATGATTAAGAACTCATGGACTTCTGCTGAGTGTAGAGGCTCATGCCTGTAATCCCAGTACTTTGGGAGGCTGAGGCTGGAGGATCGTTTGAACCTAGGAGTTTGAAGCCAGCCTGAGCAACATAGTGAGAGCCTGTCTCTACCAAAATAATAATAATAATAATAATAATAATAATAATAATAATAATTAGGCAGAGGTGGTAGCATGTGCCTGTAGTTCCAGACACTTGGGAGGCCGAGGTGGGAGGATCACTTGAGCCTGGGAATTTGAGGCTGCAGTGACCTGTGGTCCAACCACTGCAATCAGCAAGACCCTGTCTTTTTTAAAAAAACAAAACAAAACAAAACAAAAAACCCTCACTGGTTTAAACAAGTATGATGTGTTTCTATCCATGTATCCTGATTGATGCTCAGATTGTCCTATCTTTGCTAGAGGGAACTTGCTCAAACTGAGCTCTTTTGGCAAAATCTTAGTTTAATAGTTTCTTGCTTTCCATCCTATAAAATGTCCTAATCTCTTTTTATGAGTTTTCCCTTGTCAGGCCTGGATTTGGCCATTTCCCCCAAGAAACCTGGTTCCTGTTAGTGAGGAATGGCATTTGGAGATCAATCTCAGAGCTAGTTCTGCCAGCTGGGCTTATTGCTACTGGGTTAGTCATTCAACATGCAGAGTTAGGAAATACGTACCCCTCCTGCCCCAGAGATAAGATAAAACACAGCATATCTTCATACTGATGCTTTCAATTCAAATTTAGGGCTAAAAGGCTTTTACTTGCTTTATTCATCTTTTAAAAAAAATTATCGTAAACTATACATAAGATAAATGTACCATTTTAGTCATTATTAAGTGTACAGTTGGGTGGCATTAAGTACATCCACAGTGTTGTGCAACCATCACCCCCATCAGTCTCTGGAACTCTTGCATCTTCCCAAGCGAAACTCTGTACCTATTAAATAATGTCTCCATACCCGCTTCTCCCCAGCCTCAGGCAGCCCCCATTCTGCTTTCTGTCTGTCTGAGTGTAACTACTTTAGTTACGTGGAAGGACACAGTATTCTCTTGTGACGGGCTCATTTCCTTTGGCATAGTGTCTTCAAGGTTTCTCCGTTTTGCAGCATGTCAGAACGCAGCATGTCTTTTTTTTTTTTTTTTTTTTTTGAAGGCTGAATAATATTCCATTGTATGGATTGATACTGTATTTTGTTTATCCATTCATCCCTCCACAGACACTTGGGTTGCATCTGCCTTTGATCAAAGTGAATAATGCTGCCATTTTTACATGGGTGAACAAATATCCATTCAACTCCCTGCTTTTACTTCTTCAGGGTATATACCCAAAAGCGGCATTGCTGAATCCTAGGGTAATTCTATGTGGTTTTTAGGGACCATCATCCCGTTTTCCAGAGACTGCACCATTTTATATCCTTCATGGCATCTTTACATCTGTCAATCTTTCCATCCACACCAAAAATCCCATTCTCAACATCTCCAACATAATTCTTCATTTTCTTTATGTCATAACATCCACATCTCTGAGTAATCATAGCAACACTTCACCAGCAGTACCAGTTCTGAAACCCACCCTGTGTGGCTTGCCTTTTGACTCTGGGTTCACCTCCAGTGTTTCTAGCTCTTGGCTGTGGGCTTCTCATCACCTTCGTGAGCTGGTGGTACATGGGCAGGCATGATTAAATGAGTGCCTTAGGGACACATGCACACAGAAGTGTGTGTGTGTGTGTGTGTGTGTGTGTGTGTGTGTGTGTGTGTATCAAATGCATTGCTCACATGGAGGCTGAAGGCAGAGGCTTGAGAGAGGAGGCGATCACAGGCCTAACCCAGCCTTGGGAGTGAGTGGGTGATGGCAGAGGACATGGAAGGAGGAAAAGTCACAGGCCAAATAGGGAAGGAAATCCATGCGGGAGCCAGTGGCCATCGACTTTCTCTTGAGCTCCTGTAGCCACAGTGTGAAGGGAAGAGCTGCGCAGTGTACACCGGCTGGGGGCGGGTCATCCTGATGTGGCCCGCCCAGGGGTGTCCTGCGCCCTGTATACCGGTGGGGGGCGGGTCATCCTGACGTGGCCCACCCAGGGGTGTCCTGCGCCCTGTATACCGGTGGGGGGCGGGTCATCCTGACGTGGCCCGCCCAGGGGTGTCCTGCGCCCTGTACACCGGCAGGGGGTGGGTCATCCTGACGTGGCCTGCCCAGGGGTGGCCTTCGCGTTTGCTTCACCGCCTTCATTCTCTGCTGTCCTTCTGTGTTGTCATGGAAGGAGTCATGCTTTGTCCTTGGAGCCTGGTGCGCAGCCCACGCATTCCCTGTGGGGCTGGGGTGGAGATGAGGGAGGAGGGATACCCTGTAGTAGTAAATGGGATCCGGTCATCTGGCCCAGGCCAGTGTCCTCGCACTCCCCATCAGGGATTTAGATCCGTATTTTCCCAGTAGCTTCATTTGCTGGGTTGAGAAAGTCTGGAGGAACTTTTGAATAGGGAGTTGAGTACATTTTGAGTAGGTTGTGAAAGTTACAAAAGACTGTCTCACCGCTAGTCCCGTTGAAGCTCCCTGCATCACGCAAGGGCTGGGGAATCTGATCCCGCACTGGCCCCCACCCTCAGCAGCCTACAGCTCCGGGCACACGCGGGGAAGTGGATGCCACCGCCAGGGAGGGAACTTGCAGAACCGAAGTCCTCTTTGTGACTGGTTTCCTGTGGGGAGAAGAGCAAATCCTACAGTATTTCTGGAGAGTGCTTGGGTTTCACTGCGTAGGCTGGGGTGAGTCTTGGTCTTACCGGGCATGGCTAAGGTTCGTGAAGCTCCTGCCCCTCGCTCTTGACTCTGGAGGTCAGACTTGCTGCTGCCTGCCTGTCGTGGCAGGGAAGAGCGCGGCCCCAGCAGCCTTGGCTCACAGCGAGTGCTGACCCTGAGCCATTATTACTCCGCACCTTGGCAATCCGTCTGGTACTGATGGCCTCAGAGGGAAGCAGAAGGTGCATCTTGCAAGTGCATGAAAGCCAGTGGCGTGAAGGGGGTTCGGGGGCGGGGGGCGGGGGGCGGCCTCTGGCCTCTGCATCTCTGTGTGGCTTGTCTCTGCAAGCAGCTTTTGACTCATCTCCAGGCACAATTCCTGAGCATCAGCCTGTGGCCTCTGTTCTCACTATACCTTCTGGTACTGTCCTTTTATTTGGATTATAGTTCCACTACTCTGGAAGCATTTGCAGGGAAAGAATTATGCCATTTCCTTTTGGGGTCCGGAATACAATCACCTGGAACATACCAGACACATGCACGTGTTCCTTCACTGACAAAATGCAACCGGGAATTCATCCCGAAGCATTTGGTAACTTTGGCTCACATATTCAGATCTCCGTGAATGGCTCTGCTGAGACATCGCCAGCGGGGAGCAGAGCCATCCTTATAACAGGAACCTGAGAAACAGGAGCCCAGGGATGAGCCCGTGTGGATCCCTGGCCAGTTTTACAGGGAGAAGGAGCCTGAGAGACATCGGAGGAGATTGAGGGAGCAAAGGCGCCCAAAACCTAGAAGGCCAGGAGGCGAGAGGAGAGTGCAGAAAGTTCTAACATTATGTTCTCAAAGGTAGTAACACGGCAACAGGGCAGTGAGGTGTGGCCAACACCGGGGACCTCCTGGGTCTGAGGCAGGGAGAAAGGTGCAGGTGGAGATGTCTCGGGGACAGTGGCACAGGTGGTAGTGGCTGGAGTCTGAGGGCTAAGGGCTGGTGCACATGTGGGACCCTCCAGCCTCTGTTTGAACCCTTGAGAGTGGGAGAGAGCCCCCAGGGGAGTGGGGGCGGTGCAGAGGGCTGGAGGATGAGCTCTGCAGAGCTGGCTTCTGATGCAGTTGGAGGCCTTGGGAGGCCCAGAGCCAGGCAAGGGAGATGAGGAAGTGGACAGGCAGTGTGCCCTTGCGTTTGCCTATAAACACCCCTGGCCTCCTCACTTGATCCCTTGGTGCTCTGCTGGGCCCTGATGGTGCCCTCCTGGCTTCCAAAGTTCCCCCACCATCTTCACATTCCGTCAGTGTTCTGGACCCGGAGCAGATGACTCACAATCTTCCCCTGCCAGCTCAAAGGGACTTCTGGACTTCTCACTCATCCAGTTTATCCTTTCCCATCTTGGGTGCCTCAGCCCACTGTTTTTCCCTCCAACTCACTCTGAGTAGATTCCCCAGGATCCTTCCTGGAGAGCCCCTTGAGGCACCAGAAGAGCTGTGTGTGCCAGCCACGTTCTCAGCCTCATCATAACAAATGCCACGGGGAAAGAAGCTCCCTTCAGACCCTGTTTAAAGGCGTTTAAAGGCGGTAAGTGCCTGTCAATCTTGGAGGATAGTGACTCCCTGCCTGAAAAGCTTCACAGAAGTGACAAGACACTTTCCTTCGGGGAATGTTGATATTGAGTTTCCTTCCCTGTGTAAACACATCTCCAGGAGTGGCATAAATAATGGGGACCCTTTCCCCAGCACAAAGCAGAGGATGGGAGGAGAAGGAAGAGGAGAATGGACCCGCCTGCTGGGAAGGGGAGAGCTGGCCATATAAGCAGCTGTTCCTGGTGAAGGGGGAGCCCGTTAGCCAGACCCCTTTTTCCTTTGTTGTCAGGAATTTTGCTTATAATCCTTATGGGGACCTCCAACTTTTTATTTGGCGGTTGATAAGGACAGGCAGTAGAGTCTAGTAAGTGGTTAAAGAAGCTGGAGTCAGGAACCTGATTTAAAATTCCGGCTAGCCTGGGTGCGGTGGCTCATGCCTGCAGCACTTTGGGAGGCCAAGGCGGGCATATTGCTTGAGCTCAGGAGTTCAAGACCAGACTGGGCAACATGGTGAAACCCCTTCTCTACCAAAAATACAAAAAATTTGCCCGGCATGATAGTGTGTGTCTGTGGCCCCAGCTAGGGAGGCTGCGGTGGGAGGATCGCTTGAGTCTGGGAGATGGAGACTGCAGCGAGCCATGATCTAGCCTGGGTGACAGAGTGAGACTGTCTCAAAAAAAAAAGTAAAAAAAAATTTCATCTTTACCCTATATAATGTCACCCAGTTTTCATGCCCATAAAATTGAAATAGAAACTACTCCACAGAAGCTAAGAAATAATATTCATAAAGCATAGTACTTGGCATGTAGTAAGTATCTATAAATGTTAGTCTGTATTTATTTGTTATTTATGGATGGAGTTTCATTCTTGTTGCCCAGGCTGGAGTGCAGTGGTGCGATCTCGGCTCACTGTGACCTCCACCTCCCAGTTTCAAGCGATTCTCCTGCCTCAGCCTCCCGAGTAGCTGGGATTACAGGCCCCCGCCACCACGCCCAGCTAATCTTGTATTTTTAGTAGAGATGGGGTTTCACTGTGTTGGCCAAGCTGGTCTCAAACTCCTTATGTCAGGTGATTCACCCACCTCAACCTCCCAGAGTGCTGGGAATACAGGTGTGAGCCACTGCACCCAGCCAAATATTAGTCATTAAGCCAACCATTAATAAATGCTAGCTATTATCATTAAAGGAAATATTTAAAATAGGATCTTTTTTGTTTTACTTTTATTTTTGAAACAGGGTCTTACTCTGTTGCTCAGGCTGGAGTGCGGCGCTGCAATCATAGCTCACTGCAGCCTCGAACTTCTGGACTCAAGCACTCCTCCTGCCTCTGCCTCCTAAGTAACTGGGACTACAGGTGTGCGCCACTATACCCAGCTTTTTAATTTTTTTTAATTATCATTTTACTTTCTGTAGAGGCAGGGTCTTGCTCTGTTGCCCAGGCTGGAGTACCGTGGCATGGTCATGGCTCACTGTAGCCTTCAACTCGTGGGCTCAAGCAATCCTCCTTCCTCAGCCTCCAAAAATGCTGAGATTATGGATTTGAGCCACTATGCCCAGCCCTGGATTCAATAACATAAAGGGTTAGATTGCATAGGAGGCTGCCAAGTTGAATTAAGTGGGGTTTTATATTAGTGAGAATTTGCTTTCTTTCTCAGTATTAACCTACATTTAGGTCGTAGACCCCATATCCAACTTACTGTCTATAATTTATCTTACATAGGGGAGCACATTTAGGTAAGCAGAGACTAATGGGGTTATAGTCATAGTTTTAGAATATTTTAAAGATCTAGCTGAGGGCTAGGCATGGTGGCTCACGCCTGTAATCCCAGCACTTCAGAAGGTTGAGGCAGGAGGGATCACTCGAGGTCAGGAATTCGAGACCAGCCTGGCCAACATGGTGAAACCCCGTCTCTCTAAAAATAGAAAAATAAGCCATGTGTGGTGGCAGGTGCCTATAATCCCAACTACTCAGGAGACTGAAGCAGGAGAATCACTTGAACCCGGTTGTGGTGAGCCATGATTGTGCCACTGCACTCCAGCCTGGGTGACAGAACAAGAAAAAAAAGAAAAGATCTAGCTGAGGAAGTTGGGACTAGATGACTTTCTCCAGTGATGTCTGAACAAAAAGAAAAAATGCAGAAGCCAGGCATGGTGGCTCACGCCTGTAATCCCAACACTTTGGGGAACCAAGGCGGGTGGATCACGAGGTCAGGAGTTCAGGACAACCCTGGCCAACATAGTGAAACCCCATCTTTATTAAAAATACAAAAAATTAGCCAGGCACGGTGGCATGCACCTATAATCCCAGCTACTCGGGAGGCTGAGGCAGGAGAATCGCTTGAACCCAGGAAGCGGAGGTTGCAGTGAGCCGAGATTGTGCCACTGCACTCCAGCCTGGGCAACAGTGTGAGACTGCATCTCAAAAAAAATTAAAAAATGCAGAAGCTACTTAGGTTGAACTCAGAAAGGAAGAAGGACTGTGTGGTTTAATAGTGTGCGTTCTGAGAAAGCCCTCACGGCGTTGGTCTCTAGTAATCTCTAGAAATAAGTGAATCATTCCAGCTTGAATTACCATGGTATAAAATTTGTTCGCTGAAAAGCAGGGGTTAAGTCCTCTGCCCTGTGAATTTCTGCCTGGAAATGCATCTGACCTATGGTGGCTGCTCAATTCTGAGTGAGTGTGGAGAAGAAAGGAAAATGAGGAGTTACTTATTAGTTAGTTATACATTTTTGGTTTTTAAACCCAGTGTATAATTCCTGGATATTCCTGCCACTTACTATTTGTTATCGTTGTTGTTGTTGTTTTTATTGTTTTTGAGATAAGATCTTGCTCCATTGCCCAGGCTGCAGTGCAGTGGCGTGATCATGGCTCACTGCAGCCTTTACCTCCAGGGTTCAAGGAATCCTCACACCTCAGCCTCCTGAGTAGCTGGAATTACTACCATGCCCAGCTAACTTCTGTATTTTTTGGAGATAGGGTTTTGCCATGTTGCCGAGGCTGGTCTTGAACTCCTGAGCTGAAGTGATACTCCTTCCTCAGTCTCCCAGTGTGCTGGGATTACAGGCACAAGCCACTGTGCCTGGCCTCACTGAGTGGTTTTATGGGCTGGAGTCAGGATCCAAATTTCCTGTGCTTCCATCTTCACTGCAGGAGTGACATGGACGTGGTGTCCATCTCAGAGGAGCCAAACGGGCTTGCCTAGGCTTTTGATTCTTGTGAAGATGAGTGAATTGAAACCAGATACCTCTTAGATCTGTGAGCCCTTCTACCTCTGATGACCTGTGAGATTCAGTGAAGGTGAACACTCACTGTCGGGATGTTTTAACGATTTTATTAAAATTCTGAATAGAATGTGAAACAAGGGGAATTGAAGGGTGATTATTTGTACCGTTCTGATCAGGAGCTGGGGGCTTTGTCTGGCCTCCATGTAGGGGCCAGAGGACAAGAACTAGGCAGAGGTGTAGACAGCAAAGAGGAGGATGGATCCTGGGTCTTCAGGCCGCAGCCAGCCTGCTCAGCAGAGCAGTTGTGGGGAAAGGTGTGATATTTGGTGGTGGCATTGAGGCCCAGCAAACACTGAGCGCTTATGATGTTCCCTACTGTCCTGGTGTTGTTTTGTTATTTATTCCAGCGACTTCCTGTGGGCAGGAACTGTAATGTCCATGGGCAGGAGAAGAAACCCAGGTCACAGGGACCTGCCCAAGGCCACAGAGGTCCCGAGGCTGGCGGGACCTAGGTCAGCCTGACTTCCCTGGCCAGTGCCCTCTCTGTTTGTCTCGTGTCATCTGCCCCAGGAACTCCCGTTTCAGGGCATGTGGCCCAATGCCCACTGAGGTGCAGCCCATGTGCCTGGATGGCTCTGCCAGGGCGAGCTTCTCGGACAGCCTTCCTTCCCTCTCGATTTGTTGCTGCAGGATTCTCCTTTGGTCCTGACTTTCTTGGTTTTTCATTTCCTTACCTGTAATCTGTTCACTCTTGGTCAGCAAGAGAATAATATTGCAGCTACCACTGCCTCTGAGTTTCTTCCTGAAAGACTGAGTCTTATGAAGACCCGGTCTTGAGGAGTTTCCTAGCTGGATCAGCAAAGCCACAGTGATCCACATTTGAATGATTTTTTTTGAGGCGACATTTATTCCCAATGTTTATTTTCTTGTAAAAATGAGCGCATTATTGATTAAAAGAGAGAGACACAATATCCAAAAAGTAGAAGCAGCCTAGGTGTCCATCCATGGATGAATGAATAAACACATGTGGTCTGTGTGCACAGTGGAGTATTACTCAGCCTTGAGAAGGAAGTCTTGCACTACCACGACATAGATGAATCCCGAAGACATTACGCTAAGTGATACAAGCCAGTCACCAAAGGGCAAATACCGTATGATCCCACTTCTGTGGAGCCCCCAGAGCAGTCAAATTCACGAAGACAGAAAGTAGAATGGGGCTTGCCAGGTGGTGGGGGAGAGAGGGGAGCAGGAGGATGGGGAGTTAGTGTTTAATGGGTGCAGAGTTTCAGTTTTGCAAGATGAAAACAGTTGTAGAGATTAGTTTCACAACAGTGTGAACACATTTACTATCACTGAACTGTACAATTAAAAATTGTTAAGATGGTTAATTTTATATGTATTTTATCACAATTTAAAATAAAGAAGAGAAAAATGGAGAGGCAGTGTGCAAGCTTAGCTAGTAGAAAGTAAATTGTGAAAACCTTTTTCCTAACACCTCATTCTGTTTCCTTCTTTGGCCAAAGGTGTAAGTAGCATTAATGGAAGATTAGGTAGAACTATCCATCCAGAATTTGTTCTATAAGATTGCCTTTTTGGCTCGTCAGTGTTTCTGTTTGCCCAAGTCTCAGTGTTATCCTGCTGTCAGAACAGGGCTGATCAATAAGGAGAAGGTTATCCTTGGTGAGGAGGTAGAAAATGGTGATTTTTAAATGTTGTACTACAAGCAACTAGTCCGATTTTGATCTGCAAATTTATCATGTTTATAATCTGCATTAAAATTTTAAGTTACATTCATAAAATATAGCAGTGAATGCACTTTTATAATTTCCTTTGGAATGCAAATCAGATTGGATTAAAACTATTAACCACACATAATAAAAGACTGTAGATTTTTGTAGCAGCTTCATGCTCCACCTAAGATGTCTGCCAAGTAAGTGAAATTTATTTGTAAAAAGGCAGATTGAACTACTAGACGTTTTGTCATGGAACTATGCTCCAGGAGCACTGATTTCAGCGCAGGTGCTTTAGATGGAAGGAAGGCTGAGAGTAGGGTCTGTGGGGCCCCTATTGCAGAGAAGCTCCGTTTCATCTACTTTATATTTGATTTGTAAATGTTTGCTTGGCCAAAGAATTCTGAGGCTAGAGCAACAAAACAAAACAGAGAGAGGTTGGGAAGAAAAAGTAAAGTAACACCAAAAAACGAACGGCTGTTGCAAAATAAATAATTCAAGATAAAATAGAAAATTCAAGATAGATGCAATTGATTGCCATAAAGATTCATGAACACGTCAGGTGAACCTGAATCTGAAGGCTAGAGGAAGAGGAGCTGACGGAATTTGAGAAGGGTGTATGTTTGGTCTGAAGAACAGGTGGAGACTTCCTGCGAAGGCTGGCAGAGTAAAGGTTTGCTTTCTCCCCCTCCTCCCTGAAGACCAGCACATCGGATGAAAAGAAACCCCCAAATCAAGTAAAACTTCTATCTGCAGTGAAATTAAGAGACAACTCATATCCCCAACTATAGAAAACTGCCAAATATAATATAAATCCAGACCACATTTAAGGAAAGACTTCAAGAGCTGGTCCATACCTCTCAGCTCTCCAGCCAGGAGTAAATTTCCCTGTTAAAATAAATGGCATAGGAAGAAAAGTGGCAATGTTTTCATTATTTGCGATGAAAGACTGGTCAACTTCAGTAAACAAATGTAAGTTCCCTGTGGAGAAAGCTATAAAGCTTTACTGAAGGGCATAAAAGAAGACATGAATAAATGGAGAAAGATACTAGATGCTTGGATTGGAAAAGTTGGCAGCATTCTTTATTCCAAACTCCCTCAAACAAACCTATAAATTTAACACAGTCTCAGGAAACATCCCAACAAGATTTCTTAAATACGACGTGTCCAGCTGATTATAAAATTTATATGAAAGAGTTATTGTACAAGAATAGCCAATATAATTTTTTAAAAGGAGACTTAAGAAAGGGGAACTTGCCTTATCATAAATCAAAACAAACTAGAGACATGCTGGCACAGAAGCTAAAGCAGTGATGTTCATTGCAGCCCTGTTGTGTGTAGCAGTGAAAAATCACTTGCTGAAATGCAGCCAAGGTATTAGGAATGGGGAGGCTGTGGTATAAAAAGATTGGCATGAGCACTGAATCCTTTCAAATATCATCTACAGCTAAACAGCTGTGAGAATTATGGAGTAGAATGTAAATGTTATATGTCTTAACAAAACAAAACTAATAAATCCTCTTCAAAGAGAGACGTAGATCTGTGCTGATATGGAAAAATGTCTAAACAGATATGCTTCCCTTCAGAAACAGCGTGTGTTCAGCACACTGCTCTGTTCTTCCCATACTGAGGGAGCCCATATCTGGTGAGGATTATTTCCACCACCCTGATGACACAGGCTTGGCTATGAGACTTGCTTTGATCAAGAACATGTGACTCAAAGTCACTATGCAACTTCCACAAAGAGGCATTAAGAGCCATTACATGGTTCTGTCATGACTTTTTGCCCCCTGCCACAAGGCTGGCATGGACCACATAGAGATTTTGCCTTCAACTTGCATGTCCGAGTGAAGTACACATACAGAATTTCAGCCAACTTGTAGCTGACATGTAATGTGTACAGCAAACAAATAAATACTTGTTTTTTACAGCATAACAACTTAAACAGCACCAAACCAAGCTTAAGTGTTTTATGCATATACATTTGAACATGGCTAAAATAAATCTCCTATATCCTACTTTTCTCATGTGTATAAACAGACATGTACAAGGATGCCTGATGAAGCACTGCTATTACACCAAAAAACTGAAAACAATCTGAATATATATCAGTAAGTGTCTTAGTCAGTTTAGGTTGCTGTAACAGAGTACCATAGAATGTGTGGCTTTAATAACACTTATTTCTCAAAGTTCTGGAAGCCAGGAAGTTTAAGATCAAGGCACTGGCAGATTGGTGTCTGATGAGAGTCCCAAGCTTGCTTTGCAGAAAACCATAATCTCGCTGCATCTACACATGGGGTGGGTGTAGGGAGATATCTCTTCTGTCTTTTCTTTTCTTTTTTTCTTTTTCTTTTTTGAGGCGGAATTTTGCTCGTCACCCAGGCTGGAATGCAATGGTGCAATCTCGGCTCACTGCAACCTCCACCTCTTGGGTTCAAGCAATTCTCCTGCCTCAGCCTCTCCTGAGTTGCTGGGATTACAGGCACGCACCACTATGCCTGGCTAAGTTTTGTATGTTTAGTAGAGATGGGGGGGTTTCACCATACTGGTCAGGCTGGTCTCGAACTCTTGACCCTCAGGTGATCCACCTGCCTCGGCCTCTGAAAGGATTACAGGAGTGTGCCACTGCACCCAGCCTCTTTCTCTTCTTATAAGGGTAATAATCCCATTCATGAGGGCTCCATCTGATGGCCTGTTCACCTTCCAAATGCCCAACCTCCAAATACCATCACATGTGAGTTAGGATTGCAAGATCTAAATTTGGGGTATTCACAGACATTTAGTCCATAACCATAAAGAAATGAACAAGTAAAATGTGATTTGTTAATATAATAGAAAACTATAAATCAACCCAAATAAAGCAAATCCATATGTATAATTAAAACTCGGAAACATAATGGGCAAAAAAGAGACTGGAATTGTGGGTTACACAGAGGCACCTACTGTATCTGCAGTGTTGTATTTCTTTAAAAACATCTGAAGCAAATATGGTAAAATATAAAGATTTCAAAAAGCTGGTGGTGGGTTTAAGAGTGTTTGCTATATATTTTTTTTCTCAGTGACTGAAATATTTCATATTTTTTAAAGAAAGCATTCATGTAAATCTTTAAAATTGCAAAGCAATGCTTATGTTCTTCAGAGGAACATTTATACCTGTGTGTAGAAGTATATAGACTAATTAGAAGGATATACACTAAATTCAATATAGTGATTGGATAGCAGATGGTGGGGGAATAAACAGAATTGTTACAGTGTCCTTTTTGTTTTTATGTAATTTTAAAATTTCTAAAAATAAAAATGTTCATTAATGAAGTAGAAGATATCTGGAAAAACAAAAATTGTTAGCCACCTCTGCCCCTGGGGATGGGATAATGGTGATGGTGGAGACCTTTTGTTTCTTTTTTTTCTTTTTCTTTTTAGACTGAGTTTCACTCTTATTGCCCAGGCTGGAGTGCAATGGTGCGATCTCGGCTCTCTGCAACCTCCTTCTGGGTTCAAGCAATTCTCCTGTCTCAGCCTCCCGAGTAGCTGGGATCACAGGCATGTGCCACCACGCTGACTAATTTTGTATTTTTAGTACAGATAGGGTTTATCCATGTTATTCAGGCTGGTCTCCAACTCCCGACTTAAGGTCATCCGCCCGCGTCGGCCTCCCAAAATGCTGGGATTACAGGCGTGAACCACCGCGCCTAGTTGGGACCTTTTGTTTCTATGTGACATTCTTCTGTACTGTTTGTTTGAAATTTTTTTTTTTTTTTTTTTTTTTTTTTTTTTTTTTTTTTTTAAGATAGGGTTTTGCTTTGTCACCCAGGTTGGAGTGCGGTGGTGCGATCATAACTCGTTTGCAGGCTTGCAGTCCCGCAGTCCCAGGCTCAAGTGATCCTCCTACCTCAGCCTCTGGAGTAGCTGGGACTACAGACGAGGGCCACCACGCCCAGCTAATTATTTTTTTTTAAGAGAGTTACTATGTTGCCAGGCTGGTATTGAACTCCTGAGCTCAAGCCATACTCCGGCCTCACAAAGGGGTGGGATTACAGACCAGAGCCACCATGCCTGGCCTGTTTGAATTTTTGTAGCAATTAAAAATTGTATAATTTAAACACAAATTGAAGGGGACAGGGACTAAAAACATAAATGAGAATTAGAATGCAGTGCCACCTTGAATGCTTTCACAAGTAGGAGCCTAGAAATCATCTTTTCCGACCGGGGGTGGATCACGAGGTTAGGGGATCGGGACCATCCTGGCTAACACGGTGAAACCCCTGTCTCTGCTAAAAAAAATACAAAAAATTAGCCGGGCATGGTGGTGGGCGCCTGTAGTCCCAGCTACTTGGGAGGCTGAGGCAGGAGAACGGCGTGATCCCGGAAGGCGGAGCTGGCAGTGAGCCGAGGTGGCACCACCGCACTCCAGCCTGGGCGACAGAGCGAGACTCTGTCTCGAAAAGAAAAAAGAAATCATCTTTTCCAACCACTGCACTTTTGAGTTGTGGAGACCAGACCAAGAGAGGGGAAACGACTGTTGGCCAAGGCGTCCACCTCTGCTTGCGTCTGGAATTGCCCCAGCCCCTGCCTTTATGTCTGGTCTGCCAGGCTTCTGATAGTGAAGCCGGGGGCGGACCCCGTTGACCGCATCAGGCGAGCCCTGAACAGCGCTTGGCGGGAACTCTGCAGCGCAGGGCGCCCTCTAGAGGCTGGAGGACCTTCCTCAAGGCCCCGGGAAGTGTGGATGTGGACCTGAAGGAGTGCTGGGTAGAAGACGAAGCCACCCTTTCGCCCAGTCAACTGCATTCCTCTGTCTTTAATGTTGGGCTTCCTCAGATTACATTTTCTTTGAAGAAAGAGTTCTGCAGCTTAAAAAAAAAAAAAGTGACAGAAAAATCACTGGTGCAGAGTAAGGTATAGCATTAGCATTTGATCTGATATTATCTAGATTATTTTCACACTAGGAAGGACCTAAGTCATCTGGTCTAACACCTTCCTTTCACAAAGAAGATCTGAGGCCTATATAAGCAAAACGTGTGCTGCCCAGGTCCATGGCTGCAGGGCACTGTCTCCTGGCCCTGGAAATCTGGTCTTCATTCTTATTTTTTGTTTTGTTTTGTGTTAAATGAACTCAGAACTTAACAGATCCCTTGCAACTTGGCTTAGACTCCGCATTTCATGCAAAAAGCCTTCAGGGTAGCAGGGTAACTGGGTGGATTAGCAGGAGAAGAAGATGTAAAGTGATGGCGATTGGAGCTTAACCTTGGTTTGATTAAGTAATCCCCCAGAAACCCCCGAGAGGGGAAAACAGTCCCCACGTATAAATTTCTACACCCTTGCTCGCCTCCTCTTGTGAAAGGCGTAAATCTCCCCTGAAATGCCTCCCTAGCATTCAGGGCAATAAAGAGGTCACATTATATCTCCATAAATCTCCCAGCTGGCTGCTGCTGCTGCCATTCCAGGGGCGAAGGGGAAGTTGTTTCCTCCTGACGGCAGGCCGTGGGCCTGGAAGGAAAAGCCTCTCCCTGCAGACCCATTGTCTCGGTCCCTGCGGGAGCTGCCCTGGCAATTTGTTCACTATTCCTTTTCCGTCCTGCCAGCTCCTAACTGGGGTTGCAGAGTCAAACGGCCCAGACTAGCCCAGCTTAAGTCTCCTCTGGCCAAAGCTCCATTGCAGTCTTCCTAATAAATAAAAGGAACCAGGACCATATCACTGAGCACTAGAAGCCAGGCCAGGGTTCCCCGGGGCTGAGTCTGGGGCTCCCTGGGGCAGGAGCCAGGGTACTGTGAGAGATGACAGCGGGTCAACAGCTTTAGGAGTGCAGCAAAGCTAAGGACCCACTTGGGAAATGGGTTCCATTTTCTCATTAGGGAATTAAGATGCTTTTGTAGGAAAGTAAGGTGAGAGAAAAGATGCTTTTGTGGAAAAATCTGAAAATGGAACCTGCCCAGCTTTAAATTAAAAATGTTACTGCATGAGTGATGATGCTAGCCCATGACATATTTCTGTACTTTATTTAACATGCAAAAGAATCATAGGCCAGGTGCGGTGGCTCACGCCTGTAATCCCAGCACTTTGGGAGCCCAACCCTGGCGAATCACCTAAGATCAGGAGTTCAAGACCAGCCTGACCAACATGGGGAAACCCCATCTCTGCTAAAAATACAAAAATTAGCCAGGCATAGTGGTATATACCTGTAATCCCAGCTTTTGGGGAGGCTGAGGCAGGAGAATTGCTTAAGCCCAAGAGATGGAGGTTCCAGTGAGCCAAGATCATGCCACTGCACTCCAGCCTGGGTGACAGAGCAAGACTCTGTCTCAAAAAGAAAAAAAAAAAAAAAAAAATCACTGTCACAAATAAGAAATACATTAACATTAAAATAGTTGAGTATTTAAAAGGTACACAACAGCAAACAATGAGAAGTACCTCCATGAGCCACCAAGACGCCGCCCTGGAAGCAACCAGTATGATCAGTTTCTTGTCTGTCCTCCTAAAAATGTTCATTGTATATATAAACAAATCCATGTACAGATTCTTCTCCCCTTCTTTTTGTAAGAGAATATCAATGTATTGTCCATGCCTTCTAATATTTCACAGCATATACTGGCAAGAATTCCATATCAGTACATCAAGACCATTGTTTATGGCTACATAGTATGCCTTCACTGAATTAACCGGTCCTGTATTGATGAACCTAAGAGTGGTTTTTCCAGTCCTCTGCTATGGAAAAACATGCCATAGTGAATCTCCTTGTATATAAACCATTTTACACAAAAGTAATCTGGAGGATACATTCCTGGAAGTGGAGTTTCTGGATCAAGTGACACATGCATTTATACTTTTGATAAGATATCGCCAAATTGCTTTCCCCACTGGCTGTGGGTGTACCATGTCACGCTTCCCATCAAGACCCAGAGTGTCTGCTTCCCCACATCCCCCAACCCCAGGGCACACTAAAATGACTGAGGCAAGCTGGGAGGAGCCTGGAGAGGAGCATCATCACAACACAGTGACTTGGAGGAACCAGGACCAGTGCCAGCCTTTGTCCACAGCATGACTGGCAAGCTCTTCATGTACATTCTACCCTGGCTGGGACTGTACCCCGAAGGGAGGGGTTCTCCCTTTCTTTCTGTAGGGTGGGAGGAATAGTTGGTGCCATAGCGATGCCTGAGCCCAGATGGGGCTGCCACTGTGGTGGGGAGGCAGCTGGGCCCAAAGTGGAAAAAGTACTTTGTATTTTTTCTTTCAGACCAGGAGGATCCCAGGAAATTGAAGAAAATAAACATCTCCGATCCTGCAGTGCCTAGGCAGAGATGCTTGTTTAATTAACTGCATATTTAACTAATTTAAACCATGTTACAGAAAGAGAAAATCTGAAGAACATAGTCTATCCAGTTGTCATTTAATAAACCAACTCCAATTCCCGTATGGCTTTACTGAAACTTTGTTTTTGTATTCATTCTTCTACCGTTGGGCATCTTGGTTGTTTCCAGTATTTGGCAGGAACATCTGAAAAATAGACATTTTCCCTCTAAAAACAGTTTATTCCAGTGAATTAATTAGAGCAGTTTTATTGCTAGCAAGAGTGGGCTGGCTTTTAGTGCAACGCGGTGTAATTTTCCATATACATCCATTATATATGATTTTACATACACACATATATACACACATGTATGTGTACACACACACACACGGAAACTTCTGGCCCTGCACAGATAATTCTCACAGCTGAATTATGGTGTGTGTCCAGGAACATGGCATCTCAGTGGCCAGGCAGCCCAGCCGGCCGGAAGCCCAGCCCTGTCGCATCGTCATTTCCGCCGCCTCACGGGACTCTCTAGGCACTGGGTTTGTTGAAACTCGATGGTTCGATGGCTCTGTGTGCAGAGCTTCCGTCGTGCGCGCAGCTTCTGTCGTGCGCGGAGCTTCTGTCGTGTGTGCGGAGTTTCTGTTGTGTCTGGAGCTTCTGCTGTGTGCAGGGTGCTACAGGTGGCGGGGTCCAGCGGAGAGCAGTGTGGTACTGTGGAAGGCTAGGACTGGGAGCTCAGATGAGGCACTTGACCGGCCTGCTCTGCACCTTGGTGTCCTCTTCTGAATGTTCACGGAATAGCCCAGACCCAGCTTGCAGGTTTTAAGACTGTACCACTGTGCCAACTGCCCCTTGCTCCTGGACCTCACAGCCTCTCCCACAGAAGGACTGGGGATGTGCAGAGCGAGCCAACTCAACAAGGCAGTGGACAGGGAAGCGGCGGCGGGGGCGCCCTTTGCATGCAGTCCCCAGAGGCCAGGAAGGAGTAAATATTTTCAAGTGCTGATCCCCAGCCAGGGCTACCCTGGCTGTATCTGAGCTTGAAGCCGGAAGTCCCAGGAGCTGCAGGACCCAGCGCCCAATGCGGTGTCCTGGCCTCTTTCCTGGCTTGTCTGGGAGGGGGCAAGTAAGCCGTATTACCTGTCAGCTGGGACACTAGGGAGACACGGAGAGGAGGGATCAGCATGTCAGGGATGCAGGTCTGACAGTGAGGTCTGCAGAGGGTTGCCACACACCCTGGTGTTAAGACTGTGCTTTAAGAATAATTAGTAATGTGCCCCCTCCCCTCAGAAGTGTCCCATTTTGTATGGTGAGTCACAGGGCTCCCAGATTAACCCGGGGAGGGGGACAGCACAAAGAGGAGAACATTGTCCCAGGTTTCGGGGTGGGGACTGCCGGGCAGGGTCTCTGCAGACACAGCAGCTGGGAGGCCCAGGCCCCTCCACTCTGGGACTGATCGTAGCTTCCCACACGGAGGCCCCCAGGAAAACTCCACAGCTCTTTCACCTGAAGGTGACAGCTGGCAAGACAGTCTTTGTAAAAAATGTATTGGTATAGGGGCAAAATGCCGGCACTGGGGAGAGTTTTCAAATAGAAATGTAGAGCTCACTGCAGTCTTTCAGTGTCCCTTCTTTGTTCCTTTTCCATTTTTTTGGAGACAGGGTCTCACTGTGTCTCCCAGACTGTAGTACAGTGGCATGATCACGGCTCACTGCAACCTCTGCCTCCTGGGTTCGAGCAATTCCCTTGCCTCAGCCTCCCGAGTAGCTGGAATTACGGGGGTGCACCAACATGCCCACCTATTTTTTATATTTTTGGTAGAGACAGGCTTTCACCATGTTGGCCAGGCTGGCCTTGAACTCTTGACCTCAAGTGTTCCACCGGCTTCAGCCTCCCAAAGTGCTGGGATTACAGGCATGAGCCACCATACCTGGCCCTTTGTTTTAAAAATAGTGTCCCAGCCTGCGGTTCTCTGGTGGGAAGGGGCCATGGTGACCATTTTCTGGGAGTCTGCATGTTAATGTCGAGATGCAGCAAATGAAGTCATATTCACCACAATACTTTTGTTTCATTTGTTTCAAGAAAGTGCTTGTGGCCAGAAGTGGTGGCTCATGCCTGTAATACCAATACTTTGGGAGGCTGAGGTGGGAGGATTGCTTGAACTCAGGAGTTCAAGATCAGCCTGGGCAACATAGTGAGACCCCATGTCTACAAAATGCTACAAAAACTAGCTGAGCGTGGTGGTGTGTACCTGGAGTCCCAGCTACTCAGGAGGTTCACGCAGGAGGATTGCTTGAGGCCAGGAAGTCGAGGCTACAATTAGCTGTGACTGAGCTACTGGACTCCAGCCTGGGTGACAGAGCAAGACGCCATTGCCAAAAAAAAAAAAAGGTCCTATGAGAGTAATGCAACAGTCCACAAGTTCACGGACTTAGCTCTAAGGCATTGTCATTTCAGAGGCTCAAATTTGAATTCAGAAGCATCCTACATTTCTCCTGGAGCCAACAACTGATCCTGCATTTTATGGGGAAATCTTTATGCCATAATTATAGACCCACGTGTAGGGGTTCTCGAAGGTCTCAAAATCTAATCTTGACAATGATGAAGGCCAGGAAGCATTTCCCAAGTGGGTGAGCTGAGCAGCATTGAAACAGAGATGCTGGGAAGTTTCTGGGATCAGACACGCTGGGAAAACAGAGCATGCTTGGGCTCTGGACTCCTACAGCCCTTGCTGCTCACAGGTCAAATTGAGACTGATTTTCTCTCTGCTGCCAGCTACTGCCGCTGGGGAAAGGGTCAGGGATGGCCAAGACATCTGTGGGCAGAGCTGGTGGGATGCTGGCCTGCGGTTAAGAGACTGACTGGCCAGCCTGGGTTTGATCCCATCTCTGCTGTTGATGAGCTCTGTGGCCCTGGGCAGAATCTGTTTTCTAAAGCACATGAACATTCCTCTATTGCCATTCCTCTCCTGGACCAGCCTCCCACGCTGACCCGACTATGAGCACAGACCAGGCAGGTGCGGAGGTGCTGGGAGTTCTTAGACCTCTAGGGAGGAGCCACTGGGGCCCAGGGCTTCGGAGCTGGAGTCTTTCCACAGTTCCTCCAGTGACAGGTGTGGTTGCACGTTACAGCCTTCAAGCTCATCTTTCTCTTTGTCATCTGTAAAACCTCTTTGCATATGAGCAGGTGTATTTTCCTCTATCATTTGATCTTCAACCTCTTCCTCCTCCTCTCTGTCTCTCTGTACGTTCCCCCCCCCCCCCCCTCCCTCCCTCCGTTCTTGTTTTTGGTTTTTTTTGTTTTGTTTGATTTTGTTTTTTTTCTTTCACAGTGTCCTTGTCTGTTTGTGATTCAGGAAGAAAAACAAAACAAAACTGAGTCACATTCCATCACTCCATCCAGCCGGCGTCCCGGGGTCTTGTCCTTTATAAGGGTCAGGAGCAGAGGCCTTGGACTCCGTGGGGTGACTCTGCAAGGTGGGCGGTAACTGGTAACCTCCTCTGTTCAGCAGCTGCGGGAGCTTCCAAAATAGGTGATTTTATCCCCTTGCCGGAGCCCGCTGGAGCTGTGCGGGCCTCCCCGTGACAGCCTCCTGTCACAGGCATCTGCCGAGCCTGACGAAGCCCAGAAGACCCAGGGCTCAAGAGCTGCCAGGAAAACCTCAGGCTTTGTTTGGGCCTCGTGCCCCACACCCAGGCGCCAGCCGCAGGGACAGATCCGGGCCTGTCGGGAAATCCAGGCTCCATCTCTAGTGAACTCTGGATGGGACGTGGGCCTGGGGTTCAGCAAGGGACCTTTGGGTGGGGCTGAGACTCTGCTCTGAAGCCCTTTTAGTTCCCAGGGAACGGTCTCTGGGCAGGTCCCTCCCCTCCTGCCCAGTCTGGGCTGGGGTCTGGTCTTTTCCAACAAGTCTTCTGGGTTGCGTCTCCCTGGCCCCCCGGCCCTTCTTGTGTAGCACTGCCCAGCTGCCCCGGGCACGGGCCCTTTCCACTGTTGATGTGTCTCTCCCTGGACGTCCATTATGCTGAAGATCTGAAGCTGGAGGTGGTGGACTGGGCACCGGTGTGAGGCCCAGGCCCACTGCAGTTTGTCACCTCAAAGGTAGCGATTAGTTTTGAGTTGTGCATCCCCAGCTAGACCAAAACAACTTAGGGCAAGGAGTTAGCGTGGGTTTTTCCACCACGTTCGTTATGTCCAGCACTCGTACAGGGGCGCCTATACAGACACATGGCAAATGTTTGAGCTTCAGACATTGCAGTGAAGGGGCTGAGACCCATCACCTCTGCCTCCAGGCGTGAGGGTGAGGCTCTTTCCAGCGCGAGCTGGGGCTCAACACCAGCTCTCCCCAGCAGGTGGAAGTCTAAGGGGCGCATCTGCAGGCGAGCAGACCAGGCTCTGTGGCGCCGTTGGGGCGGCAGCAGTGGCCTGAGCTGTCTCCCCAGCAGCCAGCAGCGCCCAGGGGAGGGAGTGGAGAGCGGAACCGTGACCCTGGCCTCTGATTCCTCTCCCTTTCTTCCTCCCATGCCTTCCCTCTCCCAGCCCTGATTGGCTTCCCCTTGGTGGGGTGGGTGGGTTCCCCAAGATGGATGGAGCAGGTCAGAGGAGAGGAGAGGTCGCAGTCTTTGCCTCTGGTGGCGTCAGTTCTTTGTAGGGAAGTCGGGGTGGGATGTTTCAACCTCCTGGCCTACATTCTTCTTTCAGGCACTAGGGTGGGAGTAGTTTGCCTTAATTCATAGGAACATCCATATTGCACTGGATGTCTGAGAAATCAGACTATCAGACTTTGTTTCCTCTTTAAAAAAACTGTTTTAGCAGGGTATGGATGGAAGTGAGGAGTGAGATCCCCATCCTTGGAGTTAGGACATAGTTTATTTTGTGCTTTTCATTGCTAAACTAATCATTAAATCACACTTCCACGAGCAACAACTTGGAGACCGAGTAAGTGTAAATGGTCAGCCTTGCCGTCAGTTGGTTCCCGGGTTGCAGTCTCAAACCTGACGGCTGAGAGAGACAGACAATTCTGAGCATAGCCCCAGTGGTTTAAGAAAGGTCAGATTCCCCAATCTCCTAGCTCTTTTATCTGTCCTCCCCTCCTCCAATAACCAGCGCCAAGGTTTGTCCTGGTCGCTCCCCTTCCCTCCTGACCCCTCCAACTTCAGCCTCCTAACAATAATCCATCATTGTTATCTCATTTGATGTTTGCAAAGCACTTTACAGCCATTGTTGTAAGTTTTTCCTCTCATTTGCAAAGTGCTTTACAACTATTATTACAAGTCTTTCCTCCAAACGTGGGTGATGCCTTCCAAGTGGCTGGAGCAGTTCCCGGGATGCCAGCACTGGGTGGGAGGGGCTGCATCCGAGGCCCCAGCTGTGCCCCCTGGCTTCAGAATCATTCTTGCCTCTCAGTACCTCTCCTAAGAAGGAATGAGAAGTGGTGCTTACCGAGGTTCATACCAGATGTGAGTGCTAGTTTGGGACTTAGTGCTGTGTTTGTCATGTAACATTATAGGGTCAACATTTTCCTCTATGATTACCTTGTTTTTAAAGTAATTGTTTAAAAATGTGTGTAACATTTCATTGACCGGGTTGGATGGCAAGATTTTGTGGTCAGAAATATGGAAACTTCTGCAGATTTGAAGGTGTTGCAGGTTGTCTATTGGGTGTCTTTAGGAAGCATAGCCTTTACTTTGGCTGTTTTGGTGACCCCTGACCCTTCTATCACAATGGGACTTTTATGCTGGTGGGGATTCCACACTTTCTGCCCTAGACAATTGGGTCTGCCATGAGTCCCCCACTCTGCTGAGGGTATGTTCTAAAAACGAACTGAGTAATATTATTACTCATTATTGATATTCAAATCCAAGTTGTCCATCAAGTTGTCCACCATTAGCATTCCGAGACCTGGGTTCCCTCCTAGCTCCTGTGACATCTATCAGAGTGATTAAATAGCAGATGCTCAGTAAATATTTGTTGGTGACGAATACGTATTTGGCAACCTCCAGTGACTTTACCTGGACAGTAAAATAGTTGCTTGAATGCATAACCCAACTTTGAGGTGAGCCTGCAGGAGCTTCCGAGGCAGACCTATGTGTTGGGTTCTCAAGGCAGCCAAAGGTGAGTCAGCAGCTGAGAGGACACTCCAGGAATTCCTGGGTCCTTTAATAAGATTCTGGGGTGGGCACGGTGGCTCACGCCCATAATCCCAGCACTTTGGGAGGCTGAGGTGGGAGAATCGCTTGAGCTTAGGAGTTCAAGACCAGTCTGTACAACATAGTGAGAGCTTGTCTCTACCAAAAATACAAAAAAAAAAAAAAATTAGCAAGGCATGGTGGCATGCACCTGTAGTCCCAGATACTTGGGAGGCTGAGGCGGGAGGAGTGCTTGAGCCCAGGAGGTTGAGGCTGCAGTAAGCCAAGATCGCAGCACTGTACTCCAGCCTGGGGGACCGAGTGAGACCCTGTCTCAAAAAAAGTTTTTCTTTACATCAGTGTAGTGTGGGAAGAAGAAAAAAAACACTCCGATATTCCTGCATATAAAACAATAATTGTGAGAAGAAAAGAGAATCTCCCCTCCGAACAAGAGGAACACATTATGAGATGTTTTTGACTTAAATGAACCAGAATGTAGGAGAGAAGCCAGTCTGCTTATTTTTAAGAGTGTGATTCTTTATCTGTTAGAGCAACATACTGAGATATTTGTGAATAAAGTAATAGAAGTCTGGGATTTTCTTCAGTAGCACAATATGGGGGAAAGTGAATGGAGGTATAGATAAAACAAGATTGACCACAAATGATTGGCAACTGGATGATGGTTAAGTCAGAGTTCTCTTTCATATTCTGTCTACTTCTGAATGTTTACATTTTTTCATAATAAAGAAAAATAGGGCTGGGTGCAGTGGCTCATGCCTGTAATCCCAGCATTTGGGGAGGCCAAGGCAGGAGGAGCACTTGAGCCTAGGAATTTGAGACCAGCCTGGGCAACATGGTGAAACCTTGTCTCTACAAAAATTAGCTGGGGATGGTAGCGTGTGCCTATAATCCCAGGTACTAAGGAAGCTTGAGGTTGCAGGGCCCACTGCACTCCAGCCTGGGTAACAGAGTGAGACCCTGTCTCAAAAAAAAAAAAAAAAAGATAGAAAAAGAAAAATAGGCTGAGGCAGGAGGACCTCTTGAGGCCAGGAGTTGGTGGCTGCAGTGAGCTACTATTGCACCACTGCACTCCAGCTTGGGTGACAGAGTGAGTCGTGTCTCTAAAGAGAAAACTAAAATAAAAAAGGAAACCAGAATGAGAGAGTTGTGCTAGGTTTGGACTGGAAAGGTGATCTTACAAGGCCTCTATGTCCAAGTGTCATTCAGGCCAGACTGCGTGTCTTGGTTCAATTTTGAGATGGTAGTGCCACCTAGTGTTTATTGTGGACACCCAACAAAATGACGACATTGCCTGTGCCCACCTCCTGCTGTGGAGTTGGTTTGGTCTAATGTCCTTCTGTAAATTCCTGGCCTCTCGAATCCCCTCACGAGCAGACCTGGATGAAAGAAGTGAGGCTGACAGGCCATAAGCACCGACTGTAGAGGTGGCAACAGTAGTGTTAATTGTGGTGGTCCAGCTGGGAGCAAGTCATAGGCGGGAGTGGCCGCATCTCATGTATGGCTCTGAGGGCAGGCGACCTTGGTAGAGGCTGTCAGTGTGACCCAGGTGTAAAAATAGCCTCTGCTGTGATGCCTGTGCTCCGCTCCCTGGCCTGAGCAAATAGCCCCTCACACCTGCACACTGTTTACTCGGTGTGGACACACAGCTACCTGTTTGCAGGTGCAAATGACTGTTTGTGTACCCAGAGTTGGGGGAAGGGCCCCCCACCATGCTTTTCTCTGGCTCACATTCCCTTAGAGCAAGTAGCTGGGCCACAGAACTAGCAAAATGTACAACCTTGACCCCCTCCCGGGCTGGGTCCTGTTGGAAAGAGAGCTCTTCACCGCCTGTCCTCCCAACTCAATAAAAGCTCCCCTCTTCACTAGAGAAGAATCTGCCCTTGCCTCTGGCAGCGGCATAGGAAGAATCTGGAGACCAAGGTAGATGTGTTTAGGGACAGCAAATTAGGATAACATGAAGTCAGAGAGACTTCCGGAGATTGTGAGCCAGGCTTTATATAGACTACAGGGAGTAAGAAAACTGGCCCAGCCTGTCTCATCAGGATGAGGAGAATGGACACAAGTGGAACCTGTCAGTTTAATGTTCTGTAGACATGGACGATAAAGGTGATGGCGGGGAGGAGTGAGCGAGTGAAGGGAGCGACAGACCCAACAGCCTTGTGGTAGTCGGGGAGACGCTCCGCTCATGTGAGCAGCTCTAAGGTGCCATGGCTTATAATATGCACCTTTATTTTATATACCAATAAGCAAGAAAAATGTCAAACTATGATACAGCAGCCCATACAGGTATATTAAAACAGAAAAAATGAATGAATGAAGCATTTTTTTTGCTGGACAGTTAGAAAATTCCAAAAACTTAAAAGAAATCTAGTGCCTTTGACTCAGAAATTTTACTTCTCGGAGAGTATCCTAAGGAATAACTAGAAATGCACAGATTCATGCACAAAACAAGCAGTGTTTACGAAATAAGAATCCAAAACTGGATGAAAATTAATAGTTGAATGATACTAGTTAAATGATGGCACGTTTATATGATGGAATAATGATATGAGTTTAAAAAGAATTTTATAAAATGAGTTTATAAAGAATTTCTCATTGGGAAAATGTTTTGATATTAAGCAAAAGACCCACACAGACTCAGAATTATATAGCTTGGCAAAAATACATATCAACATATGAAAGTTTCACAAGGTTGGGTGTGGTGTACTCAGTACTTTGGGAGACCAAGGCGTGCGGACCACATGAGGTCAGGAGTTCGAGACCAGCCTGACCAACATGGTGAAACCCCATCTCTACTAAAAGCACAAAATTAGCTGTGTGTGGTGGTGCATGCCTGTAATCCTAGCTACTTGGGAGGCTGAGGCAGGAGAATCGCGTGAACCCGGGAGGCAGAGGTTACAGTGAGCCGAGATTGCGCCATTGCACTCCAGCCTGGACAACAAGAGTGAAACTCCATCTCAAAAAAAGAAAAGTCTCACAAAGGGCTGGGCACAGTGGCTCAGGCAGGTAGTCTCAGCACTTTGGGAGGCTGAGGCTGGAGGATCACTTGAGCCCAGGGGTTCAAGGCTGGACTGAGTTATGATTGCACCACTGTACTCCAGCCTGGGTGACAGAGTGACCCTGTCTCTGATTAAAAAAAAAAAATACAGTCTTACAAAGGATACAATAGAACCAAATGCTGAAAACATTAGTGACAATCTGAATTTTCCTTATATATTTTGGCACTGATTTTCATAAGGTAAATATTTATATCTTTATGCAGAGGGAAAAGTAATCTTACTAACTTTGAAAAGGAAAAAGAGAGCGCAAGAAGGTTTGCATGGACTTCAGTGGGAGGTGAGAGGCCTAGGGCTGGAGGCTCTGAATGTGACATCTGGACTGAAATCCAGGTGTCCCGCCTCCCAGCCCAGGACGCGGGTGATCACTACAACCTTTCCTCTTCTCATGCTCAGGGGAGCTCGCAGTGTCTGGGATTAGGGGGCAGGGGCTGAAGTTGGAGTGAGGAAGAGCAAGAGCAGCCCAAGGTGGTCTTCTCCTTCCAAGGAAAGGGCATTGTTTCTGTGCGCTCTAGATTCTCAGAGGTAAGAGATGGGCATAAACAAAGAATTCATCCTCTGTCTTTTCTTGTCTGTTCTCCCCAACTCAGTAGATATGTTTGACGACTTCTCAGAAGGCAGAGAGTGTGTCAACTGTGGGGCTATGTCCACCCCACTCTGGAGGCGAGATGGGACGGGTCACTATCTGTGCAACGCCTGCGGCCTCTACCACAAGATGAACGGCATCAACCGGCCGCTCATCAAGCCCCAGCGCCGGCTGGTAAGCACCTGCCTCGCGGCCTCCTCTCGGCACCTGGCTGCAGGGCTCTCGCCTTGGTGGGACATCCTCTGGTTTTGAATTTTGGAACTTGAGGGTGTGGATCAGGGGATTAGATGGGTGAGAGCTCCACCATAATTCTCACAACTTGAGAGTCAGCTGGAGCCACCAGAATGATCCAGGCTGTCCAGTTCAACCTCTTCAACACACAGAAACGGAAAGTGAGGCTCAGAGAAGCTAGTGGCCTTGCCCACAGTCACTGAGGTACTGAGTCTCCCATCTGGAACTCTGGAACCAGAATCCAGGTTTCCTGGTTCCCACTCTGGTGTTGACTGGAGTGTCTCCTCCATCCACACCAACCCTGCAAGGAAGGTCACCTCAGAGGCTGGTCTCTATCCTGACCTCAGTTGATCAGCTGATAAATCCCAAAGCCCAGAAGTGCAAGCAGCTTGTGTTGGGCCCCATGGCTGAGGAAGAGTTTGGGCCTGGGGCTTGACTCCTGGCTTCATGCTCCTTTTTAATATAATTTGATTCTGATCAACACCAACCAGATTGCACTATATTAAGGAGGGAAGAACAGAGGGGATAAACCCTGGTGCCTCCCTTTCTTGAGGTCTCAGGGCCATTCAGACTTTGATACTATTTGGACACCATGATTCCTCACTCTCCGTCTGTGCCTGGCACCTGCAGCTTCTTTCAGGAGAAGCTTTCCTTCCGGCAGTGTCCGGCGCTCGCTGGTTATTTGCCTGATGGTGAATGATGGTTAGGACTGGAAACCAGGTCTCCAGTGCCCACGTTCGCTCTCCTCGTGCAGCAGAAACCTTGTTCTGATTTACTCCTCGCAGTGGCTCAGGTGACAGGAGAGTTAGGTGCTGTCACAGGTCAGAGATCTCATGCAGGGTCATTAGGGCCCAGCCCTGCCTCCCATTAGGGAGGCCCAATCCGCAGCCGCGCGCGAGGTGGAAGGCAGTGCCCCCCTTTTACTTGGACATGAAGGGTCTGTTTCCTGTCTTGCAGTCTGCCTCCCGCCGAGTGGGCCTCTCCTGTGCCAACTGCCAGACCACCACCACCACGCTGTGGCGCCGCAATGCGGAGGGCGAGCCCGTGTGCAATGCCTGTGGCCTCTACATGAAGCTCCATGGGGTACGTGGGTCCCACGCCCACGCGGCATCCTTGCCTTCTGATGCCCATCTCTCAGTCCTCCCTTGTCTTCTTCCTTTGGACTAGCATTCATTTTCCCTTCTTAACAAAGATACTTAGATTTGGAAGGGACTTTCAACAACTTTGCTGGCCTCTTCCGTCCTTTACATTGCATAAGTGAATTTTCCATTTTATAGATGAGCAGGCCATATTTATGTATAGCAGCTTGATATGCAACAAAGGTGACATTTCGATTCAGTGGATAAGAAGCTTAAGGATAGTTGCATTGACAAAATTGGCTGTTCATTTGGAAAACAAAAGGAAAGCATGACCTCCACCTCCTACTTAAACAAAAATAAACTTAGGTGAATTAAAGATATTAGATGTAAAATATCTTTGAAATAAACTAAAAGTAAGGCCAGGCATCATGACCCATGCCTGTAATCCCAGCACTTTGGGAGGCCGAGGCAGGAGGATTGCATGAGCTCAGGAGTTCAAGATCAACCTGGAAACTTTGTCTCTACTGAAAAAAAAAAAGAAAAAAAAAACTAGCTGGGCATGGTGGTGCATGCCTCTAGTCCCGGCTACTTAGGAGGCTGAGGTAGGAGGATGGCTTGAGCTTAGGAGTTTGAGGCTGCAGTGAGCTCTGATTGTGCCACTGCACTCCAGCCTGAGTTACAAAGTGAGACCCTGTCTCCAAAAAATAAAAATATTAGACAATAAAATACTACCAAAAAAAAATCAGACGATAAAAACACTGGAAGAAAATATAAGGGGAAGTATTTATGTAACTTTGAGGATGGGAGAACTTCTTAAAAAAGATTTTAAAACTTTTTAGACATATAAAAATAGTTAGATAGATTTGATTTTGTAAATATTTACTATTAGTGCCTGGAAATGATACCTAGGGAAAGTAAAGACCAATACACACAGTACCAGAAAAAGGGTTAGTATTTCCAGAATTACAAGGAGCTTCTACAAAGCTCTTTACATTTTTATTGGAACATTCTCCATTATACAGTGTTAACAAAAAGGCAAGGCGCAGAACACTACTTACTACGGCACTATTTTTATAAATGTGAGGAAGAACATAATTTATACATGGTTGCTTCCATGTACACAGAACCCCTCTGGTAGGATATGTAGAGGTTGGTCACATGGTCACATGTATGCATATATATGTACATGAGGTGCCTCCAGGAGAAAAACTGGGGTCCTGGGGAGAAGGGATTGGAAGGACACTCTTTTTGCTGTGTACCCCCTTGGTACCTTAGACGGTACATTTGCAAGTCTTAATTGTTCAAATACAAGTTAAATTAACACCAAACCAGAAACAGATAGACCTTATAGCCTAATAAGAAAAGAACAATTGATTTTTCCCCCACTTCCCCCAAATGGGCAAAAGATACGAACTGACATCTCACAGAAGCTGTCCAGATAGCCATGAAACATGTGCAGACATGCTGAATCTCACTGAAAATCAGGGAAATGTACCCGAAAATGACCACGAAAGCCCCTATTTTGCCCACATATTTGGCAAAAATTAAAATGTGTGCTGCTGTGGATTTGGGGAATTAGATACTCTCATGTATTATTGATTTGTATTTGATAACTGCATCTATTAACTTAGTGGTATTTTTAAGGGTTAAAACCATAAACACCTTTATATCTGGCAGGTCTACTGTTGGAAAACTAGCCTATAAAAAATAACCAGTACATGATGACCTTTGAACTATTTATTGCTGCATTGTTTGTGGTGGCAAAAACTAGAAACCACCTTAAAATCCCATAAAGGAATGGTTGAAAAAATTCTGGTATATCCCAAAATGTGGAATATTGAGGAGAAATTTAAAAATAATAATCTAGAGCCATGTATCTTGATCTAGAAAATGAAAAAGTACATTGCAAAGAAATATATGTAGCATGACCGCATACTACGAGTGTTGAAGGTGCAGTAAACACACATACATATGGGATGAGTGGACGGACCAGTGGATGGGTGAATACATACACACAAATATACATGTATAGGTGTATTAGTCTGTTTTCACACTGCTGATAAAGACATACTCAAAATAAAAAAGTGGTTTAGTGGACTCACAGTTCCACATTGCTGGGGAGACCTCAAAATCATGGTGGAAGGTGAAAGGCACGTGTTACATGGCAGCAGGCAAGAGAGCCAAGCAAAAGGAGTTTCCCCTTATAAAACCATTAGCTCTCATGAGACTTCCTCACTACAGTTAGAACAGTACGGGAGAAACCACCCTGTGACTCAATTATCTCCCCTCAGGTCCCTCCCACAACACGTGGGAATTATGGGAGCTACAATTCAAGATGAGATTTTGGTGGGGACACAGCCAAACCACGTCAATAGATATATATGTGTACATGTGTTTGAGAATTTTTTTTAAATGTAAGAATATATAACAGGCTGTTAAATCCAGTGGCCTCATTGGGATAGGATTTATGGTAGTGGAGTGAGAGGGCTGTTATTAACTTAATCTTGTGTATCTTTTCATGATTTCTTGTTATAATGAACAAACAAATAGCTAAAGTTATGAAAATTCATAAGAAAACATTTCTTTCTGCAAAGAATATATATAAGGGTGTTTGTTAATCACTGTAATAGCAAAAATGGAGGGGAAAAAACCTTTGGAAGGAAAATGGTTAAACTATTATTCTTCAATATGGGAATGGTACAAGAAACTTATTGGGAAATATTATGTAGGTATTCAAAAGATTATATTCTCAGAAAATAAAAAAAATAAAATTACCACATGATCCAGCATACTATTTCTGGATATATACCCAAAAGAATTAAAGGCAGGGTCTCAGAGCTATTTGTACACTCCCGTTTACAGCAGCATGATTCACAAATGCAGAAAGATGGAAACAACCCGAGTGTCCATGGGGAAATGAACAGATAAACAAAGTGTGATATATATACACGTAGGATATTATTCAGCCTTAAAAACGAAGGGAATTCTGGCCCCTGACACCATGTGTCAAATCCATGGAGGCAGAAAGTAGAATGGAGACTGTCAGGGGCTGAGGAAAGGGGGAATGAGGAGTGATGTTTAATGGGTATGGAGTTTGAGTTTTGCAAGATGAGAAGAGTTCTGGGGATGGTGGTGAGGGCTGTAGAACAGTGTGAATGAGCTTAACACTACAGAACGATATACTTAAAAATGGTTAAGATGGTAAATCTTAAGTTACATGTATTTTATTTTACTGCAACTGAAAAAAAAAAGCATACCTAAGTGAATGGAGATTAACATGAGGGGAAGATTCTTCTGAGGCTAGAATGGGCTTGAACATTTGAGGCATAGCTAGGGGGATGGGGTGGGGGAGGACACCCTCCCACAAGATGGAAAATAGGGGTCTGGGTATAGAGTCACAGACAGATAGGCAGATGGTGGGGTAGGGGTGTGCAAATGCTGCCCCATCTACCCACAGTTAAATAGGAGGCAATTCAAGTTCACATATGCTGGTGCATTTCTCGCTTAACCATTCCATGTTCATGTCTCTGAAGCAGTAATTGCTTTTCTGTCTGTATTTGCAGGTGTGGCCTTTAGCGATCCCACATGGTAGACAAGCATAGCATAGAACAGGGGCTAAAAGACTCGGCTCAGCCTAAGAGAAACCAGATGTGGGGAAGGCACCCTGCGGTCCTGCTCCCCAGGACTGGCTTAGGCATCTGTGAATGGCTCTGGGGCCTGCCTCCCAACAGAACTGTGGTGAAAGTATTGTCCAGGGACATTTTATCTCAGAAGCTGGTCACAGGGCAATCTCTAGAATAGTCTCTTACTGCTCCCCACCGTTCATAGACGCACCAGTGACTCCAGCCAGACCCAATGCAGTACAGAGCTGCTATAAGTAGAGTAATGTTACATCTCAGCTCGCTGGGGCTGTGACTGTTGAGGCCAATTTTCCCAGCACAATTATTGATAGCACCCCCGCACTCTCGCCCCTTTTTGAGACAGAGCCTTGCTCTGCCCAGGCTGGAGTGCAGTGGCACAATCCCGGCTTGCTGCAGCCTCGACTTCCTGGGTTCAAGTGATCCTCCCATCTCAACCTTCTAAGTAGCTGCAACTACAGGCATGTACCACCATGCCCAGCTAATTTTAAAACTTTTTTATAGAGATAGGGTCTCACTATGTTGCCAAGGATGGTCTTGAACTCCTGGACTCAAGTAATCCTCCCACTTCGGCCACCCAAAGTGCTGGGATTACAGGCATGAGCCACTGCGCCTGGCCTAGCACCCACTTTTTGTTTTCAGGGTCCTTGTGTGGATGATAAAGGCTTTTGAACATTCTCTCTGCTGCCTGAAACGCCTGCCTCTGTCTACTCAAAACCTTTTACAAACTCAGGTGTCACCTCCACCCTGAAGCCTTCCTTGATATCCTCATGTGCCCCTCCTTCCCACTCCTCACCCCAGGACAGTTTCGTGTTTCTCTGTCTTTTTATATCACCTACCAGAGTCCGGTTATTTCTGCTTGTCTATGAATTTCTGAGGGTAGGAACTGTGTGTCTTTAGTTCCCTATTCTCCAGGCTCTAGTAAAGTCCCCATCACATCACATAGGTGCTCGATAAGTTTTTTTTTTGTTTTTGTTTTTGCTTTTTTTTGAGACGGAGTCTCGCTCTGTGGCCCAGGCTGGAGTGCAGTGGCCGGATCTCAGCTCACTGCAAGCTCCGCCTCCCGGGTTCACGCCATTCTCCTGCCTCAGCCTCCTGAGTAGCTGGGACTACAGGCGCCCGCCAACTCGCCCGGCTAGTTTTTTGTATTTTTTTAGTAGAGACGAGGTTTCACCGGGTTAGCCAGGATGGTCTTGATCTCCTGACCTCGTGATCCGCCCGTCTCGGCCTCCCAAAGTGCTGGGATTATAGGCTTGAGCCACCGCGCCCGGCCTGATAAGTTTTTTAAAAACAGAATTGATTTCTTTCTTGCTGAATTCCAGGGGCCTGTGCACACCGTCTGAGCCCCAGCCTTTGTGGAGAGATTGCTTAGGTGTTGCCTTCTCGCAGCAGCTGTGTGTCTTTCAGTGCTGTAGCAGATTATGTAGAAATGGAAAACCATATATATTGACTTGTGACCCTCCAGGTCCCCAGGCCTCTTGCAATGCGGAAAGAGGGGATTCAAACCAGAAAACGGAAGCCCAAGAACCTGAATAAATCTAAGACACCAGCAGGTGAGGAAAAGATCTGTGAGTGATTATGTGAATACGTCAGAAGCCCTCAGAGTGCACAAGAATCATATCTTCTGGGTTAGGCAGGCCAGCCCAGGCTGCCAGGGTGTGGTGACGGCATTGTACATCCCTGGCCTTTCAGGACAGGATGAAGAGCCCAACAAAAAAGTAACAATTGCCATGGAACGTATTGGGAGCTTTTGAAGCAGGCTCAACTCAGGCTGGGGTCTGATCATTGCCAACTGCCAAGATCCCAGTGGGCAGGCTGGACCAGTCGAGGGCCTGCAGGAAAGAGGAACTTTACTCGGTCCCTTCGTCTTCGGCGCTGCAGCCACCCAAAAGCTCAGTTCCTTTCAATTTTCTTTGGGCTAACGGGGATCCAGGAGGACAGGGTCCAATTAATCATGTTCCTAACAGATTGATCTCTAAGCCAGTGGATAATTAACATCATGCAGTGCTTTGTGCTTTAGAAAGCCCCTTCAGAAACATTATCTCCATGAAAGTAAGACTCCATGAGAACCAGTTTATGACGCCATTTGAGTAACAAGCAAACTGAGGCTCATAGAGGACGATGATTTAACGAGGGTCATACAGCTGTTAATGGGTAGAGAATTAAAACCCAAGCTTTTATGCTTCCGGGTCAATGTTCTCTTCAATATACCACTCTGCCTTCTTAATTTCTGGATTAAGAATAAGGGCTGCTCAAAAGTTGGAGGCTGCAGTGACCTGTGATTGTGCCACTGTACTCCAACCTGGAGAGCAGAGCAAGACCCCATCTCTAAAAAAAAAAAAAGAACAGAGGCTGTTCTTTTTAAATTTATTTTTAGTAAATAAATTTATCAAATATTTATTAAATTTAAATTATATTTATTTGTATTTATTAAATTATATATAAATTTATGAAAGAACAAGGGCTGTTCTTTAATACATTTATGTTCCCTACCAAAACATTCCCCACTCAGTACGGCTACCCAGTTAAAGATTGGACTGGTCAGTGCTGCAGTCACAGAGAAAATCAATTGGCTGATCTGATGGAAAATGTATCTTCTAACCTAAGGCATGACAGAGTCAGATAAATTGGCCCTTTCCACTACCAAGGGCATGATCAAAGTTCTACTTTTCTAGATTCAACCACGGCTTGCCCCTTCTGGCAGGCATATTTCCTACCGGAATTTTCAGTGTCTCACACCTGTGGTCTTCCACCTCTCCTCCTGCTTCCCTACTGCTGCCAAGTACCCTACGTGCCCTGGGTAACCTTATTTCCTCTCACGTAGCAATCACAGGTAGAGAAGACATTCGGCTCCAGTGCACCATCCCTGGTCCAAAATTCCAAATCCGGGAAGCTAGATTTGGCAGCAAAACCTATTTTGAACAGACACAAGGCTGTTGATGGTCTCTGTTTACCCCATTCAGTATGATATTCACATGTTTTGCTGTGGGGATATTAATGTATTTAATTATAGGGTATTATCTCAGGCCCTGCGGGAGGTATTCTATAATACACAGTATTTGGACTTTTAAAAATTTGAATCTTCAAGTTGAATGAGGAAGAATTGTTTTTAAAAGTTTTGAATCCTGAAACCCATGTGGCCTCAAGGGTTTGCGATGAGCTAGGGGGAAGAAGCCATCCCTGTGAGAACTGTAACTGTCCACTGTAAGGACCCCTGCTGCTCTCCCTGACACATGTAGAGAAAGCCATTAGCTCAGACCCATCCCCGCTGTCTCACAGGCTGCCGGCTGTTCATTGGTCCCTGCCGCTGATTTGGGTGTGCCGACTCTGCTTCATTCCAGGTCCTGCAGGCAGTGAGAGCCTTCCTCCCGCCAGCGGTGCTTCCAGCAACTCCAGCAGCGCCACCACCAGCAGCAGCGAGGAGATGCGCCCCATCAAGACAGAGCCCGGCCTGTCATCTCACTACGGGCACAGCAGCTCCGTGTCCCAGGTACACGTCACGGGTGGGGCGCCAGGGCTGTTTGTGGGGAGGCCGATTGCAGAGTCCCAGGGGCCAGCCTAGTCTTGGGTGGGACTTGCAGCCAGGCCTCACAGGTGCAAGCAGTGAGCTACCCTGTGGGCTAGGAAGCTCCAGCCTTTGAGCTGCGTGGTGCCCTCAGGGCCCCTTGAGGCTAGGGGCATCTGCATCCGGCTGTATTTCAGGACATCTTGTCAAGCTATGGTGGTGTGGACACGATTATGACTCACAATTTTTTAACAGCTCCTCTATGCCACTATCTTTGGAAACAAAGAGAGGGGAGTCCGGGGCTGGCATACAACATGGGTGGCAGGGGAGGAAAACAACACACAAGGACAGCCTGAATGAGACTGCCTGCTGGGGCGAGGGGAGGCGTGCTCCCGCTGTGGGAGGCAGAGCAGGGCTTCTCTAGGCAATGTCTCCTATGTGCAGGGAGGTGAGACTTCAACAGGAGAGGGTGGGGAAGGAGGAGGAAGCTGGCATGGGGAAAGGCCTGCATCCTGCAGAGGGCAGGGGGGGCAGGCTGGTGGGAGGTCACAGGCAGGATGCCACTTTCATGAGGCCCAGCTCTGCACGTGTGTCAGGGGACACCCGGGGCAACCCAAGTTCCCTCTTGTGGAGGATGATGGCATCTCAGCTTCCCTGCCTCGTCCCCTCTGCAGTTCCCTCTCTTGGGACCAGGACACACCAAGCTTGACCACAGTCTCCTCTGACCAGCCCCTGCTGTTAATCTTGCCTCTGCTCTTAACTGAGAGAGGCTGTGTCTTAATGAGCTTCTTATTGCCTGGGAGAACCTGATCCCACAGAACCAGGGGTAGCAGGAGCCCCTTCTGGGCCGGGTGGACGGCTTCTCTGTTGGAAAGTGGATGTGGTAGTGATAGGATGATAGAAAGTGTCTCCTGTAACCATCAGAGCCTTCTGGGCAACCACAGTATCCACAGGCCCACCGGGTTCTCGCCCTGGTTGTATACTGTGCTCAGAAGCAGCTGATGCATCACCCAGACCCTTTGTGCCCAGATCACCGGGATCAGGAGAAACAGAGAGACGTGCTCCTTGGTCCCTTCCTGAGGGCGGGAGCCATCCTGGCGACATCTGCATAGTAGGGCACCCTCCCCTACCTCAGGAGTGTCTCCATGGGCCTCATCGTGTGCTTTCTGCTTTTCAGACGTTCTCGGTCAGCGCCATGTCTGGCCACGGGCCCTCCCTCCACCCGGTCCTCTCGGCCCTGAAGCTCTCCCCACAAGGCTATGTGTCTCCCGTCAGCCAGTCTCCACAGACCAGCTCCAAGCAGGACTCTTGGAACAGCCTGGTCTTGGCTGACAGTCACGGGGACATAATCACTGCGTAATCTTCCCTCTTCCCTCCTCAAATTCCTGCACAGACCTGGGACGTGGAGGACTGGGAAGAAGGAGGCCCTGGGCTCCCAGGGGCCGGCCTCCTCTGCCTGGGAATGACTCCAGAACAACAACTGGGAAGAAACTTGAAGTTGACGATCTGGTCAGGGGAAGCGGGTGTTGGATTTTCTCGGATGCCTGTATACGGTGGTGGGACTGGAGGGAGCCCAGCCTGCAGCGCGAGCACGCTGCCTCTCCCTGTGAGTTGGAGAGTTCCTTCCCAAGGTGTCCTTGTCCTCTGTGTTCACCGCTGTGGCCTAGACGGTGGGTTTCGCATTGTGTTTCCAGCACCAGGGATCTGAGAACAAGCGGAGGGCTGGGCCCTGGGACCCCTGCTCCAGCCCGAATGACGGTATCTGTTTGCCATGTTCCTGGATGGACGGTCCCCTGGGGAGAGGCCCCTGCCCCATCCATCCGCTTGAGAAACGGCACCGCCCTGCATCCCCAATACCAAATCTGACTCCACAACTGTGGGATGTGACAGAAGTGACCGAACACTTCCCTGGGGAGCTAGAGGAGCACTGCACCCGCCACAGAGCGCAGCCTCATCCACTGCAGCTGGCAACTTCTCCCCCAGGCACCTTCCCCTGCTGCGGGCCTTTGCTCCTTCACTTCCAACGTGTCTCAAAATAAAAGTCCCTCTTCCTGCTCTGAGTGATTCAGCTCTGCCTGCAGCTTGTACATGTCCCTCCCCTGGCAAAACCAGAGCTGGGGAGCTTAGCCAAACGGCCCCCCTCGAGTTCCCTGCAGGCCCTTCATTCACCCTGTCACACACAGAGGGGTTCTGAGTAAGAACAAAACGTTCTGCTGCTCAAGCCAGTCTGGCAAACACTCAGCCAGGCCTCGAGATCCTTCCGGGGAGAGTGTAAGTGGACAGAGTTCTGCTTGGGGGGGCAGGAGTGTCCCAAAGGCTGACCCACCTGCTGTCTGCTCCTCCTGGCCCTTGGTCCGATGGCAGCCGGAGTCCCTCCGGACCTGCAGCCTGGCCTCGGCAGAAGTCTTTTGTCCAGGAGGCGAAAAGCCAGAGATTCTGCAACGCGAATTCAAAGCAAACAAACACAACACGACACAAGTCACGGAAAGAAAATGACTGCTAAGACATGGCAGGGGGCCTGGAGGGAGCCTCCGACTCTGAGCTGCTCCGGGATCCGCTGCCTTCTCCTCTGCACATTGCTCAGTTTCCGCCCCTGACGCTGGAGCTCATGGAGACTCCTTCCTCTTTCTCAGCAGAGCTGTAGCTGACTGTGGCATTACTACGCCTCCCCACACGCCCAGCCCCCTCACTCCAAAATCCTACTGGCTATAGCAGAGAATACCTTTGAACTAAGATTCTGTTTTAATCATCATTTACATTGTTTTCTTCCAAAGGCCCCCTCGTATACCCTCCCTAACCCACAAACCTGTTAACATTGTCTTAAGGTGAAATGGCTGTAAAATCAGTATTTAACTAATAAATTTATCTGTATTCCTCTTTCCCTCCTCTTCCCTCAGTGGTCTTCACTGGGAGGTTCAGCACTGCTGTTCTCTCCAGGGAATCTTGAGGCCATGGATCCACTGACCCACTCACGGCTGCTTCCTTTCTTTTTGGCCATTGGCTAAGGCTCCCTCTTTTGGTAGCAGTGGATCCTGAAAAGAACACTCATCCCAGCCCTGCTAATGTCAGACATTAGATGGGTGTCACCGCTGGGCTTTAATTTCCTAGGAGACAGTTGTACCTATCCATAAACAAAGTTCCTTGTGGTCCAACAAAAGTCGCTCAATGTATTTACTGATTTATTGAGACAGGGCCTTGCTCTGTTGCTCAGGCTGGAGTGCTGTGTGCCATCATGGACCTACTTGGCTCGAACGATCCACCTGCCTGTCTCTTCAGTAGCTGGGACCACAGATGCACACCACCATGCCCAGCTAATTTTTATTTTGTAGAGATGGGATCTTGCTTTGTTGCCGAGGCTGGTCTTAAACTCCTGGGCTCAAGCAATTCTCCCGCCTCGGCCTCCCAAAATCCTGGGATTAGAGGCGTGGGTCACCACTCCCAACCATCTGAGGGCATTTTTAGAGCCCTCCAGACAACAGGGTCTGGAGCATGAGACTCCGCCTACCTGGAAGAAAATGTTCTCTCTAGCCACTTCCGACTTAAAACTGGGTCCCTCTAGGACAAGGAGCTCTTGCCATTTTATGGTTTGATCCGAACAGGCTAAGGGGCAAATGATGCCTCACAAGAATGAGAGAGAAGGCGGCACTTCCTCTCCTTTATCCATTTGTCTTCACCTCCTTAGGCCACAGGGGTGCTTAACCACTTCATCTTAAAAGTATGTGGAGTGGGGCCGGGCGCGGTGGCTCACCCCTGTAATCCCAGCATTTTGGGAGGCCAAGGCAGGAGGATTGCTTGAGCCTGAGAAGTTGAGACAAACCTGGGCAATGTAGGGGGACCCCATCTCTACAAAAAATTAGAAAATTAGCCAGGTATGGTGGCATGCCCCTGTGATCCCAGCTACTCAGAAGGTTGTGGGAGGATCACTTGAGCCCAGGAGGTCAAGACTGCAGTGAGCTGAGCTCATGCCACTTACACTTAAGACAGAGCAAGACTCTGTCTCAAACAACAAACAAAACCTTTTGAAACCCACATCAAGTCTTTTAACAATTAAGGAGCGCATTTATCTTTAAAATTAGACTTTTAAATGCCTCTAAGATAGGTGAGCAGTAACAAAGTTAATTTTAGCTGTGATTATGCTGTGATTGTGTTTGGCTTAACAGTAATGAAAATAAGTTTAGGCCGGGTGCAGTGGCTCATGCCTGTAATCCCAGCACTTTAGGAGGCTGGGGTGGGTGGATCACCTGAGGTTGGGGGTTTGAGACCAGCCTGACCAACATGGAGAAACCCCGTCTCTACTAAAAATACAAAATTAGCCAGGCATGGTGGTGCATGCCTGTAATCCAGCTACTCAGGAAGCTGAGGGAGGAGAATCGCTTGAACCCAGGAGGCAGAGGGTGCAGTGAACCGAGATCTCACCATTGCACTCCAGCCTGGGCAACAAGAGCGAAACTTCGTCTCAAAATAATAAGTTTACAGTCTCTGAATATGTACCAAATGGAGCCAGGGGTGGGGAGTATTAGGACAAGCCACCCACTGCAGAGCCCCCAGCTCTCACTCGTGGACTGAGTGCATGGGACACAGCCATTCGGAAAGCTCTTTCTTTCGGAGTGGGACTGGGTGTTCTGGTTTTGGTTTAATTGTTTTATCATTTTGTGACATTGGCACCTATTCTTCAGACTGCATCCTTGCCTTGCTTGCTTGAAGCTGGAGCACAAATGTTCCATCTCCCTGTAACAACACAAGTATGCGTCATCCCTGCGAGGCTTAGCTTGAGAAGCGGCATCTCCAGGAACCTCCTTCTGTGGTCCGTCTGCCACTTTACACTGTTGCTCTCATTTCAGTCACTGAGGCCCTTTCCCTTATCCTCCAGGGACATGGTGCTGCTCTATAAGCTCTGACTCCAGTGTGACTTTCATATTGCTCCTCCAGATAGCAGTGGCAGTGGCATTTGCAAAAAGGCTGAGAACAAGAATAAAATCATCAAAGTGAAGATGATAGTAAAACAGACCTCATTTTTCAAAGTCCATTCTTTTTTCTGGTCTATGCACTGCCAGCTCACTCCTCTGGCTAAAACCCGGGGGTGGCGGGGGTTAGTTTTGCAGAAAGCACTGATGGCACAGATGTGCTCCAAGTTAACCAGAATACAAGAACCAAAAAAGCCTGTGAGACACTGGTGCTCATGACCGCAAGCTCCAGCTCGGGGGTTTTCACATGAACACAAAAAGGGGGCTTCTCCCGTCCCAAGATGAGTGATAAATGAGGCACTTCTCATACACTCACACTCACTCCATTCCCTCTGGGATGACTGTCTTCCATCCTATAGCTGTGGCTGCTGTTCTCTGCCTGCTAAACTTCTTTCCCTCTCCCTCCCTCTGACACAGAAACACACACAGACACACATACACACACACACACACACCCCACTGGATCTATAAGCAGTTTGCAACAGGATGCACCAGTTCTAATCACTTTTCAAGTCAACTGAACCAGTCACAGCTTCCTAATCAGTGAATGACTGACATATGGAGTTAATTCAGAAGCAGCTCAATACTATGGACAATACTAGTGAACAATATTAGCATAATGTTTGTACAAGAAAGATACCATAGTCTCTTGTGCTCCCTCTTCAAGATGAATTTGCTGAAAGTGAGTCGTAATTAGAGATGTTAAAAAAAAAAAAAAAAAAAAAAAAAAAAACAATGGCTGGGCGTGGTGGCTCACTCCTGTAATCCCAGCACTTTTGGAGGCGGAGGTGGGTGGATCACCTGAGGTCAGGAGTTTGGTACCTGCCTGGCTAACATGGCGAAAGCCCATCTCTACTAAGAAAACAAAAAATTAGCCGGGTGCAGTGGTGGGCGCCTGTAATCCCAGCTACTTGGAGGGCTGAGGCCAAAGAATTTCCTGAACCCAGGAGGCGGAGGTTGCAGTGACCCGAGATTGCGCCATTGTACTCCAGCCTGGGCAATAAGACTGAAACTCCATCTCAAAAAATAAATAATAATAAAAACTGAGATTTATTGTTCCTCCTCTGTCCTTTTCCTTGAGAACTTAATAAAAATGGAAAATATCCATTACTTCTAGGGTTCTTGATGATCTAAAATGGTTAAGCCGGGATGGAGGATAGATGTGGTCAGTAAACACTGAAACCACGGAACCCTAACGAGGCCAGGGCTCTGCTGAGCAAATCAATGGGTCCAGAGTGCCCCTAACATGCTTTTCCGCTATAGCCTCTGAGGGGCCCGGGCCCTGCTGAAGACTCTGGGCTGGAATCCTCTGGGATATCCTCCACAGTCATCCATTGTATACCTTTCCTTGGGGTTCCTCAGAGTGGCTTCCAATCTTCCCACCAGCAGAGTCCCCTTTACCCACTCTCACCCCTGCCATGGGCCCCATTTTTGGTTTTGTTTTTATTTTTGAGAGTCTTGCTGTGTCCTCCAGGCTGGAGTGCAGTGGTGCAATCACAGCTCAGTGCAGCCTCCACCTCCCAGGCTCAAGTGATCCTCCCACCTCAGCCTCCTGAGCAGCTGGGACTACAGATGTGTGCCACCACCACATTCGGCTAATGTTTTTGTATTTTTAGTAGAGACAGGGTTTCACTATGTTGCCCAGGCTGGCCTCAAATTCCTGGCCTTAAGTGGTCTGCCCACCTCGGCCTCCCAAAGTGCTGGGATTAGAGGTGTGAGCCACCACACCCTGCACAGGTCTCATGTTTTGAAGTAGTTTTAACTAATCATTTGGGGTTTTCCTCATTTTTCATAGATCAAAAACAACTGCATGAAAATTATACCTCAATTTAAAAATGAACAAGCCAGGCGCAGTGGCTCACGCCTGTAATCCCAGCACTTTAGGAGGCCGAGGCAGGGGGATCATTTGAGATTAGGAGTTTGAGACCAGCCTGGCCAGTGTGATGAGACCTCATCTCTACCAAAAATACAAAAATTAGCTGGGGATGGTGGCAGGCGCCTGTAATCCCAGCTACTTGGGAGGCTGAGGCAGGAGAATCCTTTGAACTTGGGAGATGGAGGTTGCAGTGAGCCGAGATCCCACCACTGCATTCCAGCCTGGCTGACAGAAAGAAACTCCATCTCAAAATAAACAAACAAACAAACAAACAAAAAAAAACCCTAACTGTTCATCTCTGCTAACAAGTACCAGAGAGTCAGTACACCAAGCTGTGTTCCCGCCGAAGGCAAAGACATTCCATTTAGTTTCCTTTGTGGCCTTGTGACAGATAATAAATGGGTGGTTACTTAGATGCTTTCTGATGGTTTTCAATGGCTTGTGGGTTCCTCTGGGTCCTGGGGCCTCCAGAAGGGGCCACTGCCACACACACACACCTGGAAGGACCCTGTATCAATAGACACCTGCGCTTCTGCCTCCTCAAAAAAAAGGAGGGGACTGGAAGTGCCCACAACGGAGAATTCTGAGACCTGCCTTCCGGCTCAAGTTTGGTCATGGGCTGGCTGCGTGCTGTTGGGCCATTCACCCGACTGCTCTGACCTCAGCATCCTCATCTGCAAAATGGTTTGGCCTGGGCAGCTTCAGGTGTCCAAGACTGGACCAGCAGCTATGGAATCACAAATTGTAGGAAAATGACTCACTCTCTCTCTGGGCCTCACACACTCTCATTGGTTCAGATGACAGCTCAGGGCCCCAAGATTTGAAACTGCTCTTTCTGGAGACTCAAGATTGATGTCTTGGCCAAGTGCGGTGGCTCACACCTGTAATCCCAGCACTTTGGGAGGCTGAGGCAGGTGGATCACCTGAGGTCAGGAGTTTGAGACCAGTCATGGCCAACATGGTGGAACCCCATCTCTACTAAAAATACAAAAAATTAGCTGGGCGTGGTGGCGGGCGCCTGTAATCCCAGCTCCTTGGGAGGCCGAGGCAGGGGAATTGTTTGAACCCAGGAGGCAGAGGTTGCAGTGAGCCAAGATCACGCCATTGCACTCCAGCCTGGGCAATAGTGCGAGACTCTGTCTCAAAAACAATAAATAAATAAATAAATAAATAAATAAATAAACAAACAAACATTGATGTCTTGAGTCTCAAATGGAAAGCAGTGTCGTCATTGTGTCCCAATTAATAAGGTTTTTAAAAAAATGGTTCCAAGAGGCTGGGTGCGGTGGCTCAAGCCTGTAATCCTAGCACTTTGGGAGGCCGAGGCAGGCAGATCACGAGGTCAGGAGTTCAACACCAGCCTGGCTAACATGGTGAAACCCCATCTTTACTGAAAATACAAAAATCAGCTTGGGCCTGGTGGCGCGTGCCTGTAATCCCAGCTACTTGGGAGGCTGAGGCAGGAGAATTGCTTGAACCCAGGAGGCAGAGGTTGCAGTGAGCAGAGGCTGCACCACTGCACTCCAGCCTGGCAACAGAGTGAGACTCTGTCTCAAAAAAAAAAGGTTCCAGAATTATACATCCAAAGAGCATTGTTCCTCAAAGTAGCCTTGGAAACTAAACTTCTTCCAGAAGACAAACTGCTAGTGATTGGGCAGTTAGCACCCCTAAGTTTCCAACAGCTGGCCTGAGAGACTGAATGGAACAAAGAAAACTGAACTCTGCTAAGGAAAGGAAGCCCAGATTGAGATACCGTGCCTGACTCATTTACAAATCATGTCGATTTGAACCAGACCATCTGGTTCAAACCCTTTTGTCTCTCAGTCAAGGGAACTTGCCCCAATCCACAGAGCTGGTGTATTCATTGACCACCCACCCGCAATGGAAGGCCATGGGACCGACCTAGGGTACGCCCTTGCAGTTAATGCGCCTACCATGTGGGGGCGCACGTGTTCTCCCTTTCAACTTCCACTGCAGCCTGAGTTTTCCAGCCGTCAATCCGTAAGCAGCCCCGAAATGCTGCCAGCAAAAATCACCTGCTGCTTATTGAACACGACTGCATGTCAAACGCTGCTAGCAGCTTTCGACAGCCGCAGGAAACACTTCCATATCCCCCCACTCACGTTTTGCACACAAAAAAGATATGGCCCACGGATTTTAAGTCGCTTGTTGAAGGTCGCAGAGCTAGTACGTGCTAATCAGGGTTCAAACAACATCTATTTCACTCCGGAATCCGGGCTTTTATACCCCACTCTTGCGTCTCCTAAACAGTGGAAATCTACAAGCCGGGAAGCCCTGCCCAGTCTGGGATTAGAAGGCAGTCCAAGAGGAAGTCCTTCAGTGTCTTTCTAGAAGTTGAGGAGAATCCTTGGTTCCAAATTCTCCCAACTTACACGTAATGAAAGAAAGACCTAGAGACATCGGGGAATAGGGCTTACTGTCCACGGCCACATACCCCAAAAGAGGAGCAACTGGAAGAACCTCCAGAATCTCGCTCAGCCCCTGCTCCCATGACTCCTAGAGCTATATGGACCCTCCCGGTGTGCTTCAGAATCCCCAAACTCTCAGCAGCAGTTCAGTCCCTTACGGGATCCTAGTGTTTTTTCTCTTTCACTCCCTTCCTTGCATTCTTTGGGGCGCCTGTATTTTAATCTATTTTCATGTGCATTACAACTCTAGCTCTGTTGGAAAAAAACAAGGACACAAAGGCAGGCGGAGCAATGGGTTCCACGCCTCTTAGAAAGCTGGGCGCCGATCCTTTCGGAGCTGAGGCGCACTTCAGTGGGCTTGGAGGTTGCCCCACTCCAGGAGGCAGACAAATACTACTACTACTACTAATAATAATAATACAAAGAATAATTACTAAAACATTTAGTGATTGCTATACACCAGATCCAGTGCTGGAGACCCAGTGCAGTGACCAGACCCAGTGCAGTGATGGAGGTGAATCATTTCAAGAAATCCCACAGGGGCCAGGTGTGGTGGCTCAGGTCTGTAATCCCAGCACTTTGGGTGCCTGAGGAGGGGGCATATCACCTGAGATCAGGAGTTCGAGACCAGTCTGGCCAACATGATGAAACCCCATCTCTACTAAAAATACAAAAATTAGCAGCATGTGGTAGCAGGTGCCTGTAATCCCTGCTACTTGGGAGGCAGAGGCAGGAGAATCACTTGAACCTGGGAGATGGAGGTTGCAGTAAGCCGAGATCACACCACTATACTCCGGCCTGGGCAACAGACTGAGACTCTGCCTCAATAAATAAATAAATAAATAATAAATCAGTGAAGTCATTATTTGCAGATGAAGAAACTGAGATACAGAAAGGGTGAGTTGCTTGCCCAGGCTCTCCCAGCTGAGTGGTGGGTTGTGGACCCAGGCAGCCTGGTATGGGAGCAGGTTTCTAGCCACTCCTCTGTGGAGTCACTCTTCCAGGCTGGCCTTTTCCAGGCAGATTATTCAGCCTTTTTGCCTTATAATGATGATTGCATATGCTTGCACAGCACTTGCATGTACTTACAGTTTGTGTGTGTTTCCTAGCTAATATCTCATTTAATCATTCACTCAACATGGATGAATTGAATCATTCACTCAATTTGTTGAGTGTCTACCAATCGCTGTGCTCTAAATTCTTGCTGCTTGTCAAAATGTAGCCCCTAGGGCCGGGCGCGGCGGCTCAAGCCTGTAATCCCAACACTTTGGGAGGCCAAGGTGGGAGGATCACCTGAGGTCAGGAGTTCGAGACCAGCCTGGCCAACCTGGAGAAACCCCGTCTCTACTAAAAATACAAAAATTAGCTGGGCATGCTTGTACGCACCTGTAATCCTAGCTACCTGGGAGGCTGAGGCAGGAAAATCCCTTGAACCCAGGAGGCAGAGGTTGCAGTGAGATGGGATCGCGCCATTGCACTCCAGCCTGGGCAACAAAAGTGAAACTCCGTCACAGAAAAAAAAAAAAAAAAAATGTGGCCCCTAGATCAACAGCATCAGCATTACCAAGCAGCTTGCTGGAAAGGCAACATCTTGGGCCTGGTATAGACATTAGAATCTGCATTTAAACAAGGTTCCCAGGGGATTCATAGGCACATTGAAGTTTGAGAAGTGTGGCTTTGTAATATTTCTATAACACCATTTAATAGATATCCCATTTAATGAATAAAGTCAGAGATACTGTAACTTGCTTGTATCCCCAAAACTAATAATGAAGCAATATATGCAAAGCGCTCACAACAGTGTTTTGCACATAGTATGTGCTCAATGAACAATAATCATCATCTGATTTCCAATTGCATAGCCCCTTGGCCTCAGAAGAACCCCTTTAGGCACCAGGCATTCATTCCACCAGGTGAGGTGAGAATTATGGCTATGGCTTCCCTCCCAGTTCAGCCAGTCTACAGAAAGGGAAGCTAGGGGTTCCAGAAGCTACCATTGTGGTGAGCCTGATCTATAGCAGGGGCGTCCTGGGAGGGGTGGGGACATTATTCTCCAGAAAAGGCCAGATATAGAAAGAGGGGACCAGAGGCTCTCCGAGGGATGCCTCCTGCAAACCCCATACCCTCCAACCTCATCCCCTCTGCCTCCAGATGCCTTTCTAGATGAGAACCTTATGCCCTAGGCCTCCCCAGGCCTCCCTCTCCTCACCTCCTGCCCTAATCTGTTCAGTAGGTGACCCCTGTGGGAAGGCCACTTGTACCGTCCCTCTCAATCAGTAGGACACAACTATGTCTCTGACCGTGGTGGGCTGGGCTTGTCTCCCTGTGCTGACCAAGTCCTTCCCCAGGGCTCCCTCAGCTACGGTCCATGGTGACTTCACCCCAGCCTACTTCCTGAACACCTGCTGGGGAGTTCCTCAAACTTTCCTCCCAACTTCCTGGAAAGCGCTGGGGAGTTCTCCTTCGAGAACTAAAGACAAGAAAACATGTATCTTTAAACAGCCTATTGTTTTATCTTTTATTCTTTGAAATAAAAAATTTAATACACAAATATTTTAAGCAAAATTTGCTTATAGTAAAAATTCAAGTAATAATATCCAAATAATAGAAAGCAAGAAAATCCCACCCATTCAACATTTCAAGAGTCTTGACCACCTGTTTCCCTTGCACCATACTTCATTAGGCTCGGAGGCAAAGCACAACCCACCGAAAGGCTTGCCATTGTGGGAACACCCAGGCTGTCCCATTCCGACCCATTGGCTAAGAGGGTTAACTTTTCCCGACAACTGTCTCCTTGAGACAAGAAATGTTCCAAAAGGGCCGGGTGCGGTGGCTCACGCCTGTAATCCCAGCACTTTGGGAGGCCGAGGCGGGCGGATCACCTGAGATTAGGAGTTCAAGACTAGCCTGGCCAACATGGTGAAACCCGGTCTCTACTAAAAATATAAAAATTAGCCGGGCTCCAGTAAGCCCAGCTACTCGGGAGGCTGACGCAGGAGAATCGCTTAAGCCCAGGAGGCCGAGATTGCAGTGAGCCGAGATGGCGCCATTGCACTCCAGCCTGGGCGACAGAGCGAGACTGTCTCCTCCGCCAAAGAGTATCTCTTCAATGTTAGTCTCAGCCTGCACCCTTCTTCCACCGCGGCTTTCACTTCCGACCCTGTAACGCAGCTCCGCCTCCAGCGACCCCCGGGACAGAACCCCTCGCCCACCCACAAGTGAGCAGCCTCGACCCGCGTTCCAGGGGATAAGCCCCGCGCCTGCGCGCACCCCGGGGCGTAGCTACGAGCCCAGCCACTGCCTTCAGGCCGGAGTCCACGCCCAGTTAGGGGAGGAGCCCCGCAACCTCCACCTACAGGGGCGTCCCCGAGGAGGACGTAGCCTTTGTGGGCCGCTTCCCCGGGAAATCTCCGCCCCCAGCTGGAGCGGCTGTGCGGGCTGCGCAGCGGTGCTGGGTCAGGCCGAGGTGCCACCCACCCGGAGCCGGTGAGTGCAGCCGTCCGCTCTCCGGTAGATCTGCGGCCTCGCGGAGTAGTCGGGAGGGGACAGGAAGGGAGGGCGGGCGCGGGGCCCTCCTCCGTCTCGGCAGCCTGCGGAGGTGCTGCCCACGTCTGGAGGACCCCAGTGACCCTCAGGCCCGCGTTTGCGCCCCTCTCCCCACACACCGAGTCAGAGTTGGGAAAGCAGTGGTCTTAGACCCCCCTCGGGCACTCGGAAGAGAACGGCGAAGACACCCCTCCCTTCCCTGGCTGGCGCAGAGCCAACCTCGAGCTCCTCGGTAGCCCGCGGGCAGGGAGGGCCCGAGGATGGGGCGCGGCATCCGCAGAGACTCTTCGAAGCCCCTTCCGCGTCTCAACTGGTTTGTTTTTTTGTTTTTTTTTTTTTTTGATGCGGAGTGTCGCTCTGTCGCGCAGGCTGGAGTGCAGTGGCGCGATCTCGGCTCACTGCAAGCTCCGCCTCCCAGGTTCATGCCATTCTCCTGCCTCAGCCTCCTGAGTAGCTGGGACTACAGGTGCCCGCTACCACGCCCGGCTAATTTTTTGTATTTTTTTTTAGTAGAGACGGTGTTTCACCGTCTTAGCCGGGATGGTCTCGATCTCCTGACGTCGTGATCCGCCCGCCTCGGCCTCCCAAAGTGCTGGGATTACAGCCGTGAGCCACCACTTCCGGCCCCGCGTTTCATCTTTCAAGGCTGTTGCAGAGGCGGCTTGCTTCCCACCGTCCATCTCCATAAAAATCCCTACAGGAAACATGCCCACGTGTCCAGAGCTTTTAAGGACTTGGTGCATTTCAGACGAAGGCTTTTCCAGAAGCTTCCGTGTAGGAGAGGATCAGGCTTCCAACTGGTTATGGTCAGCAGCGTTTGGCACGTCTCCTTCCACCCTGGAGGTTGTGTGAGGATTCCCTGTAGAGTGTCTCGAAAGCCTGATGAGGGGAAATAGAACCTCTCAGTGAATCGGCACCAGCGAGTGTAAGATGCACGTTATTGAATGTGTTGCTGCCCAAACTATGAGAATGCTCAGATTGTGAGCCATCCCCCTTTCTGAGATTTTAAAAGTATTCTAAACTGTTTTTTAGGATCACTGAAATATAATTGCTACCATGTGCCGGATATCTACTTAGTTCTTTTCGATTTTCATCATAACTTATAAAGAGGCTGGTGCAGGAACAGGTGGTTAGGCAGCTGCCCTGGCTGAGACTGGGGGTCTCCTCTGCCCTAGCAGCCCAGGTGTAGACCACTCAGACTCTTATGTAGGCAGCTCTCAGTGGACGGGGATGATTTGGGGCAGGGAGAGTAGAGGTGGCCCTGGGAGCCCTGCATGGTCGTTAAAACAGAACCACAGCTTTTCTCAGTGATCAGAGATAACTGTCTGAAGTTAAGCTGGGCTTAACTACATGGCTGGGAGTCTCACTTATGATTCTGAGCTCTGTCCGCATATTGGTCGTCCCGTGCACACCTCCCCCATGTGAGTGGTCGGTGGTCCTGGAGGGCAGTATCCAGTCCCTTCAAAAGTGGGAAATCAGGCAGCAGCAGTGGGTCAGAATGGCTGGTTTTTTTTTGAGAGCGGGAGGAGGGGGCGCAGAGAAAGTCAGGAGGTGTTAGAGGCTCACAGTCCAGGCGAAAAGTAACAAGGGCCAGCTCCTGGTGTGGCTGGCAGTGGCCACTCAGGAATAAAGTGGATGGTGCCCATGATGTGCTGCCTAGCACACTGTTGGTGCTTAATAAGTGTTTGCTGCATGAAGAAGGGTAAGAGGGGCTGCCTTTACTGCTAAGTTTGCCACACCCTGCCGCAGCTGGTCTTCTCTATGATCTGACCCCCTTGCAGCCACACTCCCTTTTTGGCCATATTTGCTCTTAAATTTAGTTGGCAGCAAAAATGGCGGCATGGTTAGAGATGCTAGAGATAAATGAGCTAAATCCGTGGCCTCTTTTGCCCATTTCTGCCCACAGGGATGCCAGAAGGGCCGTTGGTGAGGAAATTTCACCATTTGATCTCCCCCTTTGTGGGCCAGCAGGTGGTCAAGACAGGGGGCAGCAGTAAGAAGCTACAGCCTGCCGGCCTGCAGTCTCTGTGGCTCCAGGACACCCAGGTGAGGCAGTCCTCCTCTGAAGAGCTGGCTCTGTCGCACATCCTGCGCCTCCCCTAGGATCTATCCCCACATGTCTCAGGGTGTCACTTCCCTGAGTCCGGAACCACCAAGCTCGGACTCCATGCAGCTCCGTCTTTCAATCTCATGTGTCTCAGCCAGAAGTAGATCTTGCTGTGGACTGTAGAACTGTAAAGAACATGTGTACATGAGCTGGAGACCCTGATTCCAGAGGGTCTGGAATGCTTCTGTTCTCTCCAGCCACAGCTGATGGGCACCTTTGGCTGGGAACTGTGTTCGATTCCCCTGAGCCAGCGGAGAATTAAGGAAAGAGCAGAACCGGCTAGGTGTGGTGACTCACGCCTGTAATCCCAGCACTTTGGGAGGCTGAGGCAGGCGGATCACGAGGTCAGGAGTTCAAGACCATCCTGGCCAACATGGTGAAACCCCATCTCTATTAAAAATACAAAAATTGGCTGGGTGTGGTGGTGGGCGCCTGTAATCCCAACTACTTGGGAGGCTGAGGCAGGAGAATCGCTTGAACCCGGGAGGCGGAGGTTGTAGTGAGCTGAGATAGTGCCACTGTACTTCAGCCTGGGTGACAGAGTGAGACTCTGTCAAAAAAAAAAAAAAAAAAGAAAAGAGCAGAACCTTCAGATCTAGGTTCAAAGCAGCTCATCCTTCCAGGGGCTCACGGGGCTCCCTGTTTTCTGACCCCTGCCTCCCTCTCTAGCCTTCTTATCCTGCCCCAAACCTGTCTTCTGATCGACGGAACTGCCTGTAGCTCTTGTTAGTCTTTCTGTCCGTAGTTTTGACTTGCTGCCTCCAGCTCAAGCACTTCTTCCTTTTTCTCCCAACTCTGCCCCTGTCCCCTCAGTTTATAATGGTTATTCCTGGTCTTCCAGCTTCCACTTGGCCACTGCATCCTCAGAGAAGCCTGCCTTGTCTGCTTTACATGGGGAGGAGACTCCATCTCTGTGCTTCCAGGATATCGTGTACTTCCTCCCTGTTCTTCTTCCCTTTTTACTGCGTTGTTCTGCTTGTTGAGGGGCGAGGACAGATGCAGAGGGCAGGGGCTGCTCCTTGCCTGTATTGTGTGCCCTAGCACCTAGCTGAGTGCTGGCACATAGGAAGCACGGGGCGGTGCCTGCGGATGAACTCATGAACTCTGCTGCTGCTTAGCCGTGTGCTCTTAAGCATGTTCATCTCTTAGCTCTTTCTTCTATTGTAGAATGGAGATAAGCCATTGACCTCTTAAAATTGTTTTAAGTAGACTTTATGCCTGGCACATAATGGGCACACCATAAGTACTAGTTCCCTTTCTTGCATCTTGCCCTCACCCCCCACCCCTGCAACACATACACACAGAGGTTTTAAAACTGTTTTTTGTTAGAACTGGAAGAGATCTTGTAGCCCTTTACCCATAGTTGATTCCTTTGGAGACTGAGGCTCGGAGAAGGGAGTACTTAGCACAAACTTAGGTGGCTGGCAAGGAAAAGGTGAGATCCCAGGACCCCATGGCCTCCAGGACTGTGGCCTGTTTGTACACACTGTCCTGCGAGGTTGCAGGGGCAGGATTATGTCTCTTGTCTCTGGATCCCCAGCACTTACCAGGGTGTCTGCCGCAGAGCTGGCTGTAAGAGAATATATCGCAAGTGGGTGGGTGGACAGATGGATGTGCAGTGAAGGAACCTGTAGACGGGACTGGGAGCTTCTTTCCCAGTAAACCAAGCAAAAGCCCATGTTGCAGGGAACCTAAGGTTGCAGGGAACCTTGGGGGCTGCCTGGCAGTGCTTTGAAGTGAGCGCCCTTCCCTGCTTCTCCCTGTCGGTGGATCCCTGACGCTAGGAACTTAGAATTGCATTGAGAACATAGGGCCTGTGTCGACGCAGGCCACACTATTAAGCTACAGTAAATGGGGAGGGCAGAGCACATGATGAAGGCCCAGGTAATGGCCCTGATAGGAAGAGGTCCCAGTGGCCTGGAGATGATGCGCGGGAGGTAGGACTTGAGTTGGGCCTTGAAGGCTGAAGGATTTCGGTGGACTGAAGAGGGAGGAAAGGGCATTTCAGGCTTGAGAAGCAGTTACAGGCAGGCTGATGGAGGTAGAGTGAGCAGGACAAGTTGATGAGGCAGGAGAGAGCTTGGCTCCACCCTGTGCCATCTGTTTGTCTGGCACATCCTTTCCTTGTCAGCTCTCCATTTTCTGTATCAGGAGTCGTATTGGATTACTCGTAACAGACTGAAAAAAACGACTACTACAACTCAGGGTTTCCCCCTCCACTCCGGTAATGGAACAGTCCAGGGTGGTATAGGAGCAACATTGGAAAACAAGCTCCTTCCACTCTCCCCTTCCAAGACTGGGTAATTTATTAAGGAAAGAGGTTTAATGGACTCACAGTTCTGCGTTGCTGGGGAGGCCTTGCAATTATGGCAGAAGGCGAAGGGGAAACAAAGACACATCCTACATGGTGGAAGGCAGGAGAGCTTGTGCAGGGGAATTACCATTTATAAAACCATCAGGCCAGGTGCAGTGGCTCATGCCTGTAATCCCAGCACTTTGGAAGGCAGAGGTGGGCAGATCGCCTGAGGTCAGGAGTTTGGGACCAGAGTGGCCAACATGTTGAAACCCCATCTCTACTAAAGATGCACAAATTAGCTGGGCATGGTGGCAGGCACCTGTAATCTCAGCTACTTGGGAGGCTGAGGCAGGAGAATTGCTTGAACCCAGGTGACAGAGGTTGCAGTGAGCTGAGATCGCACCACTGCACTCGAGCCTCGGCAACAGAGCGAGACTCCATCTTAAAAATAAAAACAAAAACAAAAACAACCATCAGATCTCGAGACTTATTTACTATCACGAGAACAGCCCCCATGATTCAATTACCTCCCACTGGGTCCGTCTCATAACACATGGGAATCATGGGAGTTATAATGAGATTTGGGGACACAGCCAAACCATATTATTCCACCCCCAGCCCCTTCCAAAGCACATGTCCTCACATTTCACAACCAATCATGCCTTTGCAACAGTCCCCAAAAGTCTTAATTCATTTCAGCATTAATTTAAAAGGCCACAGTCCAAAGTCTCATCTGAGAAAAGGCAAGTTCCTTTCACCTATGGGCCTGTAAAATCAAAAGCAAGTTAGTTACTTCCTAAATACAATGGGGGTACAGGCATTGGGTAAATACACCTGTTTCAAATGGGAGAAATTGGCCAAAACAAAGGAGCTACAGGCCCCTTGCGAGTCTGAAATCCGGCAAGGCAGTCAAATCTTAAAGCTCCAAAATGATCTTTGACTCCATGTCTCTCATCCAGGGCACGCTGATGTAAGAGGTAGACTTCCACGACCTTGGGCAGCTTTGCCTCTGTGGCTTTGTAGGGTACAGTCCCTCATCCTGGCTGCTTTCAAGGCTGGCATTGAGGGTCTGTGGGTTTTCCAGAGCAGGCTGCAAGCTGTCAGTGGATCTACCATTCTGAGGTCTGGAGGACAGTGGCCCTCTTCTCATAGCTTTACTAGGCAGTGCCCCAGTGGGAACTCTGCACCGGGGCTCTAACCCCGCATTTCCCTTCTGCACTGCCCTAGCAGACGTTCTCAATGAGGGTTCCACCCCTGCAATACACCTCTGCCTGGACATCCAGGCGTTTCCATACACCCTCAGAAATCTAGGTGGAGGTTCCCAAACCTCCATTCTTAACTTCTGAGCACCCGCAGGCTCAACACCACATGTACACCGCCAAGGCTTGGGGCTTGTACCCTCTGAAGCAGCAGCCTGAGTTGTACATTGGCCCCTTTTACATTGGCACCATTCTGGGGTCTGGAGCACAGTGGCCCTCTTCTCACAGCTCTACTAGGCAGTGCCCCAGTGAGCACTCTGCCCTGGGGCTCTAACCCTGTGTTTTCCTTCTGCACTGCCCTAGTAGAGGTTCTCAATGAGGGCTCTGCCCCTGCAGCACACCTCTGCCTGGACATCCTGTTGTTTCCAACATCTTCAGAAATCTAGGTGAAGGTTTCCAAACCTCTATTCTTAACTTCTGAGCACCCGCAGGCTCAACACCACATGTAAACCACCAAGGCTTGGGGCTTGTACCCTCTGAAGCAGCAGCCTGGGTTGTGCATTGGCCCTTTTTAGCCATGGCTGGAGGGGCTGGGACACAGGGCACCAAGCCCCTAGGCTGCATACAGCAATGAGGCCTGGACCTGGCCCAGGAAACCATTTTTTCCTTCTAGGCATCTGGACCTGTCATGGGAGGGGCTGCCATGAAGGTCTCTGACATGCTGTGGAGACATTTTCTTTGTTGGCTTGGTGATTAGCATTTGACTTCTAGTTACTTATGCAAATTTCTGCAGCCAGCTTGAATTTCTCCCCAGAAAACGGGTTTTTCTTTTCTACTGCATCATCAGGCTGCAAATTTTTCAAACTTTTGTGCTCTGCTTCCTCTTGAATGCTTTGCCACTTAGAAATTTCTTTCACCAGCTGGGCGTGGTGGCTCATGCCTATAATCCCAGCACTTTGGGAGGCCGAGGCAGGCAGATCACAAGGTCAGGAGTTTGAGACCAGCCTGGCCAATCTGGTGAAACCCTGTCTCTACTAAAAATACAAAAATTAGCCAGGCATGGTGGCAGGCACCTGTAGTCCCAGCTACTCAGGAGGCTGAGGCAGGAGAATCACTTGAATCTGGGAGGCAGAGGATGCAGTGAGCCCAGATCATGCCACTGCAACAGGGTAAGACTCTGTCTCAAAAAAAAAAAAAAAAAAAAAAATTTCTTTCACCAGATACCATAATCATGTCTCTCAAGTTCAAAGTTCCATAGATCTCTAGGGCAGGGGCAAAATGCCACCAGTCTCTTAGCACAGCAAGAGTCACCTTTACTCTAGTTCCCAACAAGTTTCTCATCTCCGTCTGAAACCACCTCAGCCTGTGCCTTATTGTCCATATCACTGTCAGCATTTTGATCAAAACCATTCAACAGGTCTCTAGGAAGTTCCAAACTTTCCCACATTTTCCTGTCTTCTGAGCCCTCCAGACTGTTCCAACCTCTGCCTGTTAACCAGTTCCAAAGTTGCTTCCACATTTTGGGGTGTCTTTACTGCAGTGCCCCACTCCGGATACCAGTTTACAGTATTAGTCTGTTCTCATGCTGCTGATAAAGACATAACCAAGACTGGGTAATTTATAAAGGGAAGAGTTTTAATGGACTCACAGTTCCACATGTCTGGGGAGTCCTCACAATCATGGTGGAAGGCAAAGGAGAAGCAAAGGCATGTCTTACATGGCAGCAGGCAAGAGAGAGCATGTGCAGGGGAACTGCCCTTTATAAAACCATCAGATCTTGTAAGATTTACTATCATGGGAACAGCATGGGAAAAAACCCACCCCCATGATTCAGTTACCTCCCATCAGGTCCCCCCAACAACACATGGGAATTATAGGAGCTAAAATTCAAGATGAGATTTGGGTGGGGACACAGCCAAACCATATCATACATTTTATAGTCAGTGATGTCCGGTCATCAGTTGATGGACATTCGGATTGTTTCGACTCTTTGACTTCTATGGATAATGCTGCGGTGGGCATTCACGTGCAAGCATTGGTGTAGACATATGTTTCCATTTCTCTTGAGACTATTCCTAGGAGTGAAATTGCTGGACCATACAGTACATTTAACTTTTTTAGTGTCTTCTGTAGTGTTTTCCAAAGCAGCTGCACCATTTTATCGTCCCTCCAGCAGTGTATGAGGACTAATCCTTCCATTTTTAACCTCTTGCCATAGCACCTGGGGCCTATCTCCAGCTCACCTGGGTTCAGGGTGGGTAGGTTCCCTGGGTTGCCTCTTCCTTGGGGTCCCCCTCTGCTGCAGCAGGGGTCTCTGCTCTGCCTCGTCAGTTACCCTTCCTGTGCCTGTTCCTCATCTTCTGGAGGGAATTTGTATCTCCTGTCTGCTCCTCCTCTTGATTTAAACCCTCTAAACCTCCGAGGGTTTAGAGCTCTTTGGTTCCTATAGCGGGTTTGTTGGGAGCAGTGCTAACAGCGCATGCCCTAGCTGCTGTGTCTGACCAGGAGCTCCCCCTCCCAGTATGGGGTTTCCGCCTCTGCGTTCAGGTGTGTCCCCTCAGCTGGGGACTCCCTGTCTCCTCTGCCTTCCACTCTTCTTGTGAAGCCCAGCCCAGGTAACTGCCAGCTTCCCCTCATGCTGTAGACTCTTCTTCTGTGTGCTACCTCTGCTTCTACCCACACTTTTCTTTTCTTTTTTTTTGTACAGATGGGGGTTTCACTTTGTTACCCAGGCTGGTCTCGAACTCCTGGGCTCAGGCAATCCTCTTATCTTGGCCTCCAGAGTGCAGGGATTACAGGCATGAGCCACTGTGCCTGGCCTACCCACACTTTTCTCCATGCTCTTGTAGTATCTGTTTTCATACTTGTCCCCCCGCCCACCCCCACCGCCTTTTAAATTTTTTTTTTTTTTTTTTTTTTTTGAGATGGAGTCTCGCTCTGTCGCCCAGGCTGGAGTGCAGTGGTGCAATCTCGGCTCACTGCAAGCTCCACCTCCCGGATTCACACCATTCTCCTGCCTCAGCCTCCCGAATAGCTGGGACTACAGGCGCCCGTCACAGCGCCCGGCTAATTTTTTTGTATTTTTAGTAGAGACGGGCTTTCACCATGGTCTCGATCTACTGACCTCGTGATCCGCCAGCCTTGGCCTCCCAAAGTGCTGAGATTACAGGCGTGAGCCACCGCGCCCGCCTTTTACATTTTTTTAAAAATTGTGATGAAAAACACATAACAAAATTTACTGTCTTAACCATTTTAAAGTATATAGTTCAGTAATGTTAAGTATATTCACGTTGTGTAACAGTTTGCCTGAACTTTTTTATCTCCCCAAGCTGAAACGCCATACCTGTTGAACACTAACTCTCCCTTTCCTCCCTTCCTGCAGCTCCTGGCAATCGCCTTTCTACTTTCTGTCTCTATGAATTGTACTCCCCCAGCTACCTCATATCAGTGGAATTATACAGTTATACAGTATTTGGAGTTTTTTTGACTGGCTTATTTCACTTGGTATAAAGTCCTCAAAGTTCACCCATGTTACAGATAAGGGAACATTGGAGATTGTTGTAATCTATTTTTGCTGCTATTACAGAATACTTGAGACTGGGTAATTTATAAACAATAGAAGTCTATAGAGCTCACAGTTCTGGAATCTGCAAAGTCCAAGGGCATGGCATTGGCATCTTGCCGTGTCATTTGCAATTGGCATTATTCCATTCGGGAGCTCAGAGCCCTATGGCCTAATTTCAAAGGGGCCATCTCTTACCACTGTTCCATTGGGGATGAAGTTTCTGACACATACTTTTTGGGGAACACATTCAAACCATTGCAGAGCCTTACTCATCTGTTTGCCCTTGGAGCCTAGCACACTGCCAGGCACATTGAATAAGCTTAATTAATGATTAGCGAACTGAAGTGGCTGCAATGTCACAGGAACCTAAAAGAGGGACAGTAGAAATTGCCATAGTTGGAGAGGGTATGAGGACATCTTGACCTAGATATTATTGACCTAGTAAATGTTTTGATCATCATGGGCATTTGACAGTTATTTTCATCAGAATTATATCAACATTGGTGAATTTATACCAAGAAATATTTTCTGCAGCAGATTCTATTATGCTCACTTAAATCCTTGCTCAATTTTTTTTTATGTAGGTCAGTTAAACCATTTCTAATATGTAGCAAATAACAATCTGTGCTCAGATTTACAGATAAGCTATTCTGGGATTATTTCGAAAGGTAATGCTCTTTTGTGTAGAGGATTTCAAGATTAATTTGTATGCTAATTAACAAGTAAAGATCGTATCAGAACAGTGATCTTTTTTTTTTTTTTTTTTTTTGAGACAGAGTCTCGCTCTGCTGCCCAGGCTGGAGTGCAGTGGCGTGATCTTGGCTCACTGCAAGCTCCGCCTCCCGGGTTCACGCCATTCTCCTGCCTCAGCCTCCTGAGTAGCTGGGACTACAGGCGCCCGCCACCTTGCCCGGCTAGTTTTTTTGTATTTTTTAGTAGAGACGGGGTTTCACTGTGTCAGCCAGGATGGTCTCGATCTCCTGACCTCGTGATCCGCCCGTCTCGGCCTCCCAAAGTGCTGGGATTACAGGCTTGAGCCACCGCGCCCGGCCCAGAACAGTGATCTTTAAGCACAGACCTGTAGCGGTCAAAAAAGTGACACAGGCGTTTCCGGTATTAATGCCAGATGCTTTGGCTTATACTCTTTGAAAGACAGCCCGAATTTCAGGCTGTGTAGAACCGACACATCCTGGAATCTAGACATACATACTGCATATCAGGAGGTGTAACATGAAAATAAACTCAAAGCAAAGGCTGGGTGTGGTGGCTCATGCCTGGAATCCCAACACTTTGGGAGGCCAAGACAGGCAGATCACTTGAGGTCAGGAGTTCGAGACCAACCTTACTAATGCGGTGAGACCCCGTCTCTACTAAATAAATAAAAATTAGCTGGGTGTGGTGGTGTTCACCTATAGTCCCAGCTACTTGGGAAGCTGAGGCAAGAGAATCGCTTGAACCCAGGAGATGGGGGCTACAGTGAGCCAAGATGGTGCCACTGCACTCCAGTCTAGGCGAGATTCCATCTGGAAAAAAAAAAAAAGAAAATAAACTTAAAGCAGCCAGAACATCCTTTAACACACATTTTCTGTATTTATTTTCTTCTACTGAAATCCTTTTCAGTGAGGTAAGGTGGGTCCTTTGCCTTGTACATTTTACAGTGGTGATTTGATTCATTGGTCAATTTTTGTTTCACTATCTAATTTTTATTGATTACAGTTTTCTTATTAAGTCCAATGCACTGGTGGAGGGGGTAGCGTGGGGTACCCAGTTTTATAGTGTGCTGTCTTTAGCTGCTCTGTGTGTGCATTCCCATGCACTACTTATTTCTGGCATAGAAAATGTATTATGAATGGAATGAAGGAATGACAACTTATGTTCATTTCTTAGCTACTGCATGGAAAAATTGGGAGCGATTCCCCTCAGGTTGTCCAGGGTGGTCCTGCCATCTAGCATGGGTCAGTTTCCTGCCAACCAAGTCTACTTGCTCCCAGTCACTTTGAAAACCACATGCGAACTGCTCACACCACTGGAGCAAAAGAGCAAAAGGCAGAACCCCAAGACTCCATTTGGGAAGGCTCCCCGCGAGGGGCGAGAAGACCTTTGCAATAGGATAAATATCTGCATTCGCCCGTTCCCCTCTGGGTCTGTAAGGCTTAGATCTCTGTTCATTTTTTCTAGGTCCATGGAAAGAAATTATTCCTTAGATTTGATCCAGATGAAGAAATGGAGGCCCCTGGCAGCAGCCCACCGCCAGAGCCTCCACAAAAAGAAGCGCAGAAGGAAGGGGCTGTGGACCCAAAGCAGGCCGGGGAGCCCAGTGGGCAAAAGACGCCTGATGGATCCTCACAGTCTGCAGAGCTCAACCCCCAGGGAGAGGATGAATCTGAGTGTTTGGAGGGAGACGCCCCTGCAGGAGATGCTGGGAGGTGGCTGCGTGTCAGCTTTGGTTTGTTTGGCAGCGTTTGGGTGAACGAGTTCTCCAGAGCCAAGAAAGCCAACAAGAGGGGGGACTGGAGGGACCCTTCCCCGAGGTAATGGTGTGGCCATCTGATTCTCAGGGGCTCTGATAGTCATAGGGCCCTGCTTGATGGGGTTTGGGACTTAAGCAGTGGGGTCACACTGAGGACGTCCAGGCTGCCCCCCACGGCCCTGCTGTCTTGGGGAGAGAGGCCACCTCTGTATCTACCAGTGACAGGAAGTAGACTGTGGTCTGCACGCAGGAGAGGGTTGTGCACCCAGAGGTGGCTGGGAGATGGGGAGAATTTTCCCAAAAAATGTGGCACTTGAGAGTGGACTGTCCCTGAAGAACATTTTACTGCCTGACTCCTGACTTGTGTGCTTTGAGTTTAGGGACAAGATTTTCCCAGTTTTAAGTATACTGTTTGTGTGTTTATGTTTTATTGAGATATAATTAACATACAATAGAATGCCGATCTTAAGTGTTCAGCTTGATGAGTTTTCTTAGTTTGTTTTGAGACGGAGTCTTGTTCTGTTGGCCCAGGCTGGAGTGCAGTGGCATGATGTTGGACAGGCTGGCTGGTCTGGAACTCCTGGCCTCAAGTGATCCGCCTGCCTCCGCCTCCCAAAATGCTGGGATTGCAGGCGTGAGCCACCATGCTTGGCCCCAGTTTTTAATCTATGAATGTTGAGATCAACATTTTGTGCATAAAACTCTAGGTTTAGGATCATATGCTCAGTGTCAATTTCCAGAGGAGTAATTGCTGCTCAGAGGGAATGCACATGCTTAGGGCTGTACATTTGATGGCCTTAGGAAAGTGCTAGTGAGCTGAAATCTCATGAATGTTAGGTTGTTTGTGTACTTCTTATCAATTTATCGAAGCCTTTGGACCGAAAGTCTGTTTGTTTTTGTGACATGTGTTGCCAGCATTGTTTGAAGTCTGTCCTCTGTCCTTTGAGCTTATGATGCCTGTTGGCATTTGGGATTTGAAATTTGTATGTCGTCAATGGTGGGTATTTTTCTTGGTTGCTCATAGGCTTCCCCTTTTACTAAAAAAAAGGTCCCTTCTACCCCCAGAGAAAGTCACATGACTTCTATTTTCTGAAGTTTTATAACTTGTAAAAATGTTTAGAACTGTAGTCTTTTTTTGTGGCATGATGTAGGTACCATAGGATGCTTTGGGCTTCTGTGGTCCAGAGATTTTGGGCTCACATGACTGGAAGTTCAGAAGGAGGGTGGGCTTTGGGGTTGCAGTTCTGAGGTTCTGACTTCATGTGATTCTCCTGGCTTTGCACTTTCCACACATTGGTTTTGTCCTTAGACCAGCAGCAAAAGGCTACTGCAGCTCCAGGATTTTATTTACACTGAAAAATCCAGAAGATGAGAAGATCATTTTTAGAAGTTCAGATGAGGAAAGTTTTCTTAGAACCTCCAGCAAACCTCTCATCATCAGGAGCCTGCCCTTTGCTGAGTCCTGGATTAGTCACCAGCTGGAGGCATTGAAATGCTCTCCACGAAGCAGGCTCACCCCTAGGTTTTCAGATATGTTGCCATAGAGTGAATGTGTATCATGCCATTATTTTTAAATCTCTGTTTACCTGGTTATGTCTCTTTTCTCATTTACATGTTTTATATTTATTTTGCTTTGTCTCTTTTTTCTTTAATAGGCTTGCCTGAGTTTTATCTACTTTGTTGGTCTTTGAAATAAATAATATTAGCTTGCCAGGCATAGTGACTCCTGTCTGTAATCCCAGCACTTTGGGAGGCTGAGACAGGAGGATCACTTGTGCCCAGGAGTAAGAGACCAGCCTGGGCAACATAGTGAAGACCCTGTTTCTACAAAAAATAAAAATAAAATTAGGCCGGGCGCGGTGGCTCAAGCCTGTAATCCCAGTACTTTGGGAGGCCGAGGTGGGTGGATCACGAAGTCAGGAGATCGAGACCATCCTGGCTAACATGGTGAAACCCCGTCTCTACTAAAAATACAAAAAACTAGCTGGGCGTGGTGGCGGGCGCCTGTAGTCCCAGCTACTCGGAGGCTGAGGCAGGAGAATGGCGTGAGCCCGGGAGGCGGAGCTTGCAGTGAGCCGAGATCGCGCCACTGCACTCCAGCCTGGGTGACACAGCGAGACTCCGTCTCAAAATAAAATAAAATAAAATAAAATAAAATAAGATAAAATAAGATAAAATACAATACAATACAATACAATACAATACAATACAATACAATAAAACCAGGTATACCTGTAGTCCCAGCTACTTGGGAGGCTGAAGTGGGAGGGTAGTTTGAGTCAGGAAGGTTGAGACTGCAGTGGGCTGTGATTGTGCCACTACACTCCAGCCTAGGCAACAGAGCGAGACCCTGTCTCCAAATAAATAAATAAATAAAATTAGCTTTATATATCCTTTCTATATGGAAAGGATATATGGAATATTGAAAATATTAGGTCAAGTGTGGTGGCTCACACCTGTAATCCCAGCACTTTAGAGGCCGAGGTAGGTGGATCACCTGAGGTCAGGAGTTTGAGACCAGCCTGGCCAACATGATGAAACCCCATCTCTACTAAAAGTACAAAAAATTAGCCAGGTATGGTGGTATACACCTGTAATCCCAGCTACTCGGGAGGCTGAGGCAGGAGAATCGCCTGAACCTAGGAGGCAGAGATTGCAGTGAGCCAAGATAGTGCCACTGCACTCCAGCCTGGTGATGAGAATGAAACTCCATCTCAAAAAAAAAATTATAAGTCAAAAATGCGTCTAATATGCCTAGCCTACCAAACATCCTGGCTTAGCCTAACCTACCTTATATGTGCTCAGAACAATTACATTAGCCTACAGTTGGGCAAAATCATCTAACACAAAGCTTGTTTTATAAAATGTTGAATATCTCATGTAATTTATTGAATACTGCACTGAAAAGAAAGGTTTTATAGGTACTCAAAGTATGGCTTTTACTGAGTGTGCATTGATTTTGTACCATTATAAAATCAAAAATTAAAAGTGAACCATTGTAAGTCAGGGATGTGTGTATGTGTGTATGATCCAACCATAGAGTGTGCTCTGACTATATCAACCTCAACATCATGGTAACGATGTGGGGATGTGTGTATGTGTGTATGATCCGACCACAGAGTGTGCTCTGACTATATCATGGTAACGATGTGGGGATGTGTGTATGTGTGTATGATCCGACCACAGAGTGTGCTCTGACTACATTGTGGTAACGATGTGGGGATGTGTGTATGATCCAGCCACAGAGTGTGTTCTGACTATATCGTGGTAACAGTGTGGGGATGTGTGTATGTGTGTATGATTCAACCATAGAGTGTGCTGTGACTATATCATGGTAACGATGTGGGGATGTGGGGATGTGTGTATGATCCGACCACAGAGTGTGCTCTGACTATGTTGTGGCAGCGATGTGTACATATGACCTGTTCTTTCTTCCCAGGTTGGTCCTGTACTTTGGTGGTGGTGGCTTCCTGGCATTTTATAATTGTCAGATGTCTTGGAGCTCTTCCCCCGTGGTCACACCCACCTGTGACATCCTGTCTGAGAAGTTCCATCGAGGACAAGCCTTAGAAGCTCTAGGCCAGGCGCAGCCTGTCTGCTATACACTGCTGGACCAGAGATACTTCTCAGGGCTAGGTATGACTCATGGGAAAGGGGTGAGTCCACAGACTTGCTTCATGGAAAAGTCGCTCCTGTGGGAGTCACAAGACCTGAGGCCCACCCTAGTTGTGCCAGTGCTGTTGGTCTTGAGGTGCCACTTGCTTAATCTCCTTTGTTTTACTTCCCTTGTTTTTAGACTGAGGGCATTAGATCAGGCAGTTTTTAGCTTGTCTCTGGGCTTCAGAATCCACACCCTAACTGTGTTATCAGTTGTGAGCCTTCTGCCAGCAGCGCTGGAACATCGCCTCCTAAAGGGCAGGGTCATGTCTCGGGCACCTCTGTACCCTCCACAGCACAGTGCAGTGCCTGGCACACAGGAGGTGCCTGACCCGTATCTGTAGGGACTGAAGTCGTGCAGGCTACTACCAGAGGAGTGAGTGCACGTTCTAAGGGATGCTGCTCTGGGGTGGATGCAGAGATGACTCAGTCTACACTGGGTTCTTACAAGACACGAGTGAAGAAGAGTTTCCCTCTCTCTATTGCAGTGGCATGAGCAGTGAAACTGTGAGCATTTCAGGATAGGGAAAAGAGAGGAACAATTTCAAAAATACATGTAACAGCTAATTAGCTGGACTATGAGAGCGTGCCATTCTTATTACCCACAGCAGGGGAATAATTGTGCCCAAAATTGGCTGCTGAAGCAATCAGGCAAGTTGATGGTGACAGAGTCACCTCCATATCCAACATGTGGCTTTGCTGCCTGCTCACCTCCCCTCACGAGGGTCGGAGAAGGCCCAGTGGTGCACCAGGCACTAGCCTTGCATTTTCATGTTAGGACCATGGGAGTCCCTGTGCCCTCAGGAGCAAAGAGCCATCGGAAGTGGCTTTTTGGGTATATGTGGCAAGAGCTAATAAAGTAACAGTAGTAATTAATAATGGCCAGTGTTTTCCAAGCAGCTCTGATGTGCCAGGCACATGTTTTTGTCCTTAGTGCTGTTCCATAGGATGGTTATAGTGGGTTTCCCTTCCTTCAGATGAGGAAACGGAAGCAGAGAACGCATCTCTAGTACACGGTGCAGCTGAGATGTGAATCCAGGTATTCTGTCAACGAATTCTGGAGAGATCGATGTGTGTAATGAGGAGTGTGACTATGAGGCTCTTGGAAAAAGCAAGAATTTCCTTCACCTGCTCACTCCAAACACACAGACACTCACTTGACCTCTGTCACGCTCACCATCTCTCCTTAAGGAGATCATTGTTTAATGTCCCAGCAAGCACAGACTCAGTCCACTGCGAGTTAGGAAAGATTGCTATGAATGCCTGGTGGAGCTGAAAGAGTATGGTTGGAACATTCCAAAGAGAGTTACTGATTCTGGAAGGAGGGATCGAGGCTGGCTTCACAGAGAATGAGGCAGGAGTAGAAAAATCATAAGATAACACCTCCCCAAACACTTTCTACATAACGAGCATTATGCTTGGTATTTCATTTTATTTTATTTTTTGACACAGGGTCTCTCTCTGTCGCCCAGGCCGGAGTGCAGTGGCATAGACACAACCCACTGCAGCCTCAACCTCTGTGGCTCAATCGATCCTCCCACCTCAGCCTCCTGAGTAGCTGGGACTACAGGTGCATGACACCACGTCTCACTAACTTTTAAAATTTTTGTAGAGACAGGCTCTCACTATGTTGCCCAGCTGGTCTTCAACTTGTGGGCTCAAGCGATCCTCCTGCCTCTGCCTCCCGAAGTGCTGGGATAACAGGCATGAACCACTGTGCCTAGCTATGCTTGACATTTTGTTTTTAATTAAAAAAAAATTTTTTTTTGAGACAGTCTCGCCCTGTTGCCCAGGCTGGAGTGCAGTGGCACAATCTCAGATTACTGCAACCTCTGCCTCCCAGTTCAAGCGATTCTCATACCTCAGCCACCTGAGTAGCTGGGATTACAGGCAGGTGCTACCATGCCTGGCTAATTTTTGTATTTTTGGTAGAGATGGGGTTCACGATGTTGTCGAGGCTGGTCTTGAACTCCTGGCCTCAAGTGATTCACCCGCCTCTGCCTCTCAAAGTGCTGGGATTACAGACATGAGCTACGGCACCAGGCCGACATTTTAAATAATAACAACAGTTAATATTTATTGAGTACTCTACATACCAGCCACTGTGCTCAGCGTTTTTTAGTGAATTCTCATTTACTGCTCACAAAAACCAGGTGAGCCATCCCTGCCTTACAGATAAGGAAACTGCAGCTAATTGAGACTGAGGAGCTTGCCAGGGTCACGTGGGTAGGATCTGCTTGAGCTGGGATTCAGGTGCAGGCAGTCAGATGCCCGACCCCTTTTTGATAGCCTATTTGCCATGACGGGCCATGCATGAGTTTCATTTCATCTTCACAGCAACCTTAAAGGTAGGAATTGTCAACTCCAATTTACAGACAGAGAAGCGGAGTCAGAGATCGCGGACCTGCCCAGGGTCCCACAGGACGTGGAAGAGCTGACTTCTGCCGTGCTAACTTTGTGGGTGGTTTCATCGTGCCATGTGTCCTTTCTCCTTCGCTTACCCTCCCCTGCTTTATTTCAGGGAACATCATTAAGAATGAAGTCTTGTACAGAGCTGGGATCCATCCCCTTTCTCTGGGTTCAGCCCTGAGTGCCCCGCGTCGGGAGGCCCTGGTGGATCACGTGGTGGAGTTCAGTACAGCCTGGCTGCAGGGCAAGTTCCAGGGCAGACCGCAGCACACGCAGGTCTACCAGAAAGAACAGTGCCCTGCTGGCCACCAGGTCATGAAGGAGGCGTTTGGGCCCCCAGGTGGGTTCCAGAGGGTCACCTGGTGGTGCCCACAGTGCCAGCCCCAGTTGTCAGAGGAGCCGGAGCAGCGCCAGTTCTCCTAAGGAACCCGTGGTGCTCTTCCTGGAACCTGGCCCTTGGGGAACCTGACGTCTAAGTGTCCAGAAAGGAGGATGTAGGCAGGGATGGGGTGCAGAGGGTAGTGTATGTCGGGGTGCCAGGATTATAATATTCACCTCCCTGGAGTTATGTTGAAAGCAGAGTTTTCATAGGATTAGATTCTTTTTATCCTTTTCTAGTTCAGTGAATTCATCCTATTGAATTGCATCATAGTGAAAGATGAGAGAAATCGTGATGATGGGGAAGGGGAGAACCTCCCAGAAGGCACTGGGGCAAGGAAAAAGAAAGCCTGTGGGAAATGGCTGAGCTCCCAGCACGGCTTTGCAGGTGATGTGGGGTTTTGTTTTTGTTTTTGTTTTGAGACAGGGTCTTGCTCTGTCTCCCAGGCTAGGGTGCAGTGGCATGAGCTTGGCTCACCGCAGCCTTGCCCTCCTAGGCTCAAGCAGTCTTCACCTCAGCCTCCAGAGCAGATGGGACTACGGGCATGTGCTGTGATGCCTGGTGATTTTTGTTTACTTTTTATAGAGATGGGGTCTTGCCATATTGGCCAGGCTGGTTTTGAATTCCTGCAACTCAGGCAGTCCTCCCACTTTGGCCTCCCGAAATGTTGGGACCACAGGTGTAAGCCACCGCTCCCAGCCAGCTCCTGTGTTTTGCTTTTGTTTTGTAACTTTGGTTGATGTTAAGGCCCTCCATTTTGGAAAGCAGGAAAACAGGTGGTTCTTTGTTTTTTTTGTTTTTTTTTTTCCTCTTCCCCTGGAGGATCCAGGGATGAGGATAGAGTGACCTGAGAGCAGTGCTTGGATTCAGCCTCCTGCCGGGTCCTTCCTGCTGGACACAGACACCAAGAGGCGGGGGTGGAGCAGGGAGCTGCGCCTTCCTGGGGTGCCCAGTGGTCTGTAGAGAAGAGCTGCTTGTTTCTCCTTAAGTCAGTGTGTTTGTGACTGTTGACACGTTGAACAGTTCAGGAATCAAGGGCTGTGGAGAACTCCCTCCGGTTGTTGACAACAGGTGAATGAAGCTAGAGCAGCGACATGAAAATAAAGCTCTCTGTTACTTGGCTGTTGTCATCTTTCTTTGGTAGTAAAGGTCTTTAAATAACAGAACTATTCATGGAGGTGGCCTGCAGGGCTTACTGGATTCGCTGAGGAATCTACATAAAAGGAGCAGTGACAGGAGGTGAGGGCACACCTGCTCTTCTGCCCCAGGCGAGCAGAGATGGACTGAAGCTCTGTCACCGTGGTGTCTGCACAGAGATTTGTGAGAGTGAAACAGAAAACACCGGCTGATGACTCTGGCTTTCCTTTATTCTCACACACGCACGTTCTTTTTTTCTTTTTCTTTTTTTTTTTTTTTTTTTTTTTTTTTTTGAGACAGGGTCTCACTCTGTTGCCCAGGCTGAAATACAGTGGTGTGACCATGGCTCGCTCCCGGGCTCAGGTGATCCTTCCACCTCAGCCTCCCCAGTAGCTGGGACTACAGGTGTGCACCACTATGCCCGGCTAATTTTTGTATTTTTGTATAGACGGAGACTCACCATGTTGCCCCAGCTGGTCTTGAACTGCAGGCCTCAAGTGATCTGCTTGCTTCGGCCTCCCAAAGTGCTGGGATAACAGGCATGAGTCACCGTGCCCCACCTCCTCTGTCTTCAATGATTGAGAACGGTCAACAGTGCGGAGAGCCACTTGATGGCAGACTGAATCTCTTGTACTGAAGGCTCCCCCTGCAACCAGGTGCTCTCCCTGTGTTGAGGGCTCTCTCTCCCTCACCCAGTCCTCACCACTTCGCTTACTTCTTGCACATGATCTACAAAACAACTCATGAAGACAGGTACTCACCCTTGTCCTTATGTTATAGATGAGAAAACAAAAGAGTCTAGAGAGGCTGAGGGCCTCGCCTAAGCTCACACAATTACCAAGGGCCAGAGCCACCCCTGAGTCAGCTCCGGCTGCTGTAGTGTGCCATAGGTGGGTGACTGAAACAGCAGACTGTTATTTCTCATAGTTCTGGAGCCTGGGAAGCCCAAGATCAAGGGCTGGCTGACTCGGTCCTCAACGAGGTCACACTGGGAATTAGAGCTTTATATGTGAATTTTAAGGGAACAGAATTCAGTCTGTTGCAGGCTACAAAGGAATTTGGGAGAAAATCCTCAACTTCTCAAAGGCCATCTCCTCCCACTCTTTAAAAAAAGGTACATACAATAGCTTATAAAAACTTCACTTTCCCTTCATGAAGCCCTGGATTTAAGAAAAAATGAATGAAACCTCAATTCCAGAATAGACGACGGGAAAATATTGAATAATGGATTTATTTGTATTTAGAAGAGTGAAGAGCATACTCATGCATTCGTGTATATATATGCACATATATAAAACATGTAACATTAAAGAATGTGGGCCGGGCATGGTATCTCATGCCTGTAATCCCAGCACTTTGGGAGGCAAGGCAGGTGGATCACCTGAGATCAGGAGTTCAAGACCAGCCTGGCCAACATGGTGAAACCCTGTGTCTACTAAAAATACAAAAATCAGCCTGGTATGGTGGTGGGCACCTGTAATCCCAGCTACTTGGGAGGCTGAGGCAAGAGAATCATTTTAACCGGGGAGGCAGAGGTTGCAGTGAGCCGAGATCATGCCACTGCACTCCAGCCTGGCAACAGAGTGGGACTCTTATCTAAAAAAAAAAAAAAAAAAAGAACGTGTGTGTGTGTGTGTGTGTGTGTGTGTGTGTGCTGAAATGCACCTTTCTAACCCATATGGATAGGACAAGACTAGGACTCCAGGCATGAGCTGTGGCAAATGAGGCTGAGACCATTTCCTGTGAGTTGGTGTCTACAGGACAGTGGGTCCAGGGGCTCCCCAGACATGGCGGGGACTGGACGCCATGGCCTGCGTGTGGTCTGCTCCAGCTGGGATTGGTAGAAAGAAAAAGGCTGTTGTGGTGCCGAGAAGGAAGTTGTTGACAAGCCATGGGGCGGCTGTAGCTGTGGGAGTGGAGAGGATGAGAGGCGCGGGCCATGGCGGCAGTGGCTCTGTTGGTGTCACCTGGCCAACAGTGTGGGCACCAGGGCGAGAAGGGAACACTGGAGGGGCTCAGCCAGCACTGAGCTGAGCGCTGGCAGAGGCCATCGCCTGGCAGATGGGGAAAGGCAGAGCGGGTGAGCGGGCACCGTGCATCAGCCCCTGAGGCGTGTTGAGCTCGAGCCTGTGACCACCTGTGCTGTGGAGATGGAGACAACCTAATTGGGGAGCAGGCCTGGCCCCCCACAAGCATAGGCTGGTCTTAGAGGCACCGATGGAGCAGCTTTCCTAGTAGGAGTCGTGATGAGCTAGAGGGGCTCACAGTGTGTCACAGAGTATGAGGAAAGGTGCAGGGAATCCTAGAGAAAGTCTTGCAAGTTTAAGGAGCAAGAGAGGAAGGAGAAACCAATCAGTGAGATGGGTCAAAGGTAAATGGAGAAAGGAACGTCCAAGGAGAAGCGGGCAGTCGGCATCGTCAATCATGCAGAGATGAAGGCGGAACGATGGAGCAGTGGCCCCTTGGGCTTGGGAGGTGATCAGATTCGAGGTCATGGTGACCTTCAGGAGAGCACTGTGTGCAGAGTGCCAGCAGTGGGAAGGGAGGACATGGAATGTGAGGGTGGTCTCCCGTGCAGGAAGTTTGGCCTTGGAGGGGATGAAAATGAAGGGCAGGGATGTTGTGCACATGTACCCTAGAACTTAAAGTATAATAATAATAGTAATAAATAAATTTTAAAAAGGAAAAAAAAAGAAAATGAAGGGCAGGGAGGAATCGTGAGCGAACAAGAAGGAGGGTGTTTGACTGCTAGAGCTGAGTGAAGCGATGCCTCAATCAAAGGAACTTGTTTCTTCAAGCTCTTCCGGCAGTGATTGACAGTGAGGTTGACAAAAAGTTAAAGAGGAAAAAGCAAGTTGCTCCAGAAAAATCCATAAAGAAGCAAAAGACAGGTGAAACTTCAAGAGCTCTGTCATCTTCTAAACAGTGGAAGCAGCAGAGATGATAACAAGTTTCAGATTGGGAAAATGAGGTACCTTAGCGTTCAAGGTTTTAAAGGGAAAGTGCTAATGGATATTAGAGAATATTGGATGGATCCTGATGGTGAAATGAAACCCAGAAGAAAAGATATTTCTTTAAATCCAGAACAATGGAGCCAGCTGAAGGAACAGATTTCTGTCATTGATGATGCAGTACAAAAACTGTAAAATCCGAGCCATATAAATAAAACCTGTACCGTCCTAGTTGTTTTAATCTGTCTTTTTACATTGGCTTTTGTTTTCTAAATGTTGTTCTCCAAGCTATTGTATGTTTGGATTGCAGAAGAATTTGTAAGATGAATACTTTTTTTTAATGTGCATTATTAAAAACGTTGAGTGAAGCTAATTGTCAACTTTATTAAGAAGGATTGCTTTACGTCCACCACCTAGTGCAAAATAAAATCAAGCAATACAATCTTAACTGTTGTGGGCTTTTTTGACCATAAGAGTTGGTACTGTTTAAGGCCAAAAGTAATAGTTTTTATACATCTTTTAGTTTCAACTCAGCTTTTACAATAAAAAGGATTTGTATTGCATTCAGTTTATAAACTTTTGGTTTGTGAAATCCGTATTTGATCTGTCCTCTTCCAATCAAATGTCTAGGCTTGTTTGACTTCCACCCCAGTGATTTCTCACTCTTTTTATTTTGTTTACTTCATTTTTCTTTAATAAGTTAATCTCTTCACGTTCAGTTTTACTTCACTCTTTATTCTTTTCTTTGAGTATGTTATGCTTATTTGGAAAGTCAGTGAAACTGTCAAAATGTTATCTTAATATGATACTTATAATTATATGAGAACTACAATCACCAAATCGACTGTATTCAATATTAGCAGATCTAGTTTGATAACATGGCTTATGTGGAAACTGAGAAGGTATTTGTCATTACCCATAGTGTTCTGTGTAGTTATTGCTTAGTCTGCAGAAAATAAAGACCTAGATGAGATGTCTGACTTGCTTTCACTTATTAAACATGTTCACCATGGGATGATGTCTGTAACATCAGATATTGTTAAACTAGAGTAGGATTTAATAAAAATTATGAACGCTTACTGGCCTAACACTTTATTTCATAATATTGAGTATGAACTATATGTAGCCAGAGACGTCATTAAGCTTTACTGTTATGGTAGGTAATATGGTTAGTTTGTAGGGAAAAGAGCATATGAGTACATGCTTGTGTATTTTGGCCTTTGCCCCAGTAGAACAGACAATGGCATTCTAGGCTTGGTGTTACTAAGTTTCAGCAGACACTAGCAAGTGGTTTGTATTTAACCATACCCATGAAGCAGACAGATGGAGGCACAGATTTTAGTGGCTTTGTGGCAATAAATAGGGCACGGTGTGCCTTAGGAAAAGAATGTTTATAAAGGGAATTATAACTGAAATTAAAGGAGGCAGCAGTGAAGAGGAAATAATTATCTTCTATATAAATGATATACACATATTTTGAGATTTTTATAATAGCAGTGGAATACAATTCTAGGTAGAGTAGAAAAAGGAAAGGTTTAAAGACATATAAAAGATTCTTGTTGACAATTTATTTTTGGTAGCAAATCTCAAATGAGTACCTGCTATTAAGGGCTGCCATATCAGAGTTTTGCACTGTTTTGCTACCAAGTTTGATTCGTACATCTAAAACGTTTTGTAGTTGATTGTCAAGGACTTAATCTGAAAATCATTTGCCAGACCACATAGTTGTCAATTTTTTTTTCTAGCAGCTATTCTGTTGTATTTTTAAAACATTTTTCAGATGACTTTTTAAAGTATATTTAGCAGTAACCTTAAGAGGTGCAAATTGGTAAAATAAATCTCTTCTTGTAATTTAGTCTTCATCAAATAATAGGTACCAATGTATTAAAAATATGTATTTTTTTTTTGCAGCCCCTTGAACCAGAGTAGGTTCAGAGAAACTCCCAAAATTTGTATTTTAGACACGTCATGCTTGATTGGTAACTTCCCTCCTTTTTTGGGGAACATGTTTGTGTCCCATTAACTTAATTGGATAGATTTTTAAGTATTTCTTATTTTTGGCACACAGGGTTGTTAGAATTCAGAACTTTGATTTTTGGTGTAGATGCAGAGAGAATGATGGGTAAATTTCCTAGGTTTATATGAATTTAGGGGGTGTATACTTTTTGAAACACTATTAACAGATGGTGCTGAAATCTATTACCTACATGTTTTCTAGCTGTTTAGCATTATGTTAATGAAGCCTCCATATAAGGAGCGTTTCTCTGGCACAGTTGGTAAGTTGACTGCTAACTTCATTTAAATGTGTTACTGGATATGCAGTATACTGAAATTATTAATCCTTTTCTTGTGTATAGGAAAAGAGAACTGGGTTAAAAGAAGCAAATTAACTTGTTCTGAAAAGAAAGTATAGATTAATTTTGTGTTCTGTTTAAATTTTATCTCCTTGGTAAGATTTTTTTTCCAAGGCAGAAAGCTTAACATTTTTAGGCATAGATACCTTACCTTACAATGCCAAAATGAATTTAATTCCAGTACTCAGGTTTTTCCCTTTAACAGACTCTATGCATATCAGGGCTTTCTAATGGGTTTTTCCTCTTTGTTTTTAAAATGTGAGCATCATTTGACCAATTTCCATTGCTCTTAGCATTTTACTTAAAGAACAACCACTAAAAAAGAAGCTTTGTAACTTGATTGTCTTTTGCTTTGCTTTATCAATGCCTAAGAACTTAAGAATACTCCTACCTCATTAGCTACTCAAGATGCTGTGACGATCAAATCTATTCTACATAATGTGTTTAGAAACAAAGACTTGGGTGAAAAATGAAATAAGTATATTCTGACTTGGCTATTGAGGGGGAAAAAAAAGAATTCAGTATTAAGTGTTCCTTATAGGAGATACGTTAGCAGCATACTATAAAAGTTTGAAATTTTTAAAAAGTACTAATATTTAGGTATCCTCAAATTCTTTGCAGTTCGTTTTTTTATGGAAATTAATCCAGTGAAACACTCAAAAGTTGTTTTTTTTTTTTTTTAATGGTGTTTTTCCAGATAAACTCTAGCGTAAATATTCACATAATCGCAAATACGTAATTCTGTAATTGTGAAATACCTGTATGCTTTGTTTTCATACATCTTCCATGGAGATGGCTGAATATAATACTCCATCTATGAATATTTTAAATGTTGAAATAAAAGTAAGAAATGTGGAAAAAAAGAAAAAGAAAATGAAAGGCAGGGAGGAGAGCAAAGGATGAATATAACGTGAAGGTTTGTGTGTAGTTAGTTCAGGGGAGAAAACCAGGAGAGAGAGAGAAAGCTTACACCAGAGCTGTCACTTAAAGATGACTGGGCTAGGGTGGGAAGAGAAAGAATAACAAGTCCCTAGAAAATTTGCTAAAAGTGAGGCGTTTGGGGTACAGAAGAGTGAGGAGGTTTGTAACAGCTGTAAGGGAAACATGATCACTTCCGGTTAGAGGGAAGGGCTGTAGAGCCACACGGCAAGCCCAGGGCACTTGTGCATTTCCTGACTTTTCCTGACAGCATCCAGTGGCTTAGGATAAAAAATGAAGACACTGGATGTTGGATTACCCCACAATGGACGTGGACGTTTGTCGGGGTAAGAATGGTGGGAGACCAAAGGGGCAAGGAGAAACATTATTTTTTTTCAATTACAAACGTCGAAAGAGTCACACAATAAAGTTTATAGAGTGAAATGTGAAAGAATGACCTTCGTCCTTGCCTTAGGAGGTTCTCTGGAGCAGCCTTGCTAATAGTGTCTCTGACTGCAGTGGCTTATGGGAAAACCTAATAGCTGGGAAAATACTAGTACCTAGCAGTTGAGGGTAAGGGTTGTGGTTGGTGCCGTTGGAACTCCATAGAGCGTGTTCCACATGGAAGAGGTGGGGAAGGGGGAATGTGGGCAGGTAACAACCCACACTCCCATGCTTCTCTCCCAGTGAGTGAGATCTAACTCACCCTGGCAGTAGGCTCTCAGTGAGTTTCAAGTGGGTTCCAAAAGGAGGTAGGGCCTGGTGCCGTGGCTCACATCTGTAATCCTAGCACTTTGGGAGGCTAAGGCAGGAGGATTGCTTGACCTCAGGAGTTCAAGACCAGCCTGGGCAATGTAGTGAGACCCCATCTCTACAAAAAAAATACAAAAATTAGCCAGGCATGGTGATGCACACCTGTAATCCCAGCTACTAGGGAGGTTGAGGTGGGAGGATCACTTGAGCCCAGGAGGTCAAGGCTGCAGTGAGCCAAGATCATGTCACTGTACTCCAGCCTGGGTGACAGAGTGAGACCTTGTCTCAAAAATAAATAAAATTTTAAAATAAATACATAAAAGAAAGGCCGGACGCGGTGGCTCAAGCCTGTAATCCCAGCACTTTGGGAGGCCGAGACGGGCGAATCACGAGGTCAGGAGATGGAGACCATCCTGGCTAACACGGTAAAACCCCGTCTCTACTAAAAAATACAAAAAACTAGCCGGGCGACGTGGCGGGTGCCTGTAGTCTCAGCTACTCGGGAGGCTGAGGCAGGAGAATGGCGTTAACCCGGGAGGCGGAGCTTGCAGTGAGCTGACATCCGGCCACTGCACTCCAGCCTGGGCGACAGAGCGAGACTCCGTCTCAAAAAATAATAATAATAAAAAAAATAAATACATAAAAGAAGGTGGGCATGCTATAGTGTAAGTGGACTGAAAGAGAGAAGAGGAGATGGTACAGAGACAGCAGGGTGGAACATGACCAGTGGCGGTTATGCCTTTTGTGCCTGTGCCTGTTGCCTGGAAGGAGGAGAGGTGTTTGCTGGACAGGACGGTGAAGGAGGGCATGGAAATATGGGGGGTAGGGGGTGAATCTAGGCTTCCATGAAAGTAAGGAGAGGCGGGATACTTGGACTCGACAGATTCTAAGGGAAAGATCGGTTTAGCTCCTGAGTTGGGGTTTTGAGATAACTGACATTGTGAAAAACGTGGGATTTAATGTAAGCTTTCACAGTGGCTCTAGACATGTCATAAATATTTCTTAAATACCTCCTAAATGCTAGGATTTGGGAATACAAGGATAAACAAAACACAAAGCCAAATCCTATTGTAACGGGAGTGTGAAAAGTGTTTCTGTTCATGGAAAAAGTGCTGTGTGAGGATGGGGGATAAGTGACTGGACTGTCCATGTTCTGAGCTTTCTAGGACAGACCTGATTATGCTGTGAGCACTCTGCCAGATACTGTGTAGGCCCAGTGCTTGCCCTTGAGGGGCCACTGTGAGGTGGTGAGACAGACAAGAGATTGTTAGAATACAGAAAGTTCAGGATGGGAGGAACCACGGAACATGGTAGAAGTACTAGAAGTACTGAGGTCTGTGAAAGTAAAGACCAGCCCAATGAGCACAACAAAATGAGGCTCTTGATTCAGAACTTGCTCTAGCAAGGGAGTTGTGCACTTGGTGGACACTCCGAGGCAGGCAGGGGAGTGGGAAGCTTTACAATGGAAAAGGGGAAGGCTGCAGGGGTGCTCTGATTGGAGGCTTCTGGCCTGGGGAGGCTGGAGGCAGCTGATAGAGGTAGGTGTCTTCAGTGATTGGTTTGAGGAGCGTGTTTGTCTTTCTGTGGTTGATTCTGAGTTGCGAGAGTCCTGACCATTTGGGGCTGATTGCTGCCGAGATTGTGGTTTTGATGCAGGACAGGCAAGCCCCAAATTGGGCCTTAGCCCATGAGGGTTCTTGGCTTTGCCCAGGAAAGAATGCAAGGGTGAGCCAGTGGTAGGGTGGAAGAAAACAGCTTTATTAAAGAGGCAGTGTGGCAGCTCTGTGACTGCTCCTGCAGAGCGGGGCTGCTCCACAGGCAGTGTGCGGAAAGCAGCAGCTCAGGACAGTTCTGCCGTCAGATCTATACCTACTTTTAATTGCATGCAGATTAAGGGACAGTTTCTGAAGACAGTTCTAGGAAAGGGATAGTAACTTCTCGGTTGTTGGGTCATTGCCATGGAAAGGGGTCCTAAAGCCAGGGTGTTGCCATGGCAATGGTAAACTGACATGGCACACTGGTGGAAAGCTGCTTCTGCCCCTCCTTGTTTTAGCTGGTCCTCAATTTGGTCGGCTGTCTAAGCCCCGCCTCTGGAGTCGAATCTCATCTCCTACCTCAGTTTGATTTCCTCGGACTGCTTGCAGCAGTGGTTGTTTAAGCCACAGTTTTGTTATCATATAAGGTCTGGCTGTTGTCCATTTGTATATTCAGCCTCCAAGTGGGCACCTCAGTCAGATTGAGAGAGTTGGATTAGGGGCTCCAACTGTGTCTCTAATAAATAGCACCATCACATGACACGTCTGTCTCTTCCTCTGCTTGTAAGCTCTTTGGGTGTGGAACCTTATCTTACTCATCTTTGTTTTTTCCCATGTCTGTTGCCACATTGTAGATGTTCAACCAATGTTTGTTGCATTTAAAAAAGAGATAAAGAATCACAGCTACTAGGGAAACTGAGATGGGAAGATGGGAAGATCCTTGATCCCAGGAGTTTGAGGCCCACCTGGAAAACCTAAGACCCTGTCTGTCTTGCACACAAAAAAAGGGGGGGGGTGGGGCGGGAACAGATAAAGGAGAGGCCAGGAAACACCAGAAAAGGATGATTCCTGAGGCAGATTCCACCTGACCTGTAATGGAGGCGTGGCAGGTGGCTAGGCAAGGAGCAGGAAGTGTATTCCAGCCAGGTGAATTGCTTGGGCCAAGGCCGGATGTGAAGTACTGCAGCCTGTTTGGGGAACAATAAGTGCTGCTAGGACTGGATCGGGGTGTGAAAGTACAAGAGTGGGTGGACAGGAGGCTGAAATCCCAACAAAGGATGTAGATGCCAAATGGCAAGGGAGTTTTTATTCTATGCCAGAAGGCTTGATTTCCTTTAAATCAATTCATTGATTCAAAGACATTTCCATTGAGGAATTTAAAATGGAAGGATTATAATCAAGTGTGTGTTTTGTTTTTGTTTTTTTTATTTTTTTGAGACGGAGTCTCACTTTGTCGCCCAGGCTGGAGTGAGGTGTCGTGATCTCGGCTCCTGGGTTCAAGCAATTCTCCAGCCTCAGCCTCCCAAGTTACTGGGATTACAGGCACCCACCACCATGCCCAGCTAATTTTTCTATTTTTAGTAGAGACAGGGTTTCACCTTGTTGGCCAGGCTAATCTCGAACTCCTGACCTCAAGTGCTGGGATTATAGGTGTGAGCCACTGCACCCAGCCCAGTGTGTGTTTTAGACAAATAACTCTACCTGCCATATGGAAAGGACAGGGGAAGTCAACTTCAACATGGTTTGGGAAAGAAGATGTGGCTTAAACCAAGATGGAGCAGAGAGGAGAGATTAAAATGAAAGATATTTGTTTTCTTGGACTCCATAGGACTTGATGAATGATTTTGAAGGGGTGGATATAAGGAAAGAAAGGGAGTTAGCAATGACACCCGGATTTTGTGATTACAAAACTGAGAGGCTGTTAATGCTATCCACAGGAGAAGCAGATTCAGTGGGAGAGAGATGTAAGGAATAGGCATGTTAAGTTTGTACTGTTCAGGCGCCATCAAAGAGGAGATGTCCAACGTGCAGCTCAATTCAAAAAATATTCATTGAGCACCCAGTATGTGCTGGGCACTATTCTAGATGCTTGAGGGGACATTAGTGAGCAAAAAAAGATCCGTCATCATTCAGCTTAGATTTCTAGTGTTCACTTAAAAAATATGATTTATCAATTTAGAAAAGGAGAAGAGACTTTATTTATTCTAAAGGGTTACAGCATGCTTCCAGCTTAGACCAGAGACAGGCACTTCGAAGGAGAAAGGGTTGAGGTAGGTGCTTTATGCTGAATGGGTTGGCTAAACATACATATTTAACAGGTTACAAGAGGAGCTATGAATATTTATAAAGGTGGACCTGACACATTGAACAAACATGTATGCAATATATGACCCATATTCACTTTGAGATAGAGACTCAACATGTGAATGCATTACAATTAGACCGTATATGTCAAAAGGTCTTTTTAGGACAGGAAGGTGTCTTGAGTGTACAGTCTCTGTAAACTGGTCAGACCAGTCCACGGTCAGTGGTATTATCAGCAGAAAGTTACTGAAATCAGTCTCTTGACCAGTTAAAGCCGTAGTTATGGCTGGTGGAACAGGGATTCAGTTAGTCACTGTCTGGTGAAGCTGCAAGTGTTTTACTATTGCTTATCTCAAGGCCAGTGTTGTTTAGCTGCTGGAGAAAAAGAAGAACCCTGTGGCAGTTAGAGCTTAGTTGATTCTTTTTTTTTTTTTTGAGACGGAGTCTCGCTCTGTCGCCCAGGCTGGAGTGCGGTGGTGCGATCTCCACTCACTGCAAGCTCCGCCTCCCGGGTTCACGCCATTCTCCTGCCTCAGCCTCCCGTGTGGCTGGGACTACAGGCACCCGCCACCGCGCCCGGCTAATTTTTGTATTTTTAGTAGAGATGGGGTTTCACCGTGTTAGTCAGGGTGGTCTCCATCTCCTGACCTCGTGATCCGCCCATCTCTGCCTCCCAAAGTGCTGGGATTACAGGCGTGAGCCACCGAGAGTTTAGTTGATTCTTTAAGCGTAGGGGTGCCTAACTTCACCATTGCCTGCACGGCCTTAGGTCCTGTTTATAATGGGGTGTCTTACTGCCACAGAGTCTGTTCCATTAGTCTTATGATCTCTGTTTTAATGTTAATGCCGGTCAGTTGTGTATGAACTCCAAAAGGGAGGGGGTACAATGAGGGCTGTCTGATCTCCTGTCCCGTTATTTGAAATGCTTGTTCCCCTGTGCCTTAAAGAAATAGCACTTGAGCCGGGCGCGGTGGCTCACGTGTGTAATCCCAGCATTTTGGGAGGCCGAGGTGGACAGATCATGAGGTCAGGAGATCAAGACCATCCTGGCTAAAACGGTGAAAACCCGTCTCTACTAAAAACTACAAAAATTAGCCAGGCATGGTGGCGGGCGCCTGTGCCTGTAGTCCCAGCGACTTGGGAGGCTGAGGCAGGAGAATGGCGTGAACCCGGGAGGTGGAGCTTGCAGTGAGCCTGGGAGGTGGAGCTTGCAGTGAGCCGAGGTCACGCCACCGCACTCTAGCCTGGGCGACAGAGCGAGACTCAGACTCAAAAAAAAAAAAAAAAAAAAAAAAAAAAGAAATAGCACTTGTAGGCGGGGCGCTCAAGAGATTGATACGATCCTGGCCAACACAGTGAAACTCCGTCGCTACTAAAAATACAAAAATTAGCTGGGTGTGGTGGTGTATGCCTGTAGTCCCAGCTACTCAGGAGGCTAAGGCAGGAGAATCGCTTCAACTTGGGAGGCAGAGGTTGCAGTGAACCAAGATCGCGCCACTGCACTCCAGCCTCGCGACAGAGTGATACTCCATCTCAAAAAAAATAAAACAGCACTTGAATTCTGGGCGCGGTGGCTTACACCTGTAATCCCAGCACTTTGGGAGGCCGAGGTGGGAGGATCACGAGGTCACCAGTTCGAGACCAGCCTGGCCAACATGGTGAAACCCTGTCTCTACTAAAAATACAAAAATTACCCAGGTGTGGTGGTGGGTAGGAGGGAGGCTGAGGCAGGAGAATCGCTTGAACCCAGAAGGCAGAGGTTGCAGTGAGCCGAGATTGCGCCACTGCACTCCAGCCTGGGCAACAAGAATGAAACTCTGTCTCAAAAAAAAAAAAAAAAAAAAAGGCACTTGAACAGAAATTTAATTTACTCAGCAAGGCTATTTTTACTTCCTGCAGAAAGGGTACACTTGCCAGCAGTTTTGTCACGAGAGTATACCAAACAAAGGAGAAAGGGTCATTCATAACCTGACACGTCCACCCTACTGCTGTGTCTGGTTTCCGTTGTCTGGAATGGGACCTGACGTTCTTTATTTGTCCCGATTGTCTAGCAACTTAGAACTTCTTAAAAGAGGAAAAGGTAGAGGAGAACAAAGGAAGGAGGAAGTAACTTGTGGAATGGTGAGAAAGGTAAAAACACCTTCAAATAAGAAAGAGGAACAGGCTTGCTTGGACCAGTATAAGCATGCCAGGGCAAATATTTAGGCTAAATTGTGGGAGCTAAGAACATAAAGTACATTGATTTCTTTATCACGGCTAGCAGATATTTAAGAATGTTAGCACAGGTCTTTGAATAAATTTTGCTTCTAAGAGAAGTTACTATTTATTCCTAACTAAATGCGGAGGAAAGTCTTTGAAGAGGAACCTCTACTTTACTTTTTACACCATCATGACTGGAAACTAAGTTTTTAAGATTTTTCTGGGGTTCCCTTGGCCAAGGTGGGGAGTGGGAGGGCTGTCCAGTGGTAGGGGCTTAGGATTTTAATTTTAGTTTACACTAGCAAGGGGAAACACCCTGTAATCTAATACATAAGTAAATGATGTATTTACTATAGAATATGGTAAATACAGGCAAGTGGAGCAGGCAAATGGGATCAGCAGTGGTGGAAATGCGGGAGAGGGCAAGCAGGTGGGTCTAGATGAGGTGTGAGCAGACTCGAGGGGCACAGGAGTTAGTCAAGCCAGTATCTGGGGGATAGTGCAGGAATAGTGAACAGCTAGACAAAAAGCCCTGGGACTAGAGAAGGCGAAAGCATAAGAGATGGAGGCCAGAGAGGTAATCTGGGTGGAAGACTATTCATTGCAGCCTCTTGGAATCCCCGTAGGGGCTTTGGCTTTTGCTGGAGAGACACTGAACGGCTTTGGGCAGTGAACAGACCTGACGGGTTTTTGTTTTTGAGACGAAGTCTGGCTCTTGTCCCCCAGGCTGGAGTGCAATGGCGCCATCTCGGCTCACTGCAACCTCTGCCTCCTGGGTTCAAGCGATTCTCCTGCCTCAGCCTCCCAAGTAGCTGGGATTACAGGTGCCTGCCACCACACTCAGCTAATTTTTGTATTTTTAGTAGAGACATTTCACCATTTCACCACGTTGGCCAGGCTGGTCTTGAACTCCTGACCTCAGGTGATCCGTCCGCCTCGGCCTCCCAAAGTGCTGGGATTACAGGCGTGAGCCACCGCGCTCGGCCAGACAGGACAGGTTTTAAGAGGATTACTGGTTGCTGTGTTAAAACAGACTGCAGAATGGCTTAGGTAGCCAGTTTTTTTTTTTTTTTTTTTTTTTTTTTTTGAGACGGAGTCTTGCTCTGTTGCCCAGACTGGAGTGCAGTGGCTTGATCTTGGCTCACTGCAACCTCCACCTCCTGGGTTCAAGTGATTATCCTGCCTCAGCCTCCAAAGTAGCCGGGACTACAGGCGCCTGCCACCTGATACCCGGCTTTTTTGTATTTTTAGTAGAGACGGGGTTTCACCATGTTGGCCAGGATGGTCTCGATCTCTTGACCTCGTGATCCACCCGCCTCGGCCACCCAAAGTGCTGGGATTACAGGCGTGAGCCACCTCACCCGGCCGGGTAGCCAGTAGTTTCTAGGGCTGGAGAGATCCAGGATGAGAGAAGTTTCCACCTTCCTGTTATAGGCCCTCTAAGGCTTCAGCTCTTTTTTCTAGGACTAAGCTGGATCTCAAGTAAACACTTTAGAGAGGAGGCAGCTGAAGCTCCAGGAGTGTGCGGGGATCCCTGGGGCCGGATGGCGGTGGCGGGCAGGCGAGCGGGGCTGTGCTGGGGTGTGTAACAGTAAAGACGCCCAGCTGGCGCTAGGCCAGCCTTTTCACGGTCTTAGGCTCCACGGGAAACGGCTGCAGAGCTCATTCAGTTGGCAGGAGCCAACGAGGCGGGACACGTGGGCGACTTATTGGCTAAGCGGAGCGCACGCCGGCCGGCACTGCTCTCCAGACGCCGGACCACCGTTGGGCTCCTGCGAACCCTAACCCCTCGGCCTCACGTCGCGTCCCCACAACGTCCGCACTACCTGGCGGCGTAAGCTGGAGAAAACAAAGGCCCGGCTCCATCAGGGCACCAATCCCGCTCGTCGGCCTCTTTCTCCGGCTCCAATGAGCTTCTAGGGTGTTGTCACGCCAGGCTCCTTCCGCCACTGATTGGCCGGCGTCTTCCTAGTACGAGCGGTGCTGGCGAATCAGCGCCCGTCAGTCCACCCCGCCAGCCGCAGGTAGCCACGCTAGTGCCCGAGGCCCGTTGAAGTGGGCGGAGCGGCGGGCGGGGCGTCGTCGTGCAGGGCCCGCCTCCTGCCCGGCCAGCCCCGGGCGCGCCTACTCCACAGGTCCGGCCGGCCGGTGAGAGCCTGGGGACCGCAGAGGTGAGTGCCGCGCCCGAGAGTCCGCCACCTGCGCCAGGATGGAGTTCGTGAAGTGCCTGGGCCACCCCGAAGAGTTCTACAACCTGGTGCGCTTCCGGATCGGGGGCAAGCGGAAGGTGATGCCCAAGATGGACCAGGTGGGCCGAGCATCCCTGCTTCCTGGGTCGGGGAGGCAGCGCGCCGGGACGGCATCAGGGCCTGAGCTGCCGGGCCCGGATCTGGGGCAAGGGGCGCAGCGAGCAGGGCCGACGCCTGGGCGTTCCCGTCCCCCTTACCTCAAGCCTTCCCCACGTCGGGCCCGGGTGGACGCGGCCCTCCTGGCAGGCCTGTCCCTGCCCACGCAAGCCGCCCTGGGCCTGAGCGGCTTCTGCGTGGTTCCCGGCGGTTGCGCTCCCCGTTTCGTCCCTTCCGTGAGCATCGGCGCTTACCCAGTGTTCTAACCCGCGGGTTGCACATCTGAGGCGATGTGGGTGGGTTACGTGGGAGAGGACGAGTGAGTGTTTTGGTAAGCAAAATGAACTATGCAGGTAACATCACATGAACACCGTTTCTGGAATGAAATCTCACTCCTCCAGTTTCACCTCCTCCAGAGCTCTCCCCGCCTTGCTGCTGTCCACCGCTTCATCCTCAGCGCTTCCTCAGTTTTAAAATCGCCTATCTACACTTCCGAGTTCTAATGAGTTATCTGTACGTCTACGGATTAGCTAGGTGGTTGGTGGAAGGTCAGAACTTGGTTTTACTTACATTTTATCTGCCTCATGCCTGTACTATTTATTAAATGAATGCATAAGAGGTGTTTTTATTCCAACAAGAAAATTATTCTATGTGATTATTGAATGAATAGACACATTCAACCAAGTTCTTCTGGTCTGGACCAGCCTGGCTGATTTCTGTGACTTTTTTGGGCCAACAGGACAGTAGCAAATGTGACTCAGGCCGAGGTGACTTAGGCCGAGGCTTGATAGGTGCCTGAACATTGGAGTCTTTCTGTGAGGGTCCATGTGCTTAAGTAAACACACCAGAAAATAAATTTCTGGTTTTTGTCCCCAGTAGACTACACCCTCGTTTGATGTTATCTTTCACATGCCAGCTTTAGGACAGGTACGTCCTTCAGCCTATTTGTAGAATATTCCATTTTCTCCATCTTTTCTTTGCCGGTGCTACATTATTTTAATTATTTTGCTGCAGAATAACTTTTATTATTTGATAGGGCAGATGTCACTTTTTATATTTAGATGTAGCATTCATTTATTTAACAAATATTTGACCACCAATTGTATATCAGATTGTGTTTTAGGTGCTGGAGATACAACAGTGAACAAGATAGGTGAAGACCTTGCTTTTATAAAACTTATTTTTTAGTGGAAGAGAGACAATTCAAAAAAACAAATGTACAGTTTTTCAGGTGGAGAAAAGCACCGCAGAGGAAGATGCTAGCAGGGCAAGGGATCTGAGTGCAGTCAGAGCTTATCTGGGTCCAGAGACTTCATTCCTCTGTCTCTTCCCTTTCTACAGAGACTATTAGAGAAAATGGTAGCATTGGTTACCTGTTGGGAGGGAAAGTGGGTGGTCATGGTAAGTGAGTAGCGAAAGACTTCACAGTATACTGAATTTTTTTTTAAAGTGAGACTTGAGCTATTCCTTCTAGCTCTGATAATATGGTACAGTATTATTTGTTTTGTTGTAGTCTTTCTGGGCACTTTTTAAATCCCCATGAGCCGTTAAAAAAATAACTGAGTTGTAATTAGGGGAAACAAATTGGAAAATACATTTCCCTTCACTTAACATTATCTTAGCTTCTCTCTCTCTCTCTTTTTTTTTTTTTTTCTTGAGGTGGAGTCTCGCTCTGTTGCCCAGGCTGGAGTGCAGTGGCGCGACCTCAGCTCGCTGCAGCCTCCGCCTCCCGAGTTCAAGCAATTCTCCTGCCTCAGCCTCCCGAGTAGCTGGGATTACAGGCGCCTGCTACCACACCCAGCTGATTTTTTGGTATTTTTAGTAGAGACGGGGTTTCACCATGTTGGCGAGGCTGGTTTTGAACTCCTGACTTCAAGTGATCTGCCCGTGGTCTCCCAAAGTGCTAGGATTACAGGTGAGAGCCACTGCACCCGGCTTTTTTTTTTTTTTTTTTTTTTTTTTTGAGATGGGGTCTCACTCTGTCATCCAGGCTAGAATGCTGTGGCCTGAACATGACTCACTGCAGTCTTGACTTCCCTGGCTCAAACCATCCTCCCACCTCAGCTTCCTGATCCTTAGTAGCTGGGACTACAGGCACGTGCCACCAATGCCTGGCTAATTTTTAAATTTTTTTGTAGACACGATGTCTCGCTGCATTGCCCAGGCTGGTCTTGAACTCCTGAGCTCAAGCGATTCTCCCACGTCAGCCTCAAAGTGCTGGGATTACAGGTGTGAGCCACTGCACCCAACCAGTTTCTCTCTACAAACTAGGGAAAAAATTTACACTTAGCAGATATTGAGGGCTGATTATTTCTATCGCAGAAGGATTTGGCTATAGAATTTCAGGGTTTAGTAAACTTGATTTATATTGCATTTTTAGGAGCATATCAGTAAATCTAGGGGCATATGCTGCCTGCAAGGTGTGTGGCATCACCCAAAAGCCAAGTGATGGAAAAAGCAGGCTGTTTGTAATCAGGCAGATCTGGCTTCTATCAAATCTAAATCCTGTTATTTAGACTAGTATCTTAAGTCTATTATTATTAAGTCCAGTTTCTGACTCTATTAAATTTGGTGAACAACCTTGGTAACTTAACCTCTGAGCCACAGTTACTTCATCTGTAAAATAGGGATGTATGTATGGTCACGATTTTTTAACCACAACTTCCCAACTCTAAGATGGTCTGAAAACGATTTTTTGTCAATTTGGCTCAAAATCGCTTGGCAGCAAAACCTGCCTTGAAGTTGAGGCTTCATTCATCCCACTTAGTATAAATATTCAAATGTTTTGCTAAAGAAATAATTATGAGATGCTACTGCACACTGACTGGGGTTGTATATGCGTTTTATTACCTATTTTCTAAAACACTAAAAATGCTGAATTCTGCCCCAGGTCTTGCCACAAATGTTTCAGTGGACTGTGGGCCTTTGAGACCTTAAAGGGTTGAGTAAGGATAACAGGCGATGTCCACATTGTGCTTGGCATGGAGTTAGGTGCCTGATAAATGGTGGTTATCAATCTGATTATGTAAATTCAGTTCTCAAGTTTGTGGTATTTTTCCCGTCCTGGAGAAACCTATTCTATTTTAAAGTGAGGAAGGCTGCATAGAGGGCCGGTAGCTGCTAGCTGTTCACTTGTGGAACTTTCAGCCTGAGGCTGGAGCCCCTTCCTGGGAGTCTGCTCTTGTCCTCCTGACCACCCCACACCCCTCCTCTAAATTCCCTCCATCCCTGTTTTCTCCCACTTGCGAGCTCTTGGGAGTGCCCTGAATCTCAGACTGCAATAGAAAACCCAGGAGGGACAGGCAGCAGTAGCCTGAGCTTTCTTTCTCCCTTAGCTCATGGAAATTTTTAGTGAGTGGTGTTTTCCATAGTGTGCTTACTAGTTGTGTCTTCCTGTTTTGTTCTTGGTGATTTGAAGAAACTGTTGTTACAGGGTAAGGCACTGAAACAAATAGGTGACAGGAAAAAGAGCAGCAGGGGTATGAGCTGGAGGAGTAAGTGGCTTAGCTTGCTCCCTTTCAGAGTGGAGAACTGTATGGAAAGGAGGGGTAGTGTTCTTGAGGAGTGTTGGTGTTCAAATCTAGGGGGACTGTGTCTTGGCATTGATTGAAACTCCTGGCTTAACATCAGCACCCAAACTCTTGGTTGGACTGAACATGACATTTGGCAGTGCAGTTAAAAACACTGCCTGCTGTAGCCTGGTAATGGTCAGGCTATGTGAAGAGCTGATCTGGAGCTCAGTCCGGAGCAGCTATTCTGTTTCTTTCACTCTGAAATCTTGCCTCCCCATATTTTGAGAGGGAAGGAGTTGGTGAATTGTTTTAAAATACTCGATGTATGTCTTCATTTATTCATCACACCTTCACCAAATATGTTTATGTGCCAGACACTGAACTTTACTAATATTATGGTGCCCAGTAAATATTTGTTTTTACTAATAATTTTTATGGCAATAAAATGACTTTTTCAGAATTATGTGATTTAAAAGATTGACTATTTTGGCAAAATAATATGTATTCATGATAGGAAATGTACACAAATGAAAACAACATAGTTCACCTAAACCCCCCACCAGAGCCCAGGGTTCATTGTTACCGTTCTGAAGTGACTGTGGAATTTCCTAGCCGTGGATATGCCATATTTTTTTTAACCACTCCTATTAGATATTTGTGGGTTTTTAAATTTTTATTGAGATGGGGTATCACTCAGTAGTATACAATATCATAGTTCACTGTAACCTGTATCTCCTGGGCTCAAGCAATCCTCCCACCTCAGCCTCCTGAGTAGCTAGTCTTGAGTAGCTAGGACTACAGGTGGGCGCCACCATGCCTGGCTTTTTAAAAAAAAATTTTTTTAACTTTTTTGTGAAGACGAGGTCTCACTATGTTGCCCAGGCTGCCCTCAAATTCCTGGACTCAAGTAATTCTCCCACCTTGGCCTCCCAAAGTACTGCGATAACAGGCGTGAGCCACCACACCCGGCCCTGTTAGATAAATGATTCCCATCTCTCTCCCAAAAAGAACTGTTGTGAGACTGTGGGGTGAGGAGAGGGAAGTGGGGAATAGGAACCCGCGGTACTTTAGACTCCCTGTGGGCCTAAAACTGCTCTGAAAAATAGTCTATGAAAATATACACACTTCAAACAGCAACTCTTTCTGATATGCTTGCATTTAAAATGAGGCTTTTTTTCCCTTTTGGAAAAACACAGTCCTTGTTTGCTTTAGGGAAAAGTAAAGGTCAGTGCACTGCATTTCCATTAATTTCGAAGGGCAAGATGAGAAGACAGGAATGGCTGGCTTTCTAGAGAATAGTAGAGGCTTAACAGGTGTCAGAGAAAAACCATAGTTTTCTCTGAAAACGGGTGTCAGAGAAAAACCATAGCTGGACAGTGGTAGTAAAACGGCAAAACACAGATTTTATTCAGAACAACTATTACAGTAAGAGGAGAGAGACCTCAGTACAGAACTGGGCTCCATTCTGAATACAAGGAAAAGTAGGAATTGATGACGGAGGAGCCGGATGTCAGTGGATGGAAAATTATTACGAGGAAACACAGGGGTAAGGATTTTTGAAGGCAGGCCAGAGTTATCAGACATCACCTGAGGGATGCAGGGGGATGTGGAACCTGATCAGGTGTCTAGGGTGATCAGATATTGAAATTGGGGGATTCTAGTCAAATCAATTTAGCAGGATTCTTGGTAAAATTGGGCGATGCAAAGACAGACGCGTTGAGTACAAAGTCCAGGCCTTGTTGGGAAGAGGATTCAGCGGAGCCCGAGTAGAGTTTGGTCTAGGGAGACTCTGTCACGGGGAGGAAAAGCGAGCTGAAGTGCGCTGGGTTCCCTTAGCGGCAGGTGGGTTCCGTTGAGAAGGGCAAGACCGGGAGGAAGCAGGCGCCAGGTGCCGAAGGGGTGCGGAGCGGGAGACCGGGGGCGGGGCTGCGGGCCGGGAGCGGCCTCCACGTGCGGGGCGGGCCCGTTCTGGGTCGGCCCAGCGCGTATTCGAGTAGAGGGCTAGCCCGTCCCGCCCCTTGTTGGGCGCTTCCCAGATCCGCTCGAGTCTATGGAGGAAAAACTCCGCGGGGTCCGCGATTCCCATGGCCGCAGCCGCCTGCGGCACCAAGGCCATGGCCCTCTTCAAGCGCACGTTGGTGCTGAGTCCCGCCGCGGCGCCCAGGGGCCCGGGCGCAGGCACCGCCCCGCGGGGCTGCTGCTTGCCTCCTGCAGCCTGGCCCTGCAAGGACTGGCCCCGGGGAGAGGGCGGCAGGCTGTGGAGCCGCCTGCCCCAGTCCCACTCCCACTCCTGCTCCTCGACGTCTCCCACCGCCGTGTGTCTTGTCTGCCCGCAGGACTCGCTCAGCAGCAGCCTGAAAACTTGCTACAAGTATCTCAATCAGACCAGTCGCAGCTTCGCAGCTGTTATCCAGGCGCTGGATGGGGAAATGCGGTGAGTGATGGAGGCAGCGCCTCTGGCTTGGAGGAAAGCTTGTCGGGGAGCTTTGAGTGGTTGGAGGCTACGTGTTGATATAGCGCTCAGCGTTGCAGCCTCGTTGCTGTGGCTTGCCCAGAACATAGCCCTGCCCTATGTGTTTACTTTAGAAAGCCCTTCCAGGCTCTTTGCCATCTAGTAGTGTCCCTTTGGGCCCAGCCTTTCAGAGAAGGGGGGGGGGGGGTGATGTTTATTAACTTTTTTTAGTCCTGGCAGCTGAACCTGTCTGTGAGCAGGTCGTGTATTTTCTCGGCTTCTCTTATCCAACTTTGCATTTCTATTTCTAGCATATTGGGTTGATTCTTTTGAAGCTATCTCTGTGCAGATTACACCCATGAACTTAACACCAGTTGCCTTTATGTATGATCGTATTTATACCGAGAAGTTACTGTGTTTTCTGACTTTCTTTTCTATTTGCCAAATATTAGTTCGGTCTTTTGGTCTCTATAGTTGTTCTACATTAGTTAAATGCAACTCACTGCTGGGAGTACTAGTGACACCCAACTAGTAGGCTTTTTATTTTTTAATAAACTACAGAAGTTCATTAGTCTCATGTAAGAAAGGAAAACTAATGTAAGTTTCGTTAAGTATGAAAAACTTTGGATATCCTTATAGTTCTTTAGAGTTAAGGGTGTAGATGGGTTTAGAAAATGGCCTGGCATAAGTTATTTTAAAATAAAATAACTTTGGCTGTTTGTTCCAAAATATTAATAGGTTTTCCTTTTTTACAGCAACGCAGTGTGCATATTTTATCTGGTTCTCCGAGCTCTGGACACACTGGAAGATGACATGACCATCAGTGTGGAAAAGAAGGTCCCGCTGTTACACAACTTTCACTCTTTCCTTTACCAACCAGACTGGCGGTTCATGGAGAGCAAGGAGAAGGATCGCCAGGTGCTGGAGGACTTCCCAACGGTGAGTGAGGTTACGCATCTTGTCGACTGACCCTTGTGTTCCTAATTGCTGATGTGGTTGTCTGCTAGCCTGCATACTTACGGAGAAAGGTGAAATAAGCAGTTTGAGGGCAGCATAATGTGATGGTTAAGAACCCTGGTAGCCAAGACTCTGAAGCCAGGCTGCCCAGGTTGGAATCTCAGATCTCCCACTTACTAAACTGTTGGTTATTTGCAAAGCCTCTCTGTGCCTCAGTTTCTTCGTCTATAAAATAGGGGTAATAATAACACCTACCTCATGGTATTCTGAATATTCAAAGAATTAACATAGGTAATGCTCTTAGGATGTTAGTTACTGCTGTTATTATCAGTATTGGAAGTCCAGTGTTTCTTCCTGTGGGAAGACGCACTCACATTTTAGTGTTGTAAAAGATTCTCAGGCTAGCTCACAAAAGCCTGCTGACTGTATGATGCATCCTACCTGTGTGACACTGCTGGCCTCTTGACTACCCTGAGCCTGGTAGCAAGGGACTGCTGCTCAAGATGGGTAGCAGCCTGGCATAGGGGGTGGTGTCTGTTGGCAGCTAGGGTGAGGATTGAGAAGCAGGGTGAGCCTCTGCCACTTCACCTGTGATCCTGGGCAAATTCCTTATCTGCTCTGTGTCTCCATCTCCTCATTTGTAAAGTTAGAACTGAGAGGATTGAGTAATTTCACATGTATAAAGTACTTAGTGCCTGGTACAGAGTAAGTGTTCTGAAAATATTAGCTATTTGGTCTATTTTGTTGGAGTAAAGTAGGTTATAGTTAAAATCCTAAGCTTTAAAAAGTCCCTCAAGTTTATGTGGACATCTGACTAGGTCCTACTATCTTAGAATTTGCATGTCTTGACTCACATAAATAACTGATTCTTCCATATCTTATAAATAAAAGTTTGATTTGGCAAAGTCACATGTTCTGTAATAGCCCAAAGAAGCCCTTTTTATCCACAGTTGCCAGAGCTTTTGGAGAACATTCCTTATGTTATTGAAAGAAACCTAATCTGTACCTGAGTTGGGAGGGAGCTAAGTGGACAGATGGAGAGTCCTCTGCCAAAGAAATGAATCTTTGATTCATCTGCATAGTGGGAGCAATATTTTAAAAAAAGAAAAAAAAAAAGGAATATTTGGGGAAGACTCTTTTGGTGCAAAGGCTATTTCAGATTGCTGAGATCAGACCTTCAGTACCAAAGCCCAAAATATAGTACAACACGATACAAATGAGAAGAAAATATCTGAAGAATAATTCGAGGTTATACAGTACAATTCAAAAGAAGAAAGAAAATTTATGACGAGTAACTGGGTGAGAATTAGAGCTGCAACGCTGGGAAGGTCCTGGTGATTTGGCTCTCACAGGACACCCGATGACCAGAGGATGGGTTTCCTTTGATGGGAAATCTGTGACCATTCATGGATGGGCCTCTGAATTCTGCCAAAGCAGAGGAAGTAGTCATACCCCATTTATAATGGAAGCACATTCTCACTTAGAAACAACTAATATTCTAGCTGGACCTAGCCTGAAATTCCATAGTCACTTCAGAATGGTAACAGTGAACCCTGGGCTCTGGTGGGGGGTTTAAGTGAACTATGTTGTTTTTATTTGTGTATATTTCCTATCATGAATACATATTATTTTGTCAAAAGAGTCAATCTTTTAAATCACATAATCTTGAAAAAGTCATTTAATTGCCATAAACAGCCAAATTACTTTTGACTTGAGTAGATTCATAATAATTAAAAAATTTCTGGGGCATGGGATAAATGTCTTAGGTATTACATAAGTCAAGGCAGCCCTGTCCACTCAGCAAAAGTGAAAGAATATGAAAGTGTGTGAATGCTAACATAATTTTGGGGAATATCACTAGCAGATTTCCAGATGATATTCCAATATGTTTGTAAAACTTCAGTGTCTTCCTTTGTTCATACAGTGTTCCGGTGGAAAAATAATGCTTAGTTCTGGAAGGTTTCAGATGTGAACACTGAACTGATCGTTTTCTCTTTTGGGTAGTAGAGTTAGAGATGCAGTCCTCTGGAAAGCAGAGTTGCCCTGGGGAGAGTAAAAGGGAGCAGAAAGCGCAAGCCAGGCACAGCTGTTTTCGCTGTTGTTAACCTTTTGTATCCTTACGAATATAAAGATGTACTAAGTTGTGTGTTTTGTGTGCATATATAATTTTAAGCTGCTTGAATTATGGGTCCCTCCAGTCTGTGATTCAGCTTGAGATGGGACTGTATGGGAATTAATAGTGCCTTGTCTTCTTAAGGAATGATTTGTATATGTGCTGATGTAGCCCAGCATCTCTTTGAAACCAGTTGTGTGGGGCTAGGCCTGCAATCAGCTTTTGACTAAGACGTCCCAGGATAGAACAAGTAGTGTAAAAGAGGAGTAATAGCTTGGCCTCACTCACACAGTACTGCTCTTAAACTTGGGCAAGTGGAACTCCTCACTTTAGAGGGCCCCATGGGGTGAGGGGTCACGTGGGAATGTGCTTATTCAGCTCTCATGGGCTCTCCTACACCACGTTCTGGACATCTGGAGTTCCTTGCCCCGAATCCCTGAGCCCATGTCCGCATCCACACAGTCTGTTTCCTAAGGTCCGTCCATCTCCTCCAGGTGGGAACATGCCACCATTGACTGTGCCCTTGGGCCTGAGTGATGGCCCAGGGCTGTGTTGGGGAGTGTCGTGGATAGATCCTGGCACTAAGGGCTGGGATATCCTCTCAAATGAATGTGAGGTGCCTCCCGTGCTGAAGAGAGCGGGATTCAGGAAGCAGTGGAAGGGAAGAGCCTGGGATATGAGAATCAGCTGTCTGTGCCCTGCTGCCTTTTGGAATAAAACTCTGAGGGACTAAGAATTTTAAATTCAAACCTGAATCAACCAGGTTGTTAGGAAAAATGTTCGTCAAGGCAGGAGGATAGAATATATTTTATTTAACAAGTTGTTAACTCGATTGATCATTTTAAAATTTTTAGCTACATGTAGTAGGCCTCCATTTGTCCTCTTATCCCAGGCCTTGCAGGCTTGTTTAGGAATAAGCCTCAATACAGTATTCTAACCAAGTGACCTCCATCTTGATGTACAGTAGATTGAACCTGATGCTTTATGCGTTAGTAGAACTTTCTAGAACTCTCATTGTATATTAGGGGTTCGATTAGAGCACAGTCATGCATCACTTAATGAGTGGCACAGGATACATTCTGAGAAATGCATCGATAGATGATTTCATCATTTTGCGAACATCATAGAGTGTACTCACACATACCAAGATGGCATAGCTACTACACGTGTAGGCTCTGTGGTACAGCCCATTGCTCCAAGGCTGCACACCTCTGCAGGACAGTGCTGTACTGAATGCTGCAGGCAATTGGAGCACAGTGGTATTTGCGTCTTTAAACATAGAAAAGATTTAGTAAAAATACGGTGTTACAGTCTTAAGGGACCAACGTTGTATTTGCAGTCGTCGTCGACTGAAACATCATTATACAATCCATGACCACGTATCTTTCTCACCTGGTACTAGTGGAAAGCTAGAAAGCTTAGAACTCTACCTGTAAACAGAATTTAAGTAATAATACAGCCTTATTTCCTTATTTTTAAATGATAATAGCGATAATAGCATTCACTTATTGAGCAATTTACTATGAGTTAGTTGCTAAATATATTTCATTGTTAATTTACTCTTTGTATTATTTTATCTACAACATCGTTTAACAGGGAAGTTACCTAGTACATAACATACTGCTATTATCTACATTTTATGTACATGAGGAAACTGAGGCACAGAGAAATTAAGTGCTTTGCCTAGGATTACCTGTAAAGTTAAGTGGCAGAATCAGTGAATCTGGAAGGTCTGGCTTCAGATCCCTTGTGCTTAGTCACTGGCATACTTTACTGCCACTTTAAAAAAAAAATGGTTGAAAACACAAAGCCAACAAACCAAAAACAGTTTAAACATAGGCAAAGGTAGACCTACCCAGTGTTTTGATCACAGTACTCCTAAGGTTTATAATCAGAGGAATTTGTATTTGTATTCCCTGCTACTCTTACCTCCTATGTGGGATTTGGCCTTTCTCCATTATCCCTGTGGACTTGCTCTAGTACCTTCCTTCTTGTACTTGGAGTCACCAGAAAGTGATCTGAGAACATGGAAAACTACTGTGTTGTGGAACAGAATTACCTGGAAGGGGAAAAGGCCCTCCTGGCTCAATTCACATGTCAGGGCTTATTGTACCCAGGGAATATACAAAACTGGGCACTGAGTGTGGAGTCAGCAAAGCCCTGTCCGTCCTCTGGGTTTCTGGGAAAAACCATAGAGCTCTTCATTGTCACTTTCTCCTGTATACTTTTGTTTTTACTTTTGGAACTGTACGATTATATAATAAATACCACAAGTTGTTGGAAGGATAGGTCAAGTTCAGAAGTGAAAGTGTTCTGGAGGAGTCTAAGCTCCTCCCCACTCTCATTGGCCTTTCCTCTCTAATAAATAGAACTGGTCTAGCCAAGGATCTGTGGAAAGAGCAGAGTCCTATGGAGATTCAGGGATTCTAATAACCTCTTGTTGAATCACTAGTTTGTTTCAGCCACAAGAAGGAATTATCTTTTGGCATTAGCTTGAACAGCTGTTCTGCAAAGAACAACTTTTTGGAAAGAGTTCTGGAAAGACCAGATTGATTTGATTGATTTGATGTTTTTTTTTTTTTTTTTTTTTTTTTTTTTGGGGAGGGGCATGGGGGTGTTGACAGTTGATGTTAATCAGAAATCCTAAGTTCTGTGAATTCCTGGTGCTTTGCAATCAGCCGGCCACCTGATTTTCCTCTGGGCCCTTAATTTTAGGTGTTTTCCGAGGAAGTTTTTCTAACTTTTCTGTAAACACAGACCGAGTATATTGCACACTTTCAATGTTTAACCAAATCTCTCCGCTGTTTGCAGTATTATATGTAGGTTGTTTTAAGACTTCCCATGGTGTTTTTATATTGTATTTCGTCAACCTATGAACAATTCTTTGAAGTTAAAACAAGATATTTGGGCAGTAACAATAAATTTTAAAAACATCAATTCAACTTTTCTACATTAGGGCTTGGACTATGGAAAAAGTATTGGGCAGCATGCCTCATATTGAGTTGTTTAATGAATGTAAAAGTATAGCCTTAATAGTGAGAGAGACTCTGTAGCTTCATAATATAAATTGGGTAACTAATGAGATGAAATGGTTGGCAGATCTGCTCACTAGAATCTAAGCTCTTCAAGGGTCTGAGTTTTTTTGTTTTCTTTTTTTTTTATTATTTTACTTTTAAGTTCTAGGGTACATGTGTGCAATGTGCAGGATTGTTACATAGGTACACATGTGCCATGTTGGTGTGCTGCACCCATCAACTCGTCATTTACATTAGGTATTTCTCCTAATGCTATCCTTCCCCCAGACCCCCACCCCCAACAGGCCCTGGTACGTGATGTTCCCCTCACTGTGTCTACGTGTTGTCATTGTTCAACTCCCACTTACGAGTGAGAACATGCAGTGTTTAGTTTTCTGTCCTTGTGATATTTTGCCGAGAATGATGGTTTCCAGCTTCATCCACGTCCCTGCAAAGGACATGAACTCATTCTTTTTTATGGCTGCATAGTATTCCATGGTGTATATATGCCACATTTTCTTTATTCAGTCTATTATTGATGGACATTTGGGTTGGTTCCAGGTCTTTGCTGTTGTGAATAGTGCCACAGTAAACATACGTGTGCATGTGTCTTTATAGTGGCATGATTTATAACCCTTTGGGTATATACCCAGTAATGGGATTGTTGGGTCAAATGGTATTTCTAGTTCTAGATCCTTGAAGAATCGCCACACTGTCTTCCACAATGGTTGAACTAATTTACACTCTCACCAACAGTGTAAAAGCATTCCTATTTCTCTACATCCTCTCCAGCTTCTGTTGTTTCCTGACTTTTTAATGATCGCCTTTCTAACTGGTGTGAGATGGTATCTCATTGCGGTTTTGATTTGCATTCCTCTGATGACCAGTGATGATGTGCATTTTTTCATGTCTGTTGGCTGCATAAATACCTTATTTTGAGAAGTGTCTGTTCATATCCTTTGCCCATTTTTTGATGGGATTGTTTGTTTTTTTCTTGTAAATTTGTTATAGTTCTTTGTAGATTCTGGATATTAGCCCTTTGTCAGATGGATAGATTGCAAAAATATTCTCCCATTCTGTAGGTTGCCCGTTCACTCTGATGATAGTTTCTTTTGTTGTGCAGAAGCTCTTTAGTTTAATTAGATCCCATTTGTCTATTTTGGCTTTTGTTGCCATTGCTTTTGGTGTTTTAGTCATGAAGTCTTTGCCCATGCCTATGTCCTGAATGGTATTGCCACGGTTTTCTTCTAGGGTTTTTGTGGTTTTAGGTCTTACATTTAAGTCTTTAGTCCATCTTGAGTTAATTTTTTATAAGGTGTAAGGAAGGAATCTAGTTTCAGCTTTCTACATATGGCTAGCCAGTTTTCCCAGCACCGTTTATTAAATAGAGAATCATTTCCCCATTGCTTGTTTTTGTCAGGTTTGTCAAGGATCCGATGACTGTAGATGTGTGGTGTTATTTCTGAGGCCTCTGTTCTGTTCCATTGGTCTATATATCTGTTTTGGTACCAGTACCATGCTGTTTTGGTTACTGTAGCCTTGTAGTATAGTTTGAAGTCAGGTAGTGTGATGCCTCCAGCTTTGTTCTTTTTGCTTAGGATTGTCTTGGCTATGCAGGCTCTTTTTTGATTCCATATGAAATTTAAAGTAGTTTTTTTCTAATTTTGTGAAGAAAGTCAATGGTAGCTTGATGGGGATAGCTTGAATTTATAAATTACCTTGGGCAGTATGGCCATTTTCACTGTATTGATTCTTCCTATCCATGAGCATGTAATGTTCTTCCATGTGTTTATGTCCTCTTTTATTTCGTTGAGCAGTGGTTTGTAGTTCTCCTTGAAGAGGTCCTTCCCATCCATTGTAAGTTGGATTCCTAGATATTTTATTCTCTTTGTAGCAATTGTGAATGGGAGTTGACTCATGATTTGGCTCTCTGTCTGTTCTTGGTGTATAGGAATGCTTGTGATTTTTGCACATTGACTTTTGTATCCTGAGACTTTGCTGAAGTTGCTTATCAGCTTAAGGAGATTTTCGGCTGAGGTGATGGGGTTTTCTAAACACACAATCATGTCATCGGCAAACAGACAATTTGACTTCCTCTTTTCCTAACTGAATGCTCTTTGTTTCTTTCTCTTGCCTGATTGCCCTGGCCAGAACTTCCATTACTGTGTTGAATAGGAGTGGTGAGAGAGGGCATCCTTGTCTTGTGCAGGTTTTCAAAGGGAATCCTTCCAGTTTTTGCCCATTCAGTATGATATTGGCTGTGGGTTTGTCATAAATCGCCCTTGTTATTTTGAGATACGTTCCATCAATACCTAGTTTATTGAGAGTTTTTAGCATGAAAGACTGTTGAATTTTGTCAAAGGCCTTTTCTGCGTCTATTGAGATAATCATGTGGTTGTTGTCATTGGTTCTGTTTATGTGATGGATTACGTTTTTTGATTTGCATGTATTGAACCAATCTTACATCCCAGGGATGAAGCTGATTTGATTGGGGTGGATAAGCTTTTTGATGCGCTGCTGGATTCGATTTGCCAGTATTTTATTGGGATTTTCGCATTAATGTTCATCAGGGATATTGGCCTAAAATTCTCTTTTTTTGTTGTGTCTCTGCCAGGCTTTGGTATCAGGATGATGCTGGCCTCATAAAATGAGTTAGGGAGGAGTCCCTCTTTTTCTTTTGATTGGAATAGTTTCAGAAGGAATGGTACCAGCTCCTCTTTGTACCTCTGGTAGAATTTGGCTGTGAATCTGTCTGGTCCTGGACTTTCTTTGGTTGGTAAGTTGCCTCAATTTCAGAACCTGTTATTGGTCTATTCAGAGATTCAACCTCTTCCTGGTTTAGTCTTGGAAGGGTGTACGTGTCCAGGAATTTCTCCATTTCTTCTAGATTTTCTAGTTTATTTATGTAGAGGTGTTTATAGTATTCTCTGATCGTAGTTTGTATTTCTGTGGGATCAGTGGTGATATCCCCTTTATCATTTTTTATTATGTCTATTTGATTCTTCTCTCTTTTCTTTATTAGTCTTGCTAGCAGTCTATCAATTTTGTTGATCTTTTCAAAAAACCAGCTTCTGGATTCATTGATTTTTTTTGAAGGGTTTTTTGTGTCTGTATCTCATTCAGTTCTACTCTGATCTTAGTTATTTCTTGCCTTCTGCTGACTCTTCAATGTGTTTGCTCTTGCTTCTCTAATTCTTTTAATTGTGATGTTAGGGTGTCGATTTTAGATCTTTCTTGCTTTCTCTTGCAGGCATTTAGTGCTATAAATTTCCCTCTCCACACTGCTTTAAATGTGTCCCAGACATTCTGGTATGTTGTGTCTTTGTTCTCTTCGGTTTCAAAGAACATCTTTATTTCTGCCTTCATTTCGTTATTTACCCAGTAGTCATTCAGGAGCAGGTTGTTCAGTTTCCTTGTAGATGTGTGGTTTTGAGTGAGTTTATTAATCCTAAGTTCTAATTTGGTTGCACTGTGGTCTGAGAGACAGTTTGTTATAATTTCTGTTCTTTTACATTTGCTGAGGAGTGTTTTACTTCCAATTATGTGGTCAATTTTAGAATAAGTGTAATGTGGTGCTGAGAAGAATGTATATTCTATTGATATGGGGTGGAGAGTTCTGTAGATGTCTGTTAGGTCCGCTTGGTCCAGAGCTGAGTTCAAGTCCTGGATATCCTTGTTAACCTTCTGTCTCATTGATCTGTTGTCTGATATGACAGTGGAGTGTTAAAGTCTCCCATTATTATTGTGTGGGAGCCTAAGTCTCTTTGTAGGTCTCTAAGGACTTGCTTTATGAATCTGGGTGCTCCTGTATTGGGTGCATATATATTTAGGATAGCTCTTCTTGTTGAATTTATCTCTTTACCATTATGTAGTGGCCTTCTTTGTCTCTTTTGATCTTTGTTGATTTAAAGTCTGTTTTATCAGAGTCTAGGATACTTTTTTTTTGCTTTCCATTTGCTTGGTAGATCTTCCTCCATCCGTTTATTTTGAGTCTGTCTGTGTCTTTGCACGTGAGATAGGTCTCCTGAATACAACACCCTGATGGGTCTTGACTCTTTATCCAGTTTGCCAGTCTGTGTCTTTTAATTGGAGCATTTAGCCCATTTACATTTAAGGTAATATTGTTATGTTTGAATTTGATCCTGTCATTATGATGGTAGCTGGTTATTTTGCCCATTAGTTGATGCAGTTTCTTCATAGTGTCGATGGTCTTTACAATTTGGCATGTTTTTGCAGTGGCTGGTGCTGGTTGTTCCTTTCCATGTTTAGTGCTTCCTTCAGGAGCTCTTGTAACGCAGGCCTGGTGGTGACAAACTCTCTGAGCATTTGTTTGTCTGTAAAGGATTTTATTTGTCCTTCACTTATGAAGCTTAGTTTGGCTGGATATGAGATTGTGGGTTGAAAATTCTTTTAAGAGTGTTGAATATTGGCCCCCACCCTCTTCTGGCTGGTAGGTTTCTGCCGAGAGATCTGCTGTTAGTCTGATGGGCTTCCTTTTGTGGGTAACCCGACCTTTCTCTATGGCTGCCTTTAACATTTTTTCCTTCATTTCAACCTTGGTGAATCTGACAATTATGTATCTTGGGACTGCTCTTCTCAAGGAGTATCTTTGTGGTGTTCTCTGTATTTCCTGAATTTGAATGTTGGCCTGCCTTGCTAGGCCTGGATAATATTGTGAGGAATGTTTTCTAACTTGGTTCCATTCTCCCCATTACTTTCAGGTACACCGATCAAATGTAGATTTGGTCTTTTCACATAGTCCCATATTTTCCTGAAGGCTTTGTTCATTTCTTTTCACTCTTTTCTCTCTAATCTTGTCTTCTTGCTTTATTTCATTAATGTGATCTTCAGTCACCGATATCCTTTCTTCCACCTGATCAAATCAGCTCTTGAAGCTTGTCTGTGCTTCACGAAGTTCTCGTACTGTGGTTTTCAGCTCCATCAGGTCATTTAAGCTCTTCTTTACACTGGTTATTCTAGTTAGCCATTTGTCCAACCTTTTTTCAAGGTTTTACGCTTCCTTGTGATGGGTCAGAACGTGCTCCTTTAGCTCGGAGAAGTTTGTTATTACCAACCTTCTGAAGCCTACTTCTGTCAATTCCTCAAACTCATTCATCCAGTTTTGTTCCCTTGCTGGTGAGGAGTTCCGTTCCTTTGGAGGAGAAGTGGTGTTTTGGTTTTTGGAATTTTCAGCATTTCTGCTCTGATTTCTCCCCATCTTATCTACCTTTGGTCTTTGATGTTGGTGACCTATGGATGGGGTTTTGGTGTGGATGTCGTTTTTGTTGATGTTGATACTATTCCTTTCTGTTTGTTAGTTTTCCTTCTAACAGAGAGGCCCGTCAGCTGCAGGTCTGTTGGAGTTCGCTGAAAGTTCACTCTAGACCCTGTTTGCCTGGGTATCACCAGCGGAGGCTGCAGAACAGCAAATATTGCTGCCTGATCCTTCTCTGGAAGCTTCGTCCAAGAGGGGCATCCACCTGTATGAGGTGTCTGTTGGCCCCTACTGGGAGGAGTCTCCCAATCAGGCTACATGGAGGTCAGGGACCCACTTGAGGAGGCAGTCTGTCCATTATTGGAGTTCGAACACCATGCTGGGAGAACCACTGCTGTCTTCAGAGCTGTCAGGCAGGGACGTTTAAGTCTGCAGAAGCTGTCTGCTGCCTTTTGTTTAGATATGCCCTTCTCGCAGAGGTGGAATCTAGAGAGGCAGTAGGACTTGCTGAGCTGTGGTGGACTCCTCCCAGTTTGAGCTTCCCTGCTGCTTTGTTTACACTGTGAACATAGAACTGCCTATTCAAGCCTCAGCAATGGCAGACGTGCCTCCCCTCGCCAAGCTCCAGCATCCCAACTTGATCTCAGACTGCTGTGCTAGCAGCGAGCAAGGCTCCATGGGCATGGGACCCGCCAAGCCAGGCACTGGAGGGAATCACCTGGTCTGCCAGTTGTGAAGACCATGGGAAAAGCGCAGTATTTGGGTAGAGGTGTACTGTTCCTCCAGGTACAGTCAGTCACGGCTTTCCTTGGCTAGGAAAGGGAAATCCCCTGACCCCTTGTGCTTCCCGGGTGAGGCGATGCCCCGCCCTGCTTCAGCTCGCCCTCCGTAGGCTGCACCCACTGTCCAGCCAGTCCCAGTGAGATGCACCAGGTACCTCAGTTGGAAATGCAGAAATCACCCGTTGTCTGCGTTGATCTTGCTGGGAGCTGTAGACCAGAGCTGTTCCTATTCGGCCATCTTGGAAGCAGCTCCGGGTCTGAGTTTCTCTTTGTGTCTGTGATGTACATCCCCAGTGCCTAGAATGATACTTGTTACATAGGAAGTGCTTGATCCATGTTTGCACAAATGAATCTTTCTCATAATGAGGTTTGTCTAAACAAGCTGTTCTCCCTAAAATTCTTATACCCAGCTTTCTTTATGTTGAAGCATCTCATTATACATTGGAAAGATGAAATGTGTAGTGAGACTTTGAATCTTCTTTTTAATCTAGAAACGTTAGCATTTTTAGACCCTTCTATTAGAATATTTATAAAATTTATGGAATAATAAGAAACATGAGGCTGGGCACAGTAGCTCACACCTGTAATCCCAGCAGTTTGGGAGGCCAAGGCTGGTGGATCATGAGGTCAGGAGTTTGAGACCAGCCTAGCCAGCATGGTGAAACCCCATTTCTACTAAAAATATAAAAATTAGCTGGGCGTGGTGGTGCATTCCTGTAATCCCAGCTATTCGGGAGGCCGAGGCAGGAGAATCATTTGAACCCGGGAGGCGGAGTTTGCAGTGAGCTGAGATCGCGCCATTGCACTCCAGCCCGGGCAACATTGCGGGACTCCGTCTCAAACAAAAACAAAACATGTATGACCTAAATTAGGCTTATAGATGAACCACTGCAGAGTGATAATTAATTCCACCATTGTTTGCCTTGTGATCCTTGGTGCCATGTCTGTACATATTTCATGATTTCTGTGTTTTTACGGTTTCTATTTCAGATCTCCCTCGAGTTTAGAAATCTGGCTGAGAAATACCAAACGGTGATTGCCGACATTTGCCAGAGAATGGGAATTGGGATGGCAGAATTTTTGGATAAGCATGTGACCTCCGAGCAGGAGTGGGACAAGGTCAGTCTTGTAAAACAGTGTCTGGGTGTGATGTATTAGACACAGCTAGCAGTCCTCATAGTGAAGCGCAGAACAAGAAAAGTTGTTCGCTAGTTCCAGGCCCTCTGGTTTTACAATTCATCTGTTTAGGTTGAATGTCTCATCATAAACACTTGGTTCCAGAGGTGATTCCAAACCAGCAGCTATGTAGGATATCGGCCAGGTGAGGAGGAGGGGCTGGAGAGAAGTGATTATCTAGACAAAGGGATGTAATTGACCATGAAGATTAAACTACACATCAAAACATAAGGTAGGGTTAGGAGTCTTGCCTATTTTTCATAGGAATGGTGTTTGCGAGACTTATCACCTCTGTGGAAGCAAAGACATTTTATTAATTTATTTTAAAGCCAGTCAAACTGAACAATCAAAGACATTTCAAACATCTAAAGTGTTGATGTATTTCATACCTTTAACAGTGCTTAAATTAGGATCTCCAAAGAGATGCTGCTACATAGTCACCAAGTTAGTGGGTCCAAGGTCTTGGGCCTCTTAATTTTTCAAACCTCAAAACATAACAGCAACGTCTTTGGAACTGCTGGTTTGTGCTTCCCAAGTTAACAGCATATAATGAGTGCTAGAAATCAATTTCTGCATTTAAGGTGAAGTTAGCCGGGCACTGTGGTTTATCTGTAATCTCAGCACTGTGGTTTACCTGTAATCTCAGCCCTTTGGGAAGCTAAGGTGAGAGGATCATTTGAGCCCAGGAGTTCGACACAAGCCTAAGCAACATAGCGAGACCCCATCCCTCAAAAAATTAAAAAATTAGCAGGGCATTGGTGGCATGTGCCTGTGGTCCCAGCTACTCTGGAGGCTGAGGTGTGGGAGGATTGCTTGAGCCTGAGAGTTCAAGGTTGCAGTGAGCCATGATTGTGCCACTGCACTCCAACCGGGGTGACAGAGCAAGACCCCATCTGAAAGAAAATAAAGTTGAAGTTAAAACTTCTGGCCAAGAACCAGCACTGGTTATGATAGTAACTTCATTTTCTGTTGTGCAGCTTTATTCAGGAAACTTAATTGTAGGTTGTTGAATAGACGTTCTGATCAGATAAAACTGAATTTTTTTGAGACAGGGTCTTGCTCTGTCATCCAGGCTGGTGTGTAGTGGTGTGATCACAGCTCACTGCAGCCTCAACCTCCTGGGCTCAAATGATCCTCCCACCTCAGCCTCCTAAGTAGCTGTAACTACAGGTGCATGCCACCATACCAGGCTAATTTTTGTATTTTTTTTTTTGTAGAGAGAGAGTTTTGCCATGTTGCCCAGGCTAGTCTCAAACTCCTGACATCAAACAGTCCTCCCACTCCAGCCTCCCAAATGTTGGGATTACAGGCATAAGCTACTACTGCACCCAGCCAAATATTTTAAGGAGTTATTTTTTTTCTTCAACTTTGGAGGAAGATGAATTATATACGTCTCCATTTTAGGAGTATTTCTACCAAAAGAACTATTATCTTAAAATATATTTTTGGATAGTACTATAGATATACTAATGATTTTTTAAAATTTCTAGTAATTCTTTTTAAGATTTTGTATAGCTGCCCAAAGCTAATTTATTTACACGTAATTTCAGCAAAATGTTACTTTTTTCATGTTACTTTTCTCCTAGAACAAATTTCAAGTGCTTTCTCTTCGCCTGTTCATTGTGCCCCCGATTAGTCTCTGGCCTTGTGTTACTTTCAATCAGAGACGACTTTTTTTTTTGAGACAGGGTCTCACTCTGTCACGTAAACTGGAATCCAGTGGCCCACACAAGGCGGCCTTGACCTCCCAGGCTCAAGCAATCTTCCTTGCCTCAGCCTCGTGAGTAACTGGGACCACAGGCATGTTGCTACCGTGCCTGGCTAATCTATTTTAATTTGTATTGTTTTTGAGACAGGGTCTTGCTCTGTCGCTCAGGCTGGAGTGCAGTGGCATGATCAAGGCTGACTACAGCCTCGACCTTCTGCGCTCAAGCAGTCCTCTCACCTCCACCTCCCGATTAGCTGGGACTATCGGTGCACACCACCACACCTGGCTAATTTTTGTAATTTTTTGGTAGAGACAGGTTTTCATCATGTTGCCCAGGCTGGTCTTGAGCTCCTGGACTCAAGCAATCCACCTGCCTTGGCCTCCCAGGTGTGAGCCACCACAGTCAGCCTTTTAAAATTTTTTACAGAGATAGGGTCTTGCTTTGTTGGCCAGGCTTGGTCTAAAACTCCTGGGCTCAAGCAATCCCCTCTCCACAGCCTCCCAAAATTCTGGGATTACAGGGGTGAACTTTGGTCATTGCCGAACTTTTACCCTTCCTAATGACACTCCAGAGCTTACCTTCTTTACTTTTCTCTTCTTAAGTTAACTAATAGACAATTATTGTATGTGAATGTTGTGTTAAGTTGTCTTAGGATACCCTTTTCAGAGGAGGATAACTTTTAACAAATTGGTGTCTTGGAAAAAAAGTATTTGACAATTAAGACTTGCATTTACTGAAATCTCTGTTGAGAGAGGGGAAGTTACGCTATCTCTAAAAGAAAGATTAAAAAGAAAAAAAAGGGGGAAGTTTTAGCAAAGTTGTTAAAGCCTGACACTTAAGTCAGACTACCTAGTTTTGAACCCTTAGCCCCTGCCACAAACATGGCAGCCCCACCTTCCTGGGTTCAAGTGATCCTCCTACTTCAGCCTCCTGAGTAACTGGGACCACTGGCATGTGCCACCCTGCCTGGCCAATTTTTTTTTTCTCAGATGGGCAATGTTGGGCAAGTTAATTAACTTCTTTGTGCCTCAGTTTCCTCATCTGAAATGGAGATCATAGTGCTATGTACCTGATAAATGTTTGTGAGGATTGAATGTGCAAAGTTCTTAAAACAGTGTCAAGAACATATGATAGTTATTTGTTCTTTCATATAATGGTGATTCTGAGGGCCTGCAGATCTTGAAATGTTTTCAGGTTGGTCAAAAAAAGATTCAACTATACTTAGTATTGTCTTAGTTTCTGTTAGCCAGAATATTCCATCATTCATCGTTGCCTTCTCTCACAATTTTATGTATCAAAAAGTTTATTGTAAAGCTAGGCCGGGCATGGTGTCTTGGGCCTGTAATTCCAGCAGTTTGGGAGGCCAAGGCGGGCAGATCAGTTGAGGTCAGGAGTTCAAGACCAGCATGGCCAACATGGTGAAACCCTGTCTCTACTAAAAATACAAAAATTTGCTGGACATGGTGGTGGGCGTCTATAATCCCAGCTACTCAGGAGGCTGAGGCAGGAGAATCACTTGAACCCAGGAGGCAGAGGTTGCAGTGAGTCGAGATTGTGCCACTGCACTGCAGCCCAGGTGACAAAGTGAGACTTGATCTAAAAAAAAAAAAAAAAAAGTTTATTGTAAGGTAAGGCTAGACACAGTGGTGTTTGCCTACAATCCCAGCTATTTGGGAAGCTGAGGCATAAAGATTGCTTGAGCCCAGGAGTTTGAGTCTAACGTGGGCAACATATGAGACTCCATCTCTTAAAAAATAATAATAAAATAAAATAAAAAATGTTTACTAGACTAGTTTTTTTCAATAGCCTTTTATTATAGTAGCAGTACATGTGCATTGTAGAAATTTAGAAAATACAGGTAAAAAATAAAAACATCAGATTCCCATCAGCCAGAGACCGCTGTTAAATCTTTGAGCACATCTTTCTTGGATGTTTTGTTAAAATCCTGGTATGTATATTTGTATTTTAAAATCAAAATGCATTCTTTCCCATTCTGTTTCGAGCCTGCTTTTTTGGAGCTAATGATCTCTAGTGTGTCCCTTTCAATAAAAATTCCATGATTAAAGTACTTTAAACATCATCTCTTGCAGTACTGCCACTATGTCGCTGGGCTGGTAGGAATCGGCCTTTCCCGCCTCTTCTCGGCTTCAGAGTTCGAAGACCCCTTAGTTGGTGAAGATACGGAACGTGCCAACTCTATGGGCCTGTTTCTGCAGAAAACAAACATCATTCGTGACTATCTGGAAGACCAGCAAGAAGGAAGAGAGTTTTGGCCTCAAGAGGTAACAGATTCAGGGTATTTTGGGGGAAAAAAATTTTAGACATTCTCTGAAAAATCATTTCACTCTTGAGGTTGGGAGTGACAGAAGCACAAGTCAGACCTCCCCCAGGCAACATAAGAGGATGTGGAAAATAGGATCGTTTGAGATGAGTGTGCTTCAGGTAGACTGGCTAAATCGCAGGATTTACACGTTGTAATCAGTATATTCAAGCCTTGCTGTCCTTGCTTTCTTTCAGACAGTCTTTCTCCAGGCGGTGGATATGATAACAACCCACGTGCACTAGCTTACCAAAAAGTTCTTAGGAAGGGCTTTGTTCAGCCCGGCACACTGGCTTACGCCTGTAATCCCAACACTTTGGGAGGCCGAGGTGGGCGGATCACCTGAGGTCAGCAATTCGAGACCAGCCTGGCCAACATAGTGAAACCCCGTCTTTACTAAAAAATACAAAAATTAGCCAGGCATGGTGGTGTACACCTGTAATCCCAGCTACCCGGGAGGCTGAGGCAGGAGAGTCGCCAGGAAGCAGAGATTGCAGTGAGCTCAGATTGCACCACTGCACTCCAGCCTGGGCGACAGTGAGACTCCATCTCAAAAAAAGAGGAAGGGCTTGGTTCTTCTGCTCAGCCCTGAATCCGTTGCTATGCAGCTGAGTTCTCTGGCCTCACCTGGGTTGTGTCTACACAGTACACACAGAATGGATTTCCCCCAAAGAAAGAATTCTGCTGCAAGAAGGGGAAAGGGATGCCAGGTACACAAAACACTCCAGGTGTCTGTAATAAGAGACAAGGGTCGATCTTTAACTTAATTAAAACATGGACAGGGAACGGAAAGGTTTTGATACTGATTTTGTTCAGAAGGAAACTAGAAAATTTTATGACTGTTTCCTGAATTTATTCCAGCATTTACCTTTTGCTTTCCATAAAATTGTTTCCTGCAGCCAAGTACTTTAAATTTTCAAAAAGATGAGTGAGGCGTCTCATACTTGTAATCCCAGTGCTGAGGCCAGGAGTTCAAGACCAGCCTGAGCAACACAGCAAGACACCATCTCTACCAAAATTTTTTGAAAATGATTCTGCTGAAAGAGCAAAAATAAAAATTAAAGAAAGTAGAAAAAAACTAAATTTAAAAAATTAATTGGGCATGGTGGCATGTACCTGTATTCCTAGCTATTCAGGAGGCTGAGGCACAAGGATCCCTTGAGCCCAGGAGCTCAGGGTTGTAGTGAGTTATGATCACACCACTGCACTTCAGCCCAGGTGGCAGAATGAAACCATCTCAAGAAAAACAAGTGACAAAGGGGGAAACAATATTTGCAATTCATAGAGCAGATAAAGGGTTCATATTCCTAATATGAAAAGAACTTCTAAAAGTTAAGAAAAAGACCAACTGCCCCATAGAAAAATGGGCAAGGAGATAAGAACAGATTGTTCACAGCAAGACACATGCAGATGATTATTAAAAATCTGAAAAGACGCTGAGTCTTCCTCCTAAGAAAAATTCACATTTAAACTAGCCTGGGGGCTGGGTGTGGTGGCTCACGCCTGTAATCTCCACACTGGGAGGCCAAGGCGGGAACATCACTGAAGCCAGGATATCAAGAACAGCCTGGACAACGTAGTGAGACCCTGTCTTTATAAAAAAAAAAAAAAAAAAGGTAAAAATTGGCCAGGCGCAGTGACTCCCCGCCTATAATCCCAGCACTTTGAAAGGCCCAGGTGAGCGGATCACTTGAGGTCAGGCGCTTGAGACCAGCCTGTCCAACATGGCAAAACTCCGTCTCTACTAAAATTACAAAAATTAGCCAAGCATGGTGGCATATGCCTGGAGTGCCAGCTACTTAGGAGGCTGATGCAGGAGAATCGCTCAAACCCAGGAGGCAGAGGTTGCAGTGAGCTGAGATCGCATCACTGCACTCCAGCCTGAGTGACAGAGCGAGACTCCATTAAAAAAAAAAATTTAAGGCCGGGCGCGGTGGCTCAAGCCTGTAATCCCAGCACTTTGGGAGGCTGAGGCGGGCGGATCACAAGGTCAGGAGATCGAGACCACAGTGAAACCCCGTCTCTACTAAAAATACAAAAAATTAGCCGGGCGCGGTGGCGGGCGCCTGTAGTCCTAGCTACTCAGGAGGCTGAGGCAGGAGAATGGCGTGAACCCAGGAGGCGGAGCTTGCAGTGAGCCGAGATCGCGCCACTGCACTCCAGCCTGGGCAACAGCGTGAGACTCCGTCTCAAAAAAAAAAATAAAAAAAAAAAAAAATAAAAAAAAAAATTTAAAAATTAGCTGGGCATAGTGGCATGACCGTATAGTTCTAGCTCCTTGAAAGACTGAGGCAGGAGGATTTCCTGAGCCCAGGAGTTCAAGGCTGCAGTGAACCATGATCACACCACTGCATTCTAGCAGCCTGGGTGACAGAGCAAGACCCTTGTCTCTAAAAAAAACAAAAACAAAAACACTACCCAGAGCTCGGCCACGGCCTTTTAAGTTTCCTAAGCCAGGGTTGAGAAACCACTCTTGTCTACCCATCTTTTGCTGACAACAGGACTCCAAAAAGGGAAGGGGTTTGTCTGGGGATGCACAGTGAGGCAGTGGCTGTCTTGGAAGTGGAGTCTCAGTCTCCCGGCTCCTCGGCCAGCACCTGACCACTGTTCCATTGTCTCCCAGACAGAACATCAGCCACGGGCATGTGATTCATGAGCATGAGCCACACCATCCTGCACACACGGGCGCAGAGCCCTGCTCTTCTCATTCACTTCCTTTTTTTTTTTTTTTTTTTTTTGAGACGGAGTCTTGCTCTGTCGCCCAGCCCAGGCTGGAGTGCAGTGGCCGGATCTCAGCTCACTGCAAGCTCCGCCTCCCGGGTTCACGCCATTCTCCTGCCTCAGCCTCCCGAGTAGTTGGGACTACAGGCGCCCGCCACCGCGCCCGGCTAGTTTTTTGTATTTTTTAGTAGAGACGGGGTTTCACCGTGTTAGCCAGGATGGTCTCGATCTCCTGACCTCGTGATCCGCCCGTCTCAGCCTCCCAAAGTGCTGGGATTACAGGCTTGAGCCACCGCGCCCGGCCTCATTCACTTCCTTTATCTGTAAAACAGAATTATTTCTACCACAGTGTGGTGGTGTGAATAAAATGAGATGAACTTCCAGCACAGAATGCTTAATAAAGGTTCTGGACACTTCATAGTAGTTAAATCATGCCAAATGTGGTCCTAGGTGATTGGCTTCTTTTGCTAGTGTGTTTTCAGGGCTCTTCCATGCTGGGGCATTGCATCAGTGCTTCATTCCTTTTTATTGCCCAGTATTATTCCACTGTGTGGACAGACCACATTTATCCATTCATCAGTTGAAGGATATTTGGGTTCTTTCCATTTTTTTTGGCTATGGTGAATAGGTTTTGTGTAGATGTGTGTTTTCCTTTTTCTTGGGTCTATACTGAGAAGTGGAATGGCTGGTTCATACAACAGCTCGAACCTTGTGAGGAGCTGCCATACCCTTTTCCAAGGTGGCCCCACCATTTTACATTCCCATCGGCAGTGTGAGAGTTCCAGTTTCTCCACATCCTCACCAACACTTCTTGTTATCTCTTTTTAACTGTATGTATATATACTTAACATTTTCTTATTTATAATGTACATAATAGAGAATTTGCCATTTTAACTATTTTTAAGTGTATCATTCAGTGGCATTAAGTACATTAATGATGTTATATAACTGTCAACGCTATCTTTCCAGAACTTTTGCTAGCTTCAGAGAATCCTCTAAATAATATCATTAAAAATCATCAAGCCGAATCCCACTGTTAGAACTGAGGGTTTTATTTTACTTTCTAATTATCAGGATCCAGGGAGGTAATACACTTAGAGGATAGACTTAGCTTGTTTCCCAGGTATGCCTTTCAGCAGCATTCTTACAAGAGTAGGAATAGAATATTAGTCATTATTTAGAGGCCTGGCCATCTTGAGAATGTTTAATGTTTAGTCTGCAGTACAATTATAACTATTTTTGTATATTGGGTTATTTTTTTCAGAAGTTGACCGACAGCTCTAACAGGAGCTTCTTTAGTCTGAATTCGTCCAAGTAGTGCAGCATTGCCCTAATTGTCCAGAAAGACATGTTCTCCAATACTTAACTCACTCCTAGGTTGCAAATGGACCCTTACTGGTAGTCAGAAATAGCCATTGCATGGAGCTTAAAATGAACTTGATCTTGGTGGAGGATGAGTCTGCAGCTAAGAGAGACTTTACTGTATATCATAGGTTTTTTTTTGCCACCGTACCCAGCAAATATTTGTATTTTTAGTAGAGACAGGGTTTCACCACCTTGGCCAGGCTGGTCTTGAGCTCCTGACCTCATGATCCACCCTCCTCAGCCTCCCAAAGTGCTGGGATTACAGGCATGAACCACCGCGCCCAGCCTGTATCATAGTTCTTATGCACAAAGATCCTTTAATATTGTTTATAAATTCTCCCCTATGCACATGCTGACCTGTTCCTTAATCTTATCTGTCTAGGTTTGGAGCAGGTATGTTAAGAAGTTAGGGGATTTTGCTAAGCCAGAGAATATTGACTTGGCCGTGCAGTGCCTGAATGAACTTATAACCAATGCACTGCACCACATCCCAGATGTCATCACCTACCTTTCAAGACTCAGAAACCAGAGTGTGTTTAACTTCTGTGCTATTCCACAGGTAGGGAATGGGACTCCTCTGGGTGGATATGGGGCTAAAGGGAGTGGGGTTGGTGTAAGGGTGGATTTTGCTATGCTGTATTCAAGGATCTGATTCCTTAAAAAGATGATGGCTCCAGTTGATTTTGCTGGTGGTTTCATAGCACCCCGCTTTGCTTCAAGCTCCCAGACTCAGCTCAGCCTTGAGGTTAAGCCTACTCCTTTTCAGAACCTTCTTTCTGGATTTCCTCTTTTCCACAGCTGTTCTAAACTCGTTAGGTTCTTATACTCAGTTAAGTCAAGGTCTTTGGCCTAGATTTATGGGGAGTGCTGGGTAAAACATGGGTGAGGCTGTTATCATTAAAATGTCTTCATTAAGCATCCAATTATTGCTGTCCTTTTCCTAGACCCAGGATAACAAGAACCTGGTCCTGTAGACCTAGTCCCTCAGTATGCTAGGAACTTAACACTTTTTAGTTGCCTTTACCAAGTATTTCAGATACTACTGCAAATAAGTGAAGAAAGTAATAGCATTTAACTGATTTGGGAACTTGGTTTGATCTTGTTCTAATGACCAACTTGGAATGGTGGTTGAAAGTAAAATCTATATCCTTGTCTTATGTTTCAATTTACCTAGAAATAGTTTATCTTTAAGCACAAGAAATTAATCCCCTTCTGTTGTTCTCCCCCTGGCATTAGTTTTAAATATGTAATGATTATGTTTGTTGTAGGAAAATAGAAAAACAAGTAAAACAGAAAATTCTTTCCATATATTATTTTGAAATAGATATTTCAGATCTAATAATCCATTGCTCTAGCATGGAAAATGTTGGATTTACTTGTGTTTGCTTTTTCCAAATAAAATGGAACTTTTGTGGCTAAACTGTAGAGTTGTTTTACGCTGCTTAATTCTGTGTGTTGTTGAGAAAGGCAGGAGTGGAGAAGGTAAAAATCTTGGCATACTTTCTTCGTGGGTATTTTTTCTTGATTAATTACATCTTAGTTCATTAGCAGTTAGCAATTGCCCGTTCGACAGAAGGTTTTCTTACCTTTTTGTGATAATGATAGCTTACAACACCATCTCTTCTTTTTTCCCCTCTCTTCTTGCTCTCTGTAGGTGATGGCCATTGCCACTTTGGCTGCCTGTTACAATAACCAGCAGGTGTTCAAAGGGGCAGTGAAGATTCGGAAAGGGCAAGCGGTGACCCTGATGATGGATGCCACCAATATGCCAGCTGTCAAAGCCATCATATATCAGTATATGGAAGAGGTGGGTTTTTATTTAACTGCTTGGATAATTTGTAGCTACTTTTATGATTTAGTAATGTCACTGTTTAAACATGTTTGGATATTAGATGATCCTAACAACTCACTGTCCTATGGCCTGAAGAGACAGGAATTGATATCCTTTGTTAGGAAAAAAATCTATGCACAGGAGTCGAGCAGATTGCTCACTGCTGTGTAGTACCCTGGTGAGAGGAGATAAATAGAGCAAGACTGTAGGATGGAGCCCTTGAGTACAATCATAGATTTTGAGCTGCAAGATGATGCCGGAGGCCAACCAAGCTTCTTGCTGATGGTGAGGAATGTGAGGTTGAAGCTTGTCTGTGCTGATGCAGGACGCAATTGAGTGGATCTCTGGCTCCTGGTCCATGTGTTCTGACTCCCAGTCGGGTACTTTCATTATGCCACAGGCTTCAATTGAAAAATCACAGTAGGGAATTTAGGCCAACGAAAGCCATCCAGTTGCAATTATTTCCTAAATTTTCTTTGGAAAATTTCATTTCAAATACCAAAAGCATCCTATAAAAAGAAAACATACCTTCTCAGGTCAAATCTCTAATATCTGACTAGGTTCAGAAAATTTATTTCTGGCCAGGCACAGTATCTCACTCCTGAAATCTCAGCACTTTGGGAGACCAAGGTGGGAGGATCACTTGAGGCCAGGAATTTAAGACCAGCCTGGGTGATATAGCAAGACCCCATTTCTACAAATAATTTAAAAATTAGCTGATCGTGATGGTGCACGCCTGTGGTCTCAGCTGCCTCAGGAGGCTGAGGCAGGTGGATCACTTGAGCCTGAGAGGTCGAGGCTACAGTGAGCTGTTATCTCATCATTGCACTCTAGCCTGGGTGATAGAGTGAGACTTTGTCTCAAAAAAAAAATTTACTTCTTAGAAACCAGAAGTCTCTGTAATCTCTAGTAATCTCTAGACCCTAGAGCAGTGGTTTGTAAATGGAGGTGATTTGCTCCCCTCCCACAAGAGGACAGGAATCGGGTGCTCCTGGCATCTGGTGAGTAGAGGCCCAGGATGATGCTGTGATCCTCAGGTGTGATCTTGTTGAGATTGAAACACTATAGACTTTATGAAAACATACAGGAAGCTCATCATTTTTCCTTTGCCTGAGCTCCCTCCCCAGAAGTTACCACGGTCCATGGTTTTGTACATCCTTCTAGTCCCCTTGTTATGCCTTTACAGGAATATGGTTTGCAACAGTGTTTTCATCAAAATAGAATTATACAAAATAGCTATTTCTGATTTCTCTTGCGTGTTGCATATTGTCCTTCTATTTCCTCCCTACCTTCTGTCTGTCATAGAAATGCTGATGTCCAAAACATCAGAGGCACCTATAGAAGTCTAACAGAAGACCAAATTGCTTTTAAAAATCCTAAAATTTTATAGTCACTAGATGAAAGTATTCAGCCACTGACCAAAAAAATTGCTACCAAGGAGGCTCTCCAGTTTGCCATGTAGCCAGGACTTATTTTGAGCTATGTGCCTGGGGTAGTGACCGAGTAGGTGGATAGGAGTAATCTCAGGGAAACTTGAGCCCCAGCCTCATGGCTGCAGTGATAATTTGAACCCAGGTCTGTCTGACATCAGAATCCATGATGTTAACCCCAATTCTAAGGGGTTCAACTACCCTTTCTAAATGGAATCCTGCCATATTAAGCACCATTTCTTCATTTTATATAAATTAGAAACATTTTATATAGTAAGTTCAGAGTGTTTCGCTTTTGCAGTTTTATTCTGATCACTAGTTTTAGAAACCAGTTTTTAAACACTTTGTGGCCAATTCCATTACTATATTAAAATTCAGATGTATTTGATTTTTCCTTAACTATTGGAATTAAATCCTAGTGGTAATTCATAGTTTGAGGGTCAGGGTGGACAACCCACAGCTGGCCGAGCCCTGTTTTTGTGAATAAAGTTTATCTGAATACAGCCACACCCATTTGCTTCTGTATCTTCTGTGGCTGCTTTTGCAATGTAACGGCCAAGTTGAGGAGCTGCAACGGGGATGACTTGTAAAGCTAAAAATATTTTTTGGCCCTTGAATAAGAGGTTTGCTGACCTCTGGCTTAGGGCATCAGTTGTTTTGTTTAAAGTTATCCAAGTAAAACTCAAGGCATTTGGGGAGAAATGTTAATATTAATACTTAAGTTGATTTGATTTAGAAAAATCTATGAAGATTTCTAAGTCTTAAGCCACAGAACCTGTTAATGGTTTTAGTTTCAGCAGTAAGGACATTTTACAAGTAAAGTTTTAAATGAAAACATTTTGTATGAAGCCACAAGTCGTCTGGCCTCTTGCTGGTGTCCAGATATGAACACTGATCCTGTTTCTCCTCGCTGACCGAGTCTGTCCTTTGCAGTAAGAAAGGAGGAAATGCTGACTGTAGGATCTCTGGACTTAGTGTTGTAACGAGCATGCACCTGGAAGGGACTTGCCAGAGGACCTCCTCATGCATCTCCAGTGCTTAGTTGAGGACTTGGGAGTGCAGCCCCAGGCCTTCCCAAGCAGGTGGCCACACTCTGCAGGGCCCTCACCCCACCCTGGAGCAGCTGCCGCTTTAAACCAGCCTGGACGCCTGTCAGTTGGGGAGAAGATCAACCTGCTATTTTGGGATATAAATAAATGCTCAGCCAAACGGCCAGAAACCCCCATTCCCCTCTCTGCCAAAGTGATTCCTTGGCAGGGAGAATCTTGTTCGTGTCTCTGCACACTTCCTGTGCCCCTCCTGTGGTTAAGTCAGAGCATCATCAAGCTCTTTGGACCCCAGGTGCCTCGCTGCTCAAGGATGGTCCCAGCCAGCAGCCGCTGGGAATCACCTGGGAGCCCGTTAGACATCAGCCCCCACCCAAACCTGTCGAATCAGAATCTGCCTTTTTTTGTTTTTTTCCAAATGATGTTTTTGCTTTAATGGGAGTTTAGATATTCATAGATGAGAGTTTTAAATGATTATCAAGCTGATTCCATATTCTATTGTTGTAAGTAGAACTGCTGAGACCTGGAAGTACCACATGGACTCACAGAGGAGCTCCGGTAGCACAGCATTGCACAAGAGCTTATTTCAGTCCAGTAAGCACTTACAGGAGCCTCTGTCATTTAATCATCAGGCCCGGCACTGTGGCTCACACCTGTAATCCCAACACTTTGGGAGGCTGAGGCAGGCAGATCACTTGAGGTCCGGAGTTCGAGACCAACCTGGCCAATATGGTGAAACCCCATCTCTATTGAAAATACAAAATTTAGCCAAGCGTGGTGGTGCACACACTTGTAATCCCAGCTGTTTGGGAGCCTGAGACATGAGAATCGCTTGAACTCGGGAGGTGGAGGTTGCAGTGAGCTGAGATGGCACCACTGCACTCCAGCCTGGGCAGAGTGAGGCCCTTTCTCAAACCCCTCAAGTATTTCTTTTGCTTCAACTATATGGCAGGCATGTAGATGAAAAGTTTGCCATAACCTGTCCTTGACAAGCAGATGTAACTCCTTGACTGAGGCTGGTAGGTTTTTAAGACCTGAATAATTGAGTTTGCAAAAACCTACTGTATGCCTTCAGGTAAATGGAAAGTGGGGTTTGGGCTAGCAACGAAGCATCTAGAAGGTCCCTTTGGCCTTAGCGGCTCTGTTTTAGGTAAGGCCATGTCTGAGGATCAGTGACTGCAGCTTCTTCTGGCTGTGCTGTCATGCTTATATATTAGAAGTGATCATCAAAGGACTCAAAAGTTTTGCCACTAATTGCATTACCAGGGACCGTCACAACTGAGATTTCTCTTCATTTATTCACCTTACTTATCTCCTGGAAGGGCACTGTGAGGTGCTGGGGATGTGAAGATCAGTGTGGCTCAGCCGCTGCTCTTGAGGGCCTCCGGGGTGCAGTATGCACACCTGTGCTTCCCGTTTGCTCAGGAAGACAGGCTTTGCGACGAGTAGGCTGGGGCTGACATCCCCACCTTATCATTGGGGTGGCTTTGGGTAAGTTACTTTCATGTTCTCTGAGCCTCCCTTTCCTCATTGGTAAAATAGGCATAAACTACCTACCAGTGGAGGATTGTAAGTAGCCATGGAAAATGTAAAGCACATAGCACTTAACATTTTTTCCTGTGTCTTTAACAGATTTATCATAGAATCCCCGACTCAGACCCATCTTCTAGTAAAACAAGGCAGATCATCTCCACCATCCGGACGCAGAATCTTCCCAACTGTCAGCTGATCTCCCGAAGCCACTACTCCCCCATCTACCTGTCGTTTGTCATGCTCTTGGCTGCCCTGAGCTGGCAGTACCTGACCACACTCTCCCAGGTCACAGAAGACTATGTTCAGACTGGAGAACACTGATCCCAAATTTGTCCGTGGGTGAAGTTCACCATCAAATGGATTTACTTTTTTTCTTTAAGGATGGATGTTGGCTTCTCTTTATTTTTTTCCTCCTACTTTAATCCCTAAAAGAACTGTGTGGCTGGGGCCTTTAGGAAAGTGAGATGCAGCTGAGAAGAATCTAAACATGAAAGCAAAGGGCGCTCACCCCAGCAACCTGTCCTTGTGGGTGATGATCACTGTGCTTCTTGTGACTCATGGCAGAGCACTCTGTGCCACAGTTTAGGTGAAATGGCTGCGTATGTAACTGTCATGAGATCCTATTTAGTGTGATCCTGGCTAGAATGATAATTAAAAATATTTAATTTGAAGCAACCTTTGAATGTTCACAATAGTAGAAAATGATGTGAAATTTCTGTTGAGTTCCTAGTTTTCTCATCATTTTGTTTTCTTTAACTGGGTTGAATGGAGTAGATGGAAATATTTATGGTTTAGGTGACACTTAGGAGTTTCCTGAGAATGCAAACTGCCTTTTGCACACGAAGGCTGGGAATAAAATTCTGGGTGTTCTCCTATTATCATAAGGGAGTTTAGCTTTCAGAGAGAAACAGCGGGATTGCCTTTGACCCCATTTCAGAAGATTGGCCTTCAGTAAAGGTGGACATTTTTGAGATTTTTATAATAAAGAATTTAATTGCTCTGCATTTGTCAAGTTCAGTTCACTTGAAAGCCTGCCTGACTGTGGAAAAGATGGAGCTCAAGAATGGAGTTGATGGCCCAGCGTGGTGGCTCATGCCTGTAATCCCAGCACTTTGGGAGGCCGAAGCAGACGGATCACTTGAGGTCAGGGGTTCGAGACCAGCCTGACCAACATGGCGTAACCCCGTCTCTACTAAAAGTACCAAAATTAGCTGGGCTTGGAACATGCCTGTAGCCCCAGCTACTCGGGAGGCCAAGGCACAAGAATTGCTTGAATCCAGGAGGCAGAGGTTGCAGTGAGCCGAGATCACGCCATTGCCCTCCAGCCTGGGCGACAGTAAAACTGTCTCAAAAAAAAAAAAAAAAAAAAAAAAACTTGCGTATCCGCAAATTCAAAAGTAGTTGGCCATCTTGTATTTCTGTTTGCTAACCCTAGCAACACTACCCTCTACTCCTCACTTCTAATATAATTTTATAGCATCTCTGGCATAGAGTCTATTTGGATCCTACCTAATGGTAGAATATTTTAAGTTTTCCTCAGAGGAGCCTCTGACCCATCTGAATCTAGGACCATAAACAACTACAATGGTTGGGAACAAGAGTTTGACGTCTGCATATGGGAATTTCTGGATGCCTGTGGCCAAGTGCGGGGAGGGCCCCTTCTTCCATCTACTGAGCCATTTCCCAGGGGCTCGGGTGTGTATAGGAGGAAGAGGGCGAGTCAAGCATGTGAACAAGCATTCTAGGTTATTCTTAGCAGTTTTGGAAACAGAGTTCTAAGACTGTGGTTCTCAGACTTTATATCAGAATTGCCTGATTGCTGGGACCAAAGACTTTGACACAGTAGGTTTGATGGGGTGCCCAAGAGCTTGCATTCCTAAATTCTCAGGCAGTGTTCTAATCAGGGAGCAATTGGAAAGGTATTCTGAGCTTGAATGTGCCTGGGAGACACCTGGGGTCTTGGGAGATGCGAATGCTGTTCAGAGGTCCGGCCTTCTCACACTGAGGAGAGCATTTCCTAACAGGCTCTCAGGTGACGGCCGTGCTGTGGACCACTTGAGTACGGCTGAGGCACATTAAAAAGGGCAAATTACTGCTTTCTTTAAAGAGTGGCAGCCGGGCACGGTAGCTCATGCCTATAATCCTAGCACTTTGGGAGGCCAAGGCAGGTGCATCACTTGAAGTCAGTTCGAGACCAGCCTGGTCAACATGGCGAAACCCCGTCTCTACTAAAACTACAAAAATTAGCCAGGTGTGGTGGCGGATGCCTGTAATCCCAGCTACTTGGGAGGCTGAGGCAGGAGAACCGCTTGAACCCAGGAGGCAGAGGTTGCAGTGAGCCAAGATCACGCCACTGCATTCCAGCCTGGGTGACAGAGCGAGACTCCATCTCAAATTTTTTTTAAAAGGCAAAGGTTGGACTGCCTACCTATACTCTAATTTCTATTCTGGAGTGACTCTGGAGAGTCTAGATAAAGACTGAAAAGGCATTGTCACCTCCACCCGTCATGTCACTTGGACAAGAATCCAGGAGAAACTACTGAACTGAGGTGACAAAGTGATGACCATTGGGGTGATCTGAGGTGCATTAGAGCACTGGGCTCTGTCCCAGTCACAAACACTGCAAGGCAGGTGTTTCTAACAAAGCCTTAAGCTGAGGTCGAGATGCCCCACAATTCCTTCTGTCACTAGCCCATCCCCGCCGGCTCCATGCAGAGGCAGGGAGGGAGCTGCAGGTGGGGAGACGATGGAGGTGAGGGAGACAGTGCGCGTGGAATGATTCAACTCAGTTTGGGAGCAGGTAAAACTTTATTGAGGTTATGAATATACTCTAGTTGAAACCGGATGAGTGAGTGGTTATGAATTGTGGCTTTGGTAACCTTTGTTAAGCATCTCTTAAGTGCCATGATGAGCATAACCTTTCCTACAATACTCCTCAGATTTTCAGAGCTTATTTGATGTAGCTTCTGGTTCCTAACTTCTGAGTCACATCAGAAACCAAACTTCAATGCTTCTGGAAAGAGCTAGCCCCACACCACCTCAGTTGGGAAGGGGAGTACTGAGGTGTACCTTGGCAGGGCAATGGAATGATTGCTGGGTCTTCTAGTTTCCTCTGCACAGTTCTTTCCAAGAACTGCTGTAACAGGATTCTAAACCAGGGCTATGCAAAGCACTGGAGTTCTTGACCAGCAATGCAAACCAGTGGCATACAAATTCAAAATACTGTATACAGGCTCTGACGCCAGCCCAAACCAAGACTGGAGGGCATCCAGGGGGATGTGGTTCTCCACGGGATGGCATCTTGGTTATGTGAGATCACCAAGACACCAGGCCTATTTTATGAGCTGAATCCTCAGGCTGCTACTGGATTTGTGGCTGATAAAAAAGAGAGGCCAGGCATGGTGGCTCACGCCTGTAATCCCAACACTTTGGGAGGCCGAGGCAGGTGGACCACCTGACGCCAGGAGTTTGAAACAAGCCCGGCCAACATGGTGAATATCGTATCTACTTAAAAATACAAAAAGTAGCCGGGCATGGTGGTGAGTGCCTGTAATCCCAGCTACTCGGCAGGCTGAAGCAGGAGAATCACTTGAACCTAGGAGGCCGCAGGTTGCAGTGAGCCAAGATGGCGCCACTGTACTCCAGCCTGGGCGACAGACAGAGATTCTCTCAACAACAACAAACAGAGCACAGCTGTGTTGTTAGTTCTTAAGCAAGGGCAAGCTTACCAAGGACTTAGAGAGAAGGTTGACGAGGATGACAGGGAACTAAGAGGGAGGGATGCCATGGTTGAAAACATGGCTGGGGCAGCGAGAAGTTAAGATGAGATCCCAAGAGTCGCAAGAACATGCAGTTCCAGGACGTAATTCTCTGCAGGGATGAGGATAGACGGCAGCCACAAGTCTATAGGCAGTGACAAATGATCTCTGAGATCCCATCAGAGTCGATTTCAAGATGAAGGAGAAACCTTTTATTGGCACAGGCATTCCTTGTTAACTTGACAGGGTGAAGCAGTAATTCTTAAAAAACAGTAAAAGCTGGTTTCTCCTAAACTAGCTTCCTTGTGGTGGTAGAGACCAGTGGGTCAGAAACAAGTCCTCACCACTTGGTTTCGTTTTGAGCCGCGCCATTAGGAGGCAATCTGTACAACTAGCACAGGTGCTCCCAGCTGTTCGACTCACTCACCCACATGATTAGCAGAGTGCACAAAAGAGAAGACTTCTATTAAAAAAGTATCATGCTGAGCACAAGATCAGAGAAGTTGTGACACTGCAAACTCGATAGATACAGGGGGTCTGGGAGAATGTGGCGTTCTCCAAAGGGCTCCCAACACCATCTCTCCTCTGATCTTATAGCAAATGTGGAAAGCTACTTGCTTAGAGGTACTGGGGGCAACTGATGGGGGGACTTTCATCCTGTTAGGAACTCCGCTTTCCATTCCTGGGTCTCTGTCTTGCTCCCTGGAGATGGATGGATCGGGGAGGGGGCCACAGTCAGGTGGGGCAGCAGGCACTCCCTGTGGCACTGGTCTATAGGGGGAGGACGTGCTGTGCTGGCAGCAGTGGCTCACATGGCCTAACTGTCTGCACTGTAACCACAGGCTGGGATGTAGCCAGGATTTGGGGTGTGTCTCCTTGGAAGACAGCTCTGATGGCTGATGTGAGGTTTGGCCAATCCAGTCCTTCAAGCCCTGTCTAAAACTTGTATCTTACGTGAACTCAAAGAATAAAAGGCATTTCTACCCCCATCTCACCCCGATCCCTGACTGTATTCAGGGAAAACTGCCCCAGGCCTGGCAGGACAGGCCCACAGCAGATTAGATCTTTTCCCAGTACTGATCGGTGCGTGGAATTCCAGCCACCACTTCTGATTCGATTCCACAGTGATCCTGTCCTCTGAGGATTTTAAAGAAGCCTGGGAATAAAAAGTAAGGTGCTTTTTAAGTGTGACAAGGGTCAATCAATATATTCAGACTCATCCCTAAAAGACCTGGGAGTAACCACCAATCCCTGGCAGCTCCTGCTGTTTGCCCAGTAGCACAGCCCTCAGCACCATGCGGCTTCTGGAGGCAGCTGTGGGGCACACCTCCACTGACAACCCTCCTGCCCCGTCACCGCCCCCATCACGGCATCTGGCGCGATGCTGTGCGAACTGTGGCAGGCGTGGGCTCTGAAGCTGCTCGGGGTCTGCCCTTGCAGCAAAAGGAAACTCCTGGGTGCCTGGCACATAGGAGGAGCTCACAGCCTGGCCTTAGGTCTAGGGTTTGAGGCTGTGCAGCAGGTAGAACAGAGAAAGCCGAGACGGGCACTGTGTGTGGCTCACAATTCCCTGTTCTCGACAGGAAGGGGCCGCCACTCACCATTGTCACCCCAGTCAGTGTTCCAGGAGTTGGCAACCAGCCAGTATGGTGTGCCGTTCTCCACTCCCCAGCCCAGGATGCGGATGGCATGGCCGCCCATCATCTCTCCGGTGACGTGTTGGTACACACCTGAAAAGAACCGGCTGAGACCAAGACCAGGCCACTGGCCCGCACCCCACAGTACACCCCACACTCCGCTGGTCACCCTCCGGGCAGGAGAAACAGCTTCCAGAGGGACCCTGCTGCTCCATCAGAAGGCTCCAGGGTTACCACAACACTGGGGAATATTAAATATATTTCTGAAGGCCCAACACACTCAAATCTGTTGAGTAAATATTAAAATAGATTCCTACAAAATGTGCTTGTTGGTTGTCTTTAAAAATAGAATTTCTAATACATTCTAGTTTGTAAAACATTTAATGTTAGGTGACAGATTCATCTGTTCTATACACTGGGATTCCATGTAAGTAAGGGTTTGTCAGAAGGGTTACACGGCTTAAAGAGTTTTAACAGCTGCTCCAGGTACACCCTGGAGAGGTGAGGGAGAAGGGCGGGCTGGTGGCGGCCAGTGCTAGCTGATGAGAAAGATACCGGCTAAGGGGTTCAGGACTCCCCAACCAGTCTCCTGTGGTAGGGAAATCACTGTCAAAGTGGAAACACATCTTTTAATAATATGGGCAAGGACTGTGCTAAGAACTACCATCTTTACAGTCATTTTTTCTTGCCAGAATCATCCTCCTTTGTCAAACTGTTGTTTTATATAGAGCTGAGAGCTTTGGAGTTTCCCATCTAGCAAAATATTAATGAGATCGATGCAGTCAGCAAAGACCGTTCATCTGGAGCAAGGGGTTTCTAAGACAGGACTTGGGGATGGGGACTGTCCAGATTCCTTGGTTCGAGTCCCTACAGCACTGCCCAGGGCAAGGTCCCTGCGTGTTCATCCACTGGTGTGAGGCACGAGCTAGGCCTTTGCAAAGACAAAGATGAAGAAAATGTGCCAGCCAGTGCAGACACAAAAGGCCTGCCGTTTTAACGGGAACATGCTGGTAAAGCAATGCAAAGCCATGAAGGCGAGGGCAGGCATGTCAGCCGCCAGGGAGGGACGCGCTTCCACGGAAAACACATGTGAGCTGGACTCTAAGGGATGGGAAGGAACTAGCCCAGAGGCCCTGGGAGAGGCCGCCGGAATTCTGTGTGGTGGCACAGCAGGTGGAGAGACAGACTGTGAGGAGCCAGCCTGGTCCACAGGAGTGAGCCTGCACAGGAGGCCCCTCACAGCCGCTTCCCCAGCCCCTTGCCTGCCTACCCAATCAAGTCCTGTTGGCCCCCCGGGCTCCCCTCCCCTGGAGGGTCAGCATGAGCCTCCACCGGTATCAGCGCGCACCTGACTTATACAGCAGGAAGTCCGAATACACAGAGAAAGCTCCCTCCACGGGGCCGTTCTTGTAGATCTCGGCCATGATGTCCTTCTCGCTATTGGAGACACTGTAGGAATTGTATCCTGGAAAACGAACCGAGCTGGCGGTTGGGGAGGGCGGTGACAGTGCCTTGTGCTGTGCCACCATCAGCCAGTCACTGATTTCTGGTGGCCTCCAGGGGAAGACTGTGCGTCCAAAGGGACTTGCCCAGCCAGGGGAGCTCGAGGAAGGCTCCCCTGAAGGAGTAAGGACGGGGCTGGGGCTGGAAGCTCAGAAGTGGGAGAAGGGAACAGTGAGCATACGGCCCCGGAAGAGGCCAGGATACCCCAGGACTCCAGGACATGCCACTCCCCTGTGAAATGAGGGCTTTGGTCCCTTCCAGCTTGGGAGGGCTGAGGCTGCGTTCAGGGTGGAACAGACAGCAAGTGGAGAGTGCTGCTTCCCCTGGCAAGAGGGCATCATTTCCCTTTCCTTCCCTATCCTAGGGTTCCTGGACCCCAAGGCTTCTCAGCTCTGACCTCTTCCCTGCAGCGCAGGGAAGGATGCAGCAGCTCCCCAGCCTCACGCGGCCGTGGCCAGGCCCCTTACCGTAGTGCTTGTCCTGTTTGTAGGTTGGGCTGTAGCCAGGCTCGCAGATCTTGCTACACTTGGGGGTATCACCCTCGCCCGTGCACGGGGGCCGGGAGCCGTTGACGTGGTGCTCACAGGGAGGGATGGAGTACGGTCTGCACCCTGATGGGACCCGGGAGAAAGTGAAGTCAACCGACAGCCCCCACCAAGAAGCCCCACTGGGACAGGCAGACCTGGCGCAAGGCCAGCCTTGTGCCTGCAGCATGGACGCCAGGCAGGTCCTGCCAGAGGCCTGTGCACCTGCTCGCACCTTTCACCCGGCCCTCTGTCTCAACCTCCACTTTATAAAGGCAAATAAAGCCACGATGGTTAACTGCTTAATCCATCTGGCCGGCAAGGGGCCGAGGGGAGACACTCACCTACATGGGAGTCATAGAGGCCACCAGAAACCAGGCCTTTTCTTGTCCAGAAGTTCCAAGCTCCAGCAGGATAGCCGCCATTACAGCTGAAAAGACAGCCTCTCATGAAAACCTCCGGAAGAAGCACTAGTGGCTCTCCAGACCACTGCGCGCCACCCGTATGCCCGAGGTCACTCGTGGACCCGCCCCACCTTCAGCAAGTCGTGCAGCAGCCCTCCCAGACACCAAACCCTCCAAGGGACGCTCCCTAGATTAGCATAGCTTGCAGGAAATAACCCCCAGCCCCACCCCTGCCCACAAAGATCCTGGAGGGGACAGGAGGCTCTCCCGTTCGTGTCCTTCCCGGTAGAACAGTGATCCTCAACTGAGCGGACACTAAACTTCCCCGAGGTACTTACGAAAAGCCACCATTGGTGGTTCTTACGAGAGCACCACCAGTTCTCTGAAATGAGAACCGCCAGTGATTCTCATTTAACTAGTCTGGGGAGAGGCCCAGGCACATGTCTGAAGGCCTCAGGTGTTTGGGATCTGCAGCTGCGGGCGAACACCACTACTGCAGAACCAAGGCGAGGCTGGGCTGGGAAGTTCTGTGCCATCATCTTGCTGTTAAGGTGGCTCCATCCTCCTGAACTACACATAAGGAAATGCCCAGACTGCTTCCCCAAGCAGGAAAAAGGAACGTGCGATGACACGAACCAGGCCGGGGTCAGACATTCCACCACATTTTCTGACACTGTTTTGCTGGGACACCACCCCTCAGACGGTTCTGCCGGGCCAGCCTTGGTTCAGGCACCTCAGGAAGCAGCAGCCGTGCCAGGCCCTGCCTGCCAGACTCCCGGAGTCTCCCTGAAACACTTCTGACTCGCAGGAGTCCCAGGAGTCCCCTGCACTGAGAAGCCGGGGCCCAGGGTCTCCCAGCACTAAACCCGCTGCGGAAGCAGAGCCTGACTCACCCGTCTCCACACATGATGCCACAGCAGGTGAGCAGGTCCTCCGCCGACACCTCCACGCTGACGTGCGCATTGGTGTGGATGCAGATCCGGTCAGAGATGGCTTCCACAGCCCCAAAGGCCTGTAGGAACGAGTCCCACCGCACGAGGCTGCCACATCCGGGCTGGGCCCTCTGCCGCGGTCCCCTCAAAGGGCCACAGGGGCACCTCAGACCTTGTGGGCAACTGATCTCTCAACACCAGGGGAGGCGCCTGGGGCTCAAACTCAGCTTTCATTTTCTTTGGTAGAAATGGGGTCTTGCTATGTTGGCCAGACTGGTCTTGAACTCCTGGGTTCAAGTGATTTGCCCACCTCGGCCTCCCAAAGCGCTGGGATTAGAGGCATGATGAGCCACTTGCCCCGCTCTCCTGCCTCGACATCTGCCCAACTCAGCTTTTAAAGCAAGAGAGCCACCACCGTGAACCTCCGCCTGGGAACTCGGTTCATTTTTGAAATGTGTCAAATGTGTAGTTTTAGTTTGTATGTGTGTGTTTTTTACTTTTTTATTTTTATTTTTGGAGGTGGAGTTTTCACTCTTGTTGCCCAGGCTGGAATGCAGTGGCGCAATCTCGGCATACTGCAACCTCCGCCTCCTGGGTTCAAGCAATTCTCCTGCCTCAGCCTCCAGAGCAGCTGGGATTACAGGCGCCGCCACCACACCCAGCTGTTTTGTATTTTTAGTAGAGACAGGGTTTCACCAGCCAGGCTGGTCTCAAACTCCTGACCTCAGGTGATCCGCCCACCTCAGCCTCCCAAAGTGTTGAGATTACAGGCGTGAGCCACCGCACCTGGCCATGTTTTTTTCTTAACAAAAAACACAGCTCACCCAGAAAAGAAATACTGTGTGACCCACTTGTATGAGGTCCCTAGGAGTCAAATTCAGAGACAGGGTGTAGGGTGGGGGTCACCAGGGGCTGGGGGATTGGTGTTAATGGGGACGGAGGTTCTGTCTTGCAAGGTGAAAAAGAGTTCTGGGGACAGATGGTGGTGATGGCTGAGCAACACTGTCAATGTACTTAATGCCACAGAACTGTACACTTGAAAATAGTTGCCGGGTGTGGTGGCTCACGCTTGTAATCCCAGCATTTTGGGAGGCGGAGGAGGGCAGATCAACTAAGGTCAGGAGTTTGAGACCAGCCTGTCCAACATGGCAAAACTTCGTCTCTATTAAAAATACAAAAATCAGCTGGGTGTGGTGGCACATGCCTGTAATCTTAGCTACTGGGGAGGCTGAAGCAGGAGAATCGCTTGAACCCAGGAGACAGAGGTTGCAGTGAGCCAAGATCCCGCCACTGCATTCCAGCTTGGGTGACAGAGCAAGACTCCATCTCCAAAAAATAAAAAGAAAAAGAAAATTGCTAAGATTATTAAATTTTCTGTTACGTGTATTTTACCACAATTAAGTGACAAATTAAGACAGCTCGCTGACACTAAAGGGAGGCTTTCTTGAAGCAGAGTAGCGGTGAGAGCTCCTGGTATTTGTGGACGGGGCAGCGTGTCAGGGGAAGGGAGCTGCTTTGCCACCCATACACGTGGACTTGCAATCTGCAGGATGCTCTGCCCGCCACTCTGCCTAATCCTTGCCATAATTCATGGCCAGAGAGATTGTGATGTTTGTATTGATGGAAACTGGGACTCAGAAAGTTTCTATAACTTGCCTTGTCAGAGTCGTCCCCACCCCGAATCCCCCAAGACTCCCCATTGCTGCTTCCTCTCTCTCCAGCCCTTCCCCCGCCAGCCAGCAGGGCCTTACCCAGCAGGAGCCACAGGAGCCCTGGTCTCTGATCTCTTTGATGGTGGGACACTGTGGCCATTGTTCCCGTGCATCGAAGCTTTCAGGCAGCTTCAGGTCCTCGGTAAACATAACTCTGGATAAAGGAAGGTCTTCATTATAAGCTCTCATCCCACAGCTCCCTCCCCAGTCCCTGCAAAGGCCACTCGGTTTAAGAGCAGTCACTGTGGCTGGGCCACAATCCCCTAGAAAGGAAGTGAGCACAAGAAAACACGCAGGAGAAGGCTGCAGGCAGGTGTCCCTGGGACTTTCACAAAACCAAAGGAAATCCCATTGCTCAATGCAACTAGCGATTTTTTCTTTGGGGATGGGGGGCGGGCTGGACAGAATTTCACTCTGTCGTCCAGGCTGGAGTGCAGTGGTGAGATCTCTGCTCACTGCAACCTCCGCCTCCTGAGTTCAAGTGATTCTGGTGCCTCAGCCTCCTGAGTAGCTGGGGTTATAGGCATGCACCAGCACGCCTGGCTAATTTTTGTATTTTCAGTAGATGGGGTTTCACCATGTTGGCCAGGCTGGTCTTAAACTCCTGGCCTCAAATGATCTGCCCGCCTCGGCCTCCCAAAGTGCTGGGGTTACAGGCGTGATCCACCATGCCTGGTCTGACTTGCGATGTTGTATGCTTCTTTCTAGGCTTATGTAATGGATTTTTAAAATGAGTTTATCCAGTCCAGATAGTGTTTCTTGCCCCGCTCTCCTGCCTCAACGTCTGCCCAGGATCCTCTCATCATTTCTCATATCATCCCCATTGTGCAGAAGGCAGTGTCCCGCAACTTAACCACCCCATCCTCACGTGGGAAGTGGCGCGGTCTTGGCTCACCGCAACCTCCGCCTCCCGGGTGCATGCGATTCTCCAGCCTCAGCTCCTGAGTAGCTGGGATTACAGGCGCCTGCTACCAGGCCTGGCAAATTTTTGTATTTTTAGTAGAGCCACTGTACTTGGCCTCATCTGGCTTTTCTTAGATTTTCCTTAAATTACTCAAGATTGAGTCTGCCCACATAGTGGAGACCCAGACCTAGTCTGTCACACCTAGGGCTGAGATACCTTGGAGAAGCGCAACAGAAAACACTGGGGGTGGCTCATGCTGGTAATCCCAGCACTCTGGGATGCCGACGGAGGCAGGTCACTTGCTGAGGCCAGGAGTTTGAGACCAGTCTGGCCGATATGGCAAAACCCGGTCTCCACTAAAAATACAAATATTAGCTGGGCATGGTGGTGCAAGCCTGCGGCCCCGGGTACTCAGGAGGCTGTGGCACGAGAATCGCTTGAACCCGGGAGGCAGAGGTTGCAGTGAGCCAACATGGCGCCACTGCACTCCAGCCTGGGTGACAGAGTGAGAGACCCTCCCCAAAACAAAAGAAAGCACCAGCATCTTCTCTACTAATAACTTGAGAAGGAAAAAATAAAATAAAAAGAAAAAGTAAATAATACAAATATGAAAAGAAGAGACAAGTGCTGTACCTCAAGCGGTGTCGGTAGCCCTGGGTGGCATGAGCCCTGCGGATGCCAGAGAGGCCTTCACTCTCCCACTTCCCACTGCCCCGAACCAACGCCCGCCACTCACATTACAGTGGTGCGGAGGAGCGGGCACTCACCTCTGGGGCGGCTTGGGCCCACCCAGGAAGGTACCACACAGCCTCTTCAAGTAGCTCACGTCCACGTTGTAGAAGTTGTGCCCGGCCTGGAAGAGAGTCACCCACTGACTGAGGGGTTTCCTGGGATAGTGGTGGATGGGCACGCTGCCCACACACCAGGCCCAACCCAGGGAAAGCCAGGGGCCCTACCCAGCTCGAGGGCACGAGGGTTGGGGGGCAGTGGGGAACAGCCCAGAGTGACACACAGGCAGAGTGGGTCTCTCCCCTGATCTGCTCCCATTTGCTGACAATCAGAGACCCTCTCCGGCCCTCAACATGGCTCACTCCTCATTCCTGGTTCTCAGTCCCAGGGTCAGAGCTGGACAGAGACCAAGGGAATCAGGGGCAGGACTGATGAACTGCCACTCTGCCACGGCGGGCGTCACAGGGGCTAGCTGGTTTTGAACACTTCCAAAGCTCACCTACTCCCCCACGCACCTCCGCGTGCACACAACCATACATTCATACACATGCACACACACTCATGCACAAATACGGGGTATGGGACAGAGGAGGCAGGCGTGGTCCAGAGCCGTTGTGACTCGGGGTCAGGGCTGTTCCTCAACGGTCCAGGACATAATGTTCTGCGGGCCACAGTGAGAGTCAGCTCCCCATCCCTGGAGTCAGTGTGCACAGACCGACCTGGGAGGGGACATACGTAGGACGCAGCCCCACAGCCTACCTGCCACGTGGTGTTCTGTTTGTTGACATAGTTGACCAGCTCATCCGACAGGGGATGGAAAGAGGGCCTGCTCCGGGCATCGCCCAACGCCAGCAGGCAGCAGAGGGAGGCCCAGAGCCGCCACATGTTGGAAGCCAGATCCTAGATCCACCTGGAGAGGACAGAGGGCATCAGGACACCTCTCTGTTATGTGGGTCAAAGGCTCACACACACACGGGCACCGTCTCAGGCATCAGTGGACCCCCGTGCTCGTCCTGGCCCAGGTGGAGAACTCTGAGGAGCTGAGGCGCCCATGGGCTCCCCGCCTCCCTGCCCTGGTGCCTGCAGCATGCCATGACCTCGTGTGTGTCCCCGGGGGCCAGGCGGCCAGAGCCAGGAGAGAAAGCCAAGGGGCTGTGCTGGACTAGACCGAGTCCAGGGCCTGCTCCACTAGTTTTAAACGGCCTTTGCATGGATTTGTGGAACAGCTTGAGAGACCTGCCCAAGTAAGTGACATGAAACAGTGAAGAGCCTGTCTGTGTCATTACGCCCTAAGTGGAACACCCATGGGACAGGGAAATGTAAGAAAAGTTAGAAAAGAAATGTAAGAAAAGACAGGAGTCCTAGTTTTGACAGGACACAGACAAACAAGCTTGGTGTGGGCTGGTCGAGGTGCAGGCTGAGAGGTGGGGCTGGGCTGGCCATCCACCCACTCCCGGGGCCTCTCTGGTTTTTCCAGTCAGCCAAGGGCTCTGCTTCCGGCTGCAGAGATGAGGCTTCTGGGAAGGAAAATTCTCACCTTGATGCCTCAGCCCTTTGATCTGGGACTGGCTCATGAGTCACAAGCCAGTGCTTTCCAGCTTGAACTCTGAGTCACCCTCCTGAGCAAGCAGCTCAACAAAATCAATACATGTCTCCTGGGTGCCTGCACCCAGGGCTGGAGAGAACCGCAGCGTGGGGAGATGGGTGAGGCAGGGGCTCCTGTCCCTCACTCCAGGGGCTTCCGCGGGTGAGTGAGGTGCTCTACCTCCCACAGGTCACAGGTCAACATGAAAGTCACAGGACTGTGGTGTCAGTGCTTAACAAACTGACTGGAACTATCTGAAGTTGTGGATTCTATCTGAAGAACAATTTAAACTGCATTGTTGCTTAAGCAAGAATTCATCTGGGAGAATAAATATATGAGGACAGCAAGACGGCTCTGGAAAAAAAGTTCTTTTTTTTTTTTTTGAGACAGGGTCTTGTTCTGTCACCCAGTCTGGGGCGCAGTGGCACGATCTTGGCTCACTACAGCCTCCGCCTCCCAGGTTCAAACAATTCTCATGTCTTAGCCTCCCAGGTAGCTGGGATTACAGGTGTGCGCCACCACATGCACCTGATTTTTGTATTTTTAGTAGAAATGGGGTTTTGCCATGTTAGCCAGGCTGGTCTCGCACTCCTGACCTCAGGTGATCCGCCGGCCTTGGCCTCCCAAAGTGCTAGGATTACAAGGATAAGCCACCGCACCCAGCCAGTGGAAAGTAGCTCTGACAGGAGCCCGGCCCTCTGGGGCAGCAAATGTATCATAAAACGCTGGGTGATGCCCATCAGCAGAGCACCCAACAGACCGCTCGGAAGCACCTCCTCCATGGAGGAATCAGCGTACCTAGGTGAGGCCAGAGACAAAACAGGACAGTGCTTGTACAAGTGGCTGCCTGCAGGCTGACTCTTCACACTGGACTCCTCACACACAAAAAGTACCACATGCAACACAGACTTTTGAGATGGAGTCTTGCTCTGTCGCCCAGGCTGGAGTGCAAAGGCATGATCTCGGCTCACTGCAACCTCCGCCTCCTGGGTTCAAGCGATTCTCCTGCCTCAGCTTCCTGAGCAGCTGGGATTATAGGCACATGCCACCACACCCGGCTAATTTTTGTATTTTTAGCAAGGTTTCACCATGTTGGCCAGGCTGGTCTCGAATGCCTGACCTCATGATCCACCCACCTCAGCCTTCCAAAGTGCAGGGATTACAGGTGTGAGCCACTGTGCCCGGCCCACAGATCTTAATTATAAAGGTTTTATGAAAAAAATCAATGCCCTTTTAAAAATGGGCCAGGTGCGGTGGCTCACACCTATAACCCCAGTACTTTGGGAGGCCAAGGCAAGTGGATCACTTGAGACCAGGAGTTCAAGACCAGCCTTGACAACATAGTGAGACCCCATCTCTAAAGAAAATAAAGTTTTTTTTTTAAAGTAATGCTGGAGGAAAGCCTAGGATTGACAGAAAACACAGCCTTCAGAGGAAAATGCTTGCATTAAACTGAAAAGTCTCTTTAAAACAAAAACTGACAAAGCAGTACTAACATATACTTTAGGCTTCCTTTCCTTGATATACAGCAACACCCACCAGTTTCTAAATCTGCATGTCCTGGGACTTGGCAACCTGACATTTAGAAATGTATCCCACAAAATGCAAAGATACATGCACAGGAGTGCTCGCTAAATAATTTTTGTATTAGCAAAAAACCAGAAGTGAAGCAAGTATCTAGTAACAGAGTAATTGTTAAATTATAGTAAGTGGTTAAATAGAATATGAAGCAACCATTAAAAAAGCAACTAGTTGGCCAGGCACCATGGCTCATACCTGTAGCCGAGGTGGTTGGACCACCTGAGGTCAGGAGTTCAAGATCAGCCTTACTAACATGGTGAAACCCTGTCTCTACTAAATACAAAAAAATTAGCCAGGCATGGTGGCACATGCCTGCAATCCCAGCTACTTGGGAGGCTGAGGCGGGAGAATTGCTTGAACTCAGGAGGCAAAGGTTGCAGTGAGCCGAGATTGCACTATTGCACTCCAGCCTGGGCAACAAGAGCAAAACTCCGTCTCAAAAATTAAAAAAAATAAAAATAAAAATAGGCCGAACACGGTGGCTCATGCCTGTAATCCCAGCACTTTGGGAGGCCTAGGTGGGCGGATCATCTGAGGTCAGGAGTTCAAGACCACCCTGGCCAACATGGTGAAACCCCATCTCTACTAAAAATACAAAAATGAGCCAGGTGTGGTGGCTCACACCTGTAATCCCAGCTACCTGGGAGGCTGAGGCAGTAGAATTGCTTGAACCCAGGAGGCGGAAGTTGCACTGAGCTGAGATTGCGCCACTGCACTCCAGCCTGGGCAACAGATAGAGACTTCGTCTAAAAATAATAATAAAATAAATAAATAAAATAAAAATAAAAAAGCAGCTAGTTGAAGTAAATTCTATTGTACTAACAAAGTAAAAATGCCCCAAGTCCCAGTGTTAAGTGGGGAAAAAGCAAGCTGTGGGTGACCGAGGACCATAAGCGTCTGACCCTTTCAACAATCTACACATGCAGGCACACTCCTACTACTACACGCGAAATGCCGAGGACGATGTACAGTTGTCGGTCACTACAGTGGGAAGACTTTTTTTTCACAACATACTCTTACTTTTAAGAAAAAAAGAAAAAGTGACTATGTTCCTATTACTTCAGTTTCGTTTCTTCTAGGAAAAATAGTTGGCGGTGTTACTAAAGGCCCTGAGCCACCAAACTGATAAAAGGACATTTGGTTTAATGATTCCTCACAGCATTTCCAATTTGGTCTTCCTTCCCACCAATGAGCTTCCTCCCTGGTGACTTTGAGACAGGAGTCTCACTGTGGCCCATGCTGGAGTACAGAGGCGCAATCTTGGCTCACTGAAACCTCCACCTCCCAGGTTCAAGGGATTCTTGTGCCTCAGCCTCCTGAGTAGCTGGGATTACACGCCTGTGCTACCACATCTGGTTTTTTTTAGTATAGTCGGGGTTTCGCTATGTTGGCCAGGCTGGTCTCGAACTCCTGGCCTCAAGGGATCTGACTGCCTCAGCTTCCCGAAGTGCTGGGATTACAGGCATGAGCCACTGGACCTGGCCCCTAGCGACTTCCTTAATAATCTTCCCCTTTTCCGTGAATTGTGGGTAGGCAGCATCTCACGTGGTCCTGCGTGTCAGCGACCCATACAGCCTCCACACTGTGAGGTGAGCGTGTCTCGTGGGCAGACAGGAGTGTCCTCGGATGTCCCCGGGGGCTTTTGTGCTGTAGAGATGTTATTTTAAATAATAAGCCAAGTCGAGGATGGGAGCGTTTCTATGGCAACTTGAATTTTCAAACCAAGATTTCTTTGGTTTCTGTGGTGGCTGAGAACACAGGCAGCTGCCATGTCCAATGGCCCTCAGCTGCTAGATGACAACCTGCCACGGCTATTCCCTGGAGTCCCACAGGGCCCCCTCGCCACTTCACTAGTGGGCAACTTCCCTGAACCCACCCTTCTTTTCATGGTTCCCAGGCCCTCCCACACCTGCCTGTGCTCCCCACTCATTCCCAGGCTCCCTGGGCCCGCCACCACCAGCCCCAGGGTCCAGCCCGTTCCACTAGTCCCAGCCTGAGCGCTGGGAAGTTCTTTCAGTCCCGCACTTTGGCCCAGGGCTGTGGTGTTCCTGGCTTCTCTGCTCCTCCCACATGGCATCCAGGTTGGGGTTCAAGGGGCCGCCAGCCTGCTGCAACCGGCTGATAAAATGAGCCCCGCACTTGGAGTCAGGAGACCTGCATTTGGATCTGGCTCTGCCACTGACTAAAAGGCACTCTTGGGGTCTGACCTTCTCCAAGCCTCAGTTTCACCACCTGTAAAATGGAGCTAGTAACCACCATGTCTCAGGTGGCAGTCAAGAATGAACTGAGGACTGAAGCGCCAGCACGCGCCTGGCGTGCAATGATAAGGTAGGAAGGGCAGTTGCTTCAGTGGGCTCTGTTCCCTCCCTCTCTTCTCTTCCTCCACCACTTCTAGCCCTCAGTTCACACTAAACCTATTCCAATAGGTCCCCAACGCCGAGAAGAGTTTTTTTTTTTTTTTTTGAGACGGAGTCTTGCTCTGTCGCCCAGGCTAGAGTACAGTGGCGCGATCTCGGCTCACTGCAAGCTCTGCCTCCCGGGTTCACGCCATTCTCCTGCCTCAGCCTCCCGAGTAACTGGGACTGCAGGAACCCACCACCACGCCCGGCTAATTTTTTGTATTTTTAGTAGAGACGGGGTTTCACCGTGTTAGCCAGGATGGTCTCGATCTCCTGACCTCGTGATCCACCTGCCTCGGCCTCCCAAAGTGCTGGGATTACAGGCGAGAAGAGTTTAAATGAAAAGAAAGTTCATTTGTTTGTTTGTTTTGAGACAGGATCTCACTCTGTTGCCCAGGCTGGAGTGCACTGGCATGATCACAGCTCACTGCAGCCTCTGCCTCCTGGGCTCGAGAGATCTGCTCCCCTCAGCGTCCTAAGTAGCTGGGACTACAGGCATGCACCACTACACCCAGCTAACTTTTGTATTTTTTGTAGAGATGGGGTTTTGCTATGTTGCCCAGGCTGGTCTCAAACTCTTGGACTCAAGTGATCTGCCCGCCTTGGCCTCCGAAAGTGTTGGGATTATAGGTGTGAGCCACCATGCCCAGTAAAACAAGCTCTTAACTTCAATTAACCCCAGCATTTAACATCCAAAAATGCTTCCACTCTAAGGGTCCCAAGACTGCTGAGAACCCAAAAAGTGTGAAGCCAGGCACAGAGGTCCTGAGAGCAGTGACCACCTCACTCCATCGTGCAACAGGCGCCTTTCTCTCCACAACGACACAAATCTCAATCACTCTGGACAAATGCGGATGGTGAAAATGACAAGCTGGGTTGTTGACAGGTTCCAGGGTCTTTGCATGGGACAGCAACCCGCTTTCACTTCCCTTTGTATAGGCACACACTTCCCTTTTATTTCTTAATTCTGTGCTTTCTGCTCTGCTTCTTACAAGAGATGATGAACACAAAGTCCTTATTTCATGAGGGAAGGATGTGAACCTTTGCGTGCCACAAGAACCCTTTCCAGGATGCGGGCTGGTGGAAGAACAGCTGTAAGCAGATGCATCTCTAGACCTTGGTCAGCTGGGCTGCTTGGGCAGACCTGGGTTCCACTGCACCCCTCTGCCCCTTTTCCAAGTTAATCTTTGGGT